>NW_020291599.1:600000-1121342 GCF_003184755.1 Aspergillus piperis CBS 112811 | reverse complement strand
AAACCCTAAAACCCTAATAAACCCTAATAAAACCCTAATAAAAAAACCCTAATAATAATAAAAAAAATAAATTTTCTTGTAGTCCAGGATTCTCTTAATTTTATATTTTTATTTAGTATTATTATTAATTTCTATATTTTCTATGATTTTAGCATTCTTCAGTGCGGGTTCTAATAATAAGATATATAATTCTGAATAAATTTTATCTATTAATTTTAATAGTCTTAGCTTGTAATTAACTAGTTCTTTCTTTTTTTTTTAATAATAAATAGTCTTAGTTTATGATAGTCAAGCTTCTGGCTTAGTTATTTTATCTTAATATTTCAGTAAAACAGCAATATTTTTTTTCCTCTTTTTAGATTAGGTTCCTTCCTGTACCGGTAATCATAGTAAATCTTACTTTGTAAGTTTATGAATTCAATATCTTAGAATAACTGGGTATATATATATTCTATAAATATAATAATATCTTTAATTATATCAGCAACTAGTTGCTTTCCCAATAGTATTTCCAGAAATCTTAGATAATAACTGTAGTTGGTATAGAACAGTAAGACTTTAATTATTAAATAATTAATGTTATTATATAAGAACTATATTATAAATAACAGGTCTACCTAATTATCTTACTGATAATTAATATAGTATCTTAAGTATTATTTAATTGTCTGGTTAACCCTTTCTGTTTATCTATTTATTTACGGGTGATAAGCTATTATTATTTATTCTTTAATTCTTATAAGATCTATAAATAATCTCTAAAATTTTAAGATGAACAGTTTATTTCTATCTGATATAATATATTTTGGCATCCTGTGGTTTATAATAATATTCTCTAAGAATAATTCTATTATTTATATTACTATTATTATTATTTTATTTAGTACAAGATAGATGTATTTAGTAAGGCAGTCAGTAATAACTATAATAATATTATATTTTTTTAATCCAGATAGTAGGCTAATAAAGTCAATTATTATTTATTTTTATGGCTATTATAGTACCTCCTGTATTTATATTTATCTATAAGATTAATATCTTACAGGCTTGTTCCTAACATATATTTTATATTATTTAATATAATCATATACTTTTTATCTAAGATTCAGGATATAATAGTTCCTAGTAATTAGTTCTATGGTTTTTTTAATTTCTAAATATTCCTTGAGTAGTTTATTATAATATATAGTCATGATTTATATTCTTATACTGGTTAGTATAAAGATTAGTCTATAAAAATAGATTAATTCTTTCTTATTACTAATAATCTTTTCTGGTAAGCTCCTGCTTATTTCTTAGAGTATCTTATCTTCTTTAGTAATATCAATTAATTATTTAGTTAGATTACTACTAATTTCCAGTATTACTATAAGATTAATTTTATTATAACTGATTAACCTGTCTTTATTCTATTTTAGAATAGCTGGTTTAATAATCTTTTCTTTTATTTTATAGTCTGGTCTGTGATTTAGTATATTTATATATTTATTTTCTATTTCTTTACAGTGTATAATATAGAAATTATGCTATAATAAGATTTCTCTCTATCTTGCCTATCTTCTAATTAATTTTTTAATTATTATAAAGTAGATTAAGTTCTTATAGTCTGTTTTTATAATAATAATATATTTTACTTTTTTAAGATAGATCTTCTATTATTTAAATACTATTATTATAGCTAGTAACTCCTTGTTATAGATATTATAGTTAAGTTTTATTTAAATTAATTTTTTTAAATAAAATATAATTAGTCTAAGTTTTCCATTGTCTCCTGGCTGTATTATATATATATTAATAATATAATCTAATATATCAGTTTTAATAGTTGTTTCCTTTTCTGGATTATGCTGTACTAATATTAGTAATATAATAAATTAATATTTAATATTTTTAAACACACACTGCTGCGGTTCTTCCTATCTGAATTCCTGTATTTTTTTCATAAATTTAAATAATAATATCATGCAGATAGCATATCTATCCATAAATTATTAATAATAATTAATTAGACTAATAAATTATTAAAATTCTTTTAGATTCTTGGATTAAGACTAGTCCTTAATAACTTATACTTTAATTTACTCAGTATAAACTTTCTCTATAGATATCTAATATTTTAAAAATTCTGTTTCTTATATATAGAATTTATATTTCTTTAGTTTATATTATAAATAGTATAGATATAGCTTATATAATATAAGTCTTATATATCTTATATATTCTTCCTCAGTTTTCAAGAAGATTAAAATATTATTTAAATAAGTAATTATAAATCTATTAAGATATTCTCCTAGTATCTTGTTAATATATTACTAAAATAATATAGATATATTAATAAGCTTGAATAGTATAACTAAGTATTTAAAATATCTATACTTTATTTTAAATACAGTTTTCTATTTTTTATTTTCTATAATATATATATAATAATACATGTCTGTAATATTAAGCTTGATAAATTATTTTACTTTTTATATCTTATTTTAGATTTCTGAGATCAAGAATAAAGAATATTAGTCTTTGATTATAATTATATTAAATAATCAGTAATCTATATATAGTCATAAACTACTGTTCTTTTTTAATATAAAAAGAATACTATATCCTGCAGGTAACTTTGATAATCTGATATTATCTTTAACTAATTAATTATTAATATATTCTTATAGCGCCTGCAATTTCTTTTTAGATATTAAATAAATCTTTTTATATACTAGTAACTTTTCTTCTTTAATAAAGATAATATGGTCATGCTTTTTATGCTGAAATAATTTAAATTATTCTAGTTATTTAAACAGGTTCTTGAATCTCTTATATTATAGTAAAATATACAGATTACTCCTAGTCACAGCTAGAAGTTCTTATAAATCTTCTAGTCTTATATTAATATACTTAGGTTCTTGCCTGTCTTAAGTTTCTTAACTTATATTATTAAACTTATATTCTTATATATAAGTCCCTTATTATTTTATATTATTAATCTTAAGTTCTTATTCTTAGTTTTCTAGCTCTATAATTTAATATATATAAGTCTAATCTCTATTAATACTACTTAAACATAGCTTATAATATCCTTATAATATATCTAGTATCTATTCTGGTAAATATATTAACTTATTAATCTATAATGATTTTATTACTATTAATATCTGTTCTATAATTTTTAAAATACTATTTTTCTCTAAGTTTCCTATAATATCTAGTATATTAAATTTCTATAATATCTTTAATCTTTTTACAGATTATTTAGTTCTTATTTTAATCTTATACTATATAATAAATTATACAGATCCAGATCTTATATCTGGTTCTTTATAGTATTATCTTAGATAATTATAATTTATAAATTAAAAATTCTCAGTCTTCTAATTAATTTATGAGTTATGATTCCTGAGCCATAAAATCTCTAATATAATATTATACTATTCTAATAGTATTATATTAAAATCTATATATTTAAAGTAATTTATTACAGCCATAGGCATAGTTTCTGACTTAATTATTAATATAAAAATCTCTAAATTCTCTTTATTCAGTCCTGTAATTAGTTCTGGATTTTTTTTTTATTTTCTAAGTATTTCCAGTTACTGTATAAATTATAGATTTATAAAGTTTCTAGTTATACTAAAGTCTATTAATACTTGAGCTGGTTAATCTAGCATAATTATCTGGATTTTTAAGTATTTTCTTAATTTAATAATTACTAACTGTTGGTCTGGCCAATTAGGTTTTAGTAACTTTAAATATTTTTATAGAAATCTTAAACTTTTTATTTTTATTATATAATATATTATATACTAATTATTAAAGCATATTATTTAGTATATTATACTATGGTATAAATATTATCTATATCTTATATATAAATAACCAAAATTAAGATATAGATAATAATTACTTCTAGCTTCCATTATTTCTAGTATTTTTGATTAGTATTCTGTAATATATTTCTAGTTATAATATAGAAAGTATATATTTATATAGCATATAATCCAAGAGAATTTATCATGCTTTTAATATTTCTTATTTTCTTTAAAATATTTATATAAATATCTTCTATAATTATATTAAGGGTCCAGTCCAGCCACTCTTACTTTTTAACTGATTTTAAATAGATAATAATAATAATCTGTATTATTTTATTTATATATTAAACAGAATTCCAGGTAACAGAGATATCTCTGTAAGTATAGTTTCTAGTCTTTATTTTATATTTTTTAATATTTTAAATTTTAATATAAATAATATTACATGACTTTCTTGAGTCCTAGATAAAATTATATTAGATTTTTCTTAAATTCTTTTATAATATAATCTAGTTAATAAGAGGTATTATTTTTATTATTTTCTTAATTTTCTTTATTCTTATCCCACTGCGTCAAGTATAGTTTATTAATTTCTGATAGAAGTTTTTTTAGAATATTAAATATTTTATTAAGTTTCTTTTTACTGGGTCTAAAGCCTTCTAGCTAAATACTATATTCTTTATTTAAAGAATTAAACTTATCTTAAATTATATTAAAATATTTGTTCTCTAGAGCTGGCTTATTATTATTATTAATTTTTATAAATTAATTAAATAATTCAGATAGTTAATGAGTTTCTTATAATTTTATTAATATTATTAGCTCATTTATATTAGCCTGTTATCTTAACTAGTTTTAATATATTTTACTTACTAATACTAGTAATTATCCTTATTATATGGCTTATAGCTTCTTATTATTTAATAATTTAATTTTTATCTAGACTTCTGTAATATTATAGACTTCTTTAATTTAGTTTTTATTAGTAGCTCTTAGCTGTTTCTGAGACTGTTATTATTTCTATCTATAATTCTTTAACTAATAATCTATTTTACTGTAATTAAGATATAAGCAGTCTTTTTTATGCTTTTTAAACTTCTTCTTAAAAACTCTATTTAATTAAGTCTGATACTGTATTATATCTAATTTTATTAGTTTTAATTTATAGGAATCCTTATACTCCAGGCTTTTAGATTATACTAATTACTTATTATTAATCTTATAGTCCTGCTAGCTATTTTATTAAAATATAAATTTATTAATTTATTAGCCTTTCTTCTGTTTTATATTAAAATTATATAATTTATTATTAATCTTAACCACCGTCTTAATCATTTTCTATAATATTTTTGGTTATTCCTGCTAAATAAGTTTTTCCTAGATTTCTATTTTAAGTCTTTTTTTAAATTATAAGATATATATATTATTATCCTAATCTAGGTAACTAATAATCTGCTAGAATTTAAAGATATACTTAGATACTAATCTAATTTATTTAAGTTATTATAACTTCTGTTCAGCATTACATGCAGTATTAATATTTTTAAATATTTATTTAAGATATTTCTTGAACTTATTATAACTGGAGAAAATAATTCTGATATTATTATTCTGATTTTCTGTTAACTTTTTCTAGTAATTACAGATATATGATTTAAACTAACTAAATACTGTTCTAATCAGATAGATAAATATAAAGAAAATCTTATTAATCTTATTCTAGAACTTCTTTTAATTAATATTAAGATACAAGTCTAGTTAGGTTATAAAAATCCTAAGCTTTAATTAACTGCTATTAAATAGTTCTGATAATTAGATCTTGATAGATTTAGCTATTAAATATTTCTTAAGCTACTAATTTTATTATTTTAAGATACTGATACTTTCCTATAATTAATTAACTATTTTTATTAACTTTTATACTGTTAGTATATATACCTGTTATTACTATTCTTTTCTACTGGTATTCAAGCCCTGCGGTGAGATACACAGTATACTAAGAATTATTAATATAATAGATAATTATAACTGATAATACTTATACTGACGGTGCTTAATATATTAAATCTTAAGATTATTTTTCTGTTCCTATTAGCTTAGCTTCATTAATATATATACTATTAAACTAGATTAAGATAATATCAGACTAATAATTTATCTAAAACATTAATTTTAAATAAGAAAAAAGAAATAAGACCAGATAATACTATGCAGCTATCTATAAGTAAGTACAGATAAGTATTATACTGTTAAGTTTTTAAAAATAGATTACTTAAAGATAATATGGATTGAGCACGAAGAATAGGACTAATTAAGTATATAAATAAATATTCTTATATATTCTATTCTCTGTATATCAAGTGATATACCTTTCCATATACTGTATATTATATACTATATACCCGTCCGTGTACTATCCCATATACTTATAGTCACATGATACATGGCTGTTCCGGGTATTATAAGAATAATCCGGAATTCTCCTTGATAGGAGTTTCTGTTTGCTCAAGCACTGCCTTTATCGGTGCTTTCTGCCTAGCGAGTCTGCCCTACTAGCAGGTTAACTAGCAGGGGTCTGTAACACTTATCTAGATATATAATATAGTTGTTAACAGTATAAATAATATCTTTATTAAAATTTATAAAAGTATTATTCTTTTTATTTTCTGAAATATAAAAGAAATAAATATAGTATTAATCTAGAAGTTTAACTAGCTTGGTAGTATTTTCTAAGGCTTCTATAAAAATCTAATTATATTAGTCCAGAAATATTAAAGAAAATCTATAAATCTATATTACTTTATAGCTGTTATACCAGCTGTAATACTAGTAATATGAAATAAACTCTTTTTTATTAAAAATATAGTTAATTTTAAAGGTCTTCTGTACTTCTATTTCACTAGATTTAAAGTTTTTTATTAAAATATAAAGATAATATATATATTATAATTATTATAATTTAATTACTATAGTATAAATAGAATATAATCAGTTAACTGTAGTTCTGCGGCAGTGATAATATACTTTATTAATTATATTAAAAAATCTAATATAAAATATATGATTTAGAGATAAATAAAATAAAAAATAAATATAAAACAGCACTTGATTACCAAATAATTGATATATAATAATAAAATTAATAAAAAATTAATAAAAAGACTATGAAGAATAAATAAAATAATACTGAATTATTAAAGAAATAATAACCCCGGGATAGAAAAAGAGAAGGAAAAGGAATAATATAAGAAAATCTTTTATTTATATTTCTTTTCTACTAATCCATCCATGTAAATATAATTAAATACTCTTGAAGCTATATAGAAATAATATATAATCTTATTTTTATAATATTTCTTGCAGACCCCCTGCCTCCTGCTATTAGATCTACACTATTCTGAATTAAAAATATATAAGACTATCTCTAATATCTGAGCCAGATGGCTTGTCCCAGTAAAAAAGGGTATTATTTATAATAAAATAATCTAGTTATTAGGGCCTTGGGTATCAGAATAATATATTATAATAATTATAAGAGTTATAAAATTATTAATAGAGATTCTATATTTCCCTGATATCTATAAGGTGCTGATTCCTTTATAATAAGTTACTGATTTCTCAAGGATCAGTCTATCTTGTGGATATAGGCTACCTTTATCAATTGTTAGACCAATCTATTGTGTTTCATGGCGGATTCCTTACCTAGTCGACAGGCTTTCTACCCTGACAAGTAGATCCTATCACAAATATTTAATTAGAAATACTTTATAATTAGCAGTATGATGCTAGTAAAATATTAATCTAATAATTAATAATTAAGTTATTTTTTATATACTAATTTCTGGATAACTGAAAGATTATAATAATAGTTATAAATTATTATTATTTAAACAAAAATCTTATTCAGATACATGATACAGTTATTAAAAATATAAATAACATTTTTATTAAAATTTATAAAGATATTATTTTTCTTATTCTCCGGGATATAAAAGAAATAAATATAATATTAATCTAAAAATTTAATTAATTTAATAATATTTTTTAAGACTTTTACAGGAGTTTAGTTATATTAATCTAGAAATATTAAAAAAAATTTATAAATTTATATTACTTTATAACTGTTACACTAGCTATAATATTAATAATATAAAATAGATTCTTCTTTATTAAGAATATAATTAATCTTAAAGATTTTCTGTACTTCTATTTTATCAGGTTTAAAGTTCTTTATTAAAATATAAAAATAATATATATATTACAGTTATTATAATTTAATTATTATAATATAAATAGAATATAATTGATTAATTACAGCTTTATAGTGGTAACGGTATACTCTATTAATTATATTAAAATATTTAATATAGAATATATAATTCAGAAATAAATAAAGTAAAAAATAAGTATAAAACAGTACTTAATTACCAAATAATTAATATATAATAATAGAAATAATAAAAAATTAATAAAAAGACTGTGAAGAATAAATAAAATAATATTAAATTATTAAAGAAATAATAATCCCGGGATAAAAAAAGAGAAGAAAAAGAAATAATATAAAAAAATCTTTTATTTATATTTTTTTTCTATTAATCTATCCATGTAAACATAATTAAATACTTTTAAAGTTATATAAAGATAATATATAATTTTATCTTTATAATATTTCCTACGGATCTCCTGTTTTCTATTATTAAATCTATATTATTTTAAATCAGGAATATATAAGATTATCTCTAATATTTAAGCTGGGTAGCTTGTCCTAGTAAAAAAGAATACTATTTATAATAAAATAATCTAATTATCAGGATTTTAGGTATCGGAATAACATATTATAATAATTATAATAATTATAAGATTATTAATAGAGATTCTATATCTTCCTAATATCTATAAGATATTAATTTCTTTATAATAAGCTACTAATCCCTCAAGGATTAGTCTATCTTATAAATATAGATTATCTTTATTGTTATTAGACCAATCTACTGCACTTTGTGGTTGATTCCTTACCTAGTTGACAGGCTTTCTACCCTGACAAGTAGATCCTATCACACAACTATAGGATGCTATTAGTATTATCCCTCTAGCACAGGCAGTATATTTGAGCATTCAATGTATAATCTGCATGGTTATACAGAATAACTAAATATAAAAGATAGCCCTAATATGGAAAGAAATTCTTTACATCAACCCAAGGGCAATTTCAGGAGGCCGTCTATAGTCCTCCTCCCACCAAGAGCTTGCTCCCAAATGAGCGCAAGCATATACCTGAGCCATATCATAGCACACCTTCATCCAGCCAACATCTTCATATGTGCATCCATGTAAAGGCTCATAGTCATCATCCTCTATCTTCTCATCAGATTCCTCTATACTGGCCCGGTCCACCTCATACCTACCATTAACAAGAATCACAAATCCGCTGTTATTCCATTGATCCAGCGACTCAAGCGGGATTTCCAGAACAGACCTCAAGGATTCGTCATCCACCATGATGCAAAGTCCGTACCGTGCCGTGGAATGCCATCGGTAGTCAGTAAGTGGAACTCCTTGCTCAGCTTCACACGCGGTAGCGGACCACCTATTAAAATGATCCCGTACAATGTTCGGAGTCACCCCGTCGAACTGTGTCTTGTCGTCCATCACTGTCGGCCTGAAGGAATCAAGCAAGTCCAGACCATCGTAAGATTCTAGTGACGTCCGAACCTTGTGGAGAAAACGAGACAAGAATTCTTCCCAGTCAGAGTCGCTCTTGTAAGTGCAACGGTAGATAACAATCCCCCACGTCTGGAAGCCCAAATCATGCATATTCTTCTCTATTAAGTCGGCATCATTCCATCTAATGGGCCACCATGGAGTACGTTTAGAGTCTTGAGTACCAAGACTAAGGCGCGGTAATGATGATGATAAGAGCCTAGAAGGAAATTGGAGCGTTCTCTTCTTCATGTAAGGTTGTGGACTAGTCACATAAAGTGATGACCGGTGACCATGCCAGATAAGCGGCAGAAAGAGGAACGGAAGAGTTCTCGAGAGGGTATTCGGTATTTGGTATGTATGCCTTTTAAGCATGATGCTAGCATGCTGAGTAAGAAAAGTCATTTTAGCAATCTGGGCATGGGGTTTGTGATCTAGGATTAGCAGATAATGAAAGAAAAGTTGCGTGGAATGAAAGGGGGTCCCAAGTATTTAAGTCACCCCGTAGTATTATTACAGAACCGATCACGTGGTTACGGCCTAGTTTCTAGGTCAGTAAATAATTCAGAACTTGTTAATGTGAACAACAGTTGGTCAGCCTATAGTTATAGTTCGGCAGCCTACTGAGTCATCCCATTATTCCGATATAGTTAAGGAACATATCTTTCTAAATTTTTTATATCTTACTCACTACCAAGTTTAAGTTATTCCTACCTATATATATATAACTTTGAGTGTTCCAGGCTTATAGTAATTAAGATGTTTTATGTCTCAAAAAAGCCTTCTATACAGCTTTACCAGATAAACTGTCTAGCTGTGTGGGCTGCCCAACCGTCGTTTACATTAGCTAATTCATGTTCAGTGAGGTCAGTCAAATCACAATCTAGTTAGATTTTGGAATCCGCTATATCTGGACTAAATCCGATGCACCTGAATTTACTTGTCTCGAGCCACCAAATCGAGCCTTCCCCCACTGCTACTGATACCTACCCGGCCTCAGTCTGTAATCGTAGTCCTTTCCGTATTTATAGTCGGCATTTTCATCAGATTTACTTTGCTCTGGAATTCACTCAAAGCCTGAACCACCATGTCGTTCGTCTTGAGACTGCGTCCTGCCGTGCGAGCTTCCGTGTACGCACCAGCCGCCGCCCGAATCGCCGCGGTGGCCCAACCCTGCGCCTCATCCTGGACGACCTGGAAGAAGTCCGGCGCCCAGATCCACCACCATTTTTGCAGATCGGTCACGCCAGTTACATGTTCAATGTGCGCACATTGCAACCCAACCTGCTGGAGCACGTTGTTCCATTGCCCGACAACCCGGTGATTACGGAAGTACTCGAAAAGAGCGAAAGTCTAGTTTGCCATTTAGTCATTTGATTTCATTCCATTCCCAGTGATAGAGAGCAAAACTGACGCTTCGGATGGCCGTGAGGAGATTGTTAACTGCCTCGTCACCATCCGCTTTTACTGCCTCTGCGGCTAACTCTTCGATTTTAGCAATGGTGAAGGGAGCGTTGAGCCCCATGATCCTGCCCTTGACAGCGTTAATCCCAGCAGCAGTGGCCAGCAAAGGTTCGGGAAATTTGGTCGAACCAAAGGCTTCCATGATACGGCCGGCAGGAGTATCGGGCGAGGCACCGTCCGCACCTCCGACGGGAGGCATTGCCGCTAGAGCAGAATTGGCAGCCCGCCACACGGTAGTCCAGAAGGTCTGCGAGACAGGTAACAGACCTGGGGAATTCCCGGACTCCAAATAACCGGATAGCGCAGCCTTGATGAAGAAATTGATGACTTGTCTCTATCCCTAGGTTAGCCTCCATTATATGTTTACATACATACAATTGGATCGATTGTAGGGTCCGGGAATAAAACGCGTACATCAATAACGTGCTCCGAGTTCAAGCCGGCGTAGAGAGCCTTGGGGACAAGCCCGGCCGGAAGAGGAGAGACCGACATGGCGTTGCTTGTGCAGTAGTTTTGGTTGAGACGAAAAGCCCAGCGGACAACCTGGCCAGCATTGGCCACAGTAAAGAGTTGTCCGATACTAGGATACGCCGCTGCAACGGTTTGGATGGCAACACCCCCGACTTCTACGACGTACTTCTTAGAAGCTCCCCGTTTATCAAATGAAGTGAGCTCACTCCGTTTTCGGTAGGAAACTGAGCTTTCATCACTGCTATCGTCAGGACACCAGCCCGGAAAGAGCGAGCACAAATCCGCGCCGCATGTCGCCGGCTCGCGAGCTGCCTTCTTAACAGCACAACAGGCGACCTTTTTTCTGTCCCAGTCGCAACCCGAGGAAGAATCACCGTATGTTGCTCGATCGATTGCTAGCTCTGTTGATGCACATTTGGCATTGGCACAGTCATTTCCAGAGGTGCCACCCACCCAGTGGCAGTCGGCCAGATCAGCGGGTGTCGAACAGCAGTACTTCTGGCCGTTGGACCAGCAGGTGTCTCTTTTAATGAACATTTCAGTACTGCCACTTGGGCAATCCTTTCCACTATTTTCAAGTCAGGGCACGATGAACGTCGCAATATAGGGATGGTTTTCCGGGTAAAGGGTGAAAATATACCAGTCAGCGTAAGCACATCCGTTAACAACCTCATTGTACTCCGGATCAGGGCAGCAGAACACTTTATAACCTCGACCACACTTATCTGTGTCCCCATCATTTACGAATCCACCACCCCAAGATGATCGGATGCCGGCAATGTTGATCTCCCCAGCCTGACACTGCGCATTGCAATCTGAGCTTACGCCGGCATCGCCTGTGTTGTCACCACGCCATATGCAGTCCTTGGGAGCACTACTTGTTGGACAGCAGACTGGCTTGCCACAGTGCTAAGGAATTCTGTTAGATCGATAATAGACATAAATAGGTCTATCGGAAATGGTATGGAAAGGGGAGACCATACACAGCTCTTCTTGCCACATCCAGCATCGTCCCAGCCCACCACGGTGTATCCACTCCCACAGGCGTTAGCCATTGCATCTTTATCGTTGAGTTTCACACAGTTCCCCTCATATCTGAAACAGTTCTGACCATTGAAACTTGCTAGATCCTGGATGACGGACTTAGGGTTTGACAAAGCTTTGTCGATACCCTGCAGGGTAGGATTGGACATGATAGTTTTGTTTGTGAGACCAGCGTGAGCTGAGTATTTATCATCATCTATACGAATATGTTAGAGCATCAAACGACGGGGCACTGCAGCATGCAAGTATGTTGTTATACTTACCCAGATCTGAAGCCCAAATCATGGCTCCTCCCAGTCCAACTTCGTTTGCCCACGAGACCTTTTGCGCAAAAGTCGTCGCATCGTCATAGGAGACCCACTGGTCATTGTCAAAAGTGAAGTATTTAACCGCAGCTGCCTGGTCATGGACAGGTATGATAGTGGGCGATCGTTTAGAGGACGAGCTTCCGCCGTTCAGGATGGCCATGATTTCATAATATGCCAAAATCCCACCAGTATCCGAGCAAGGACCGGGACTTGCAGCACCCTTAAAAGGACATCCAGGTTTTGTACACAGTTTGTCCGCAAGAGTAAAAGAGCGACCATAGAAACCGAAGCCCATTATAATCTTTTCTGGTGGGATGTTCACTCGCCAGAATAGGTCGACCGCGAGTTTAATCTCTGTTAGATTTGTATGTGCTTGGACAATACTTCCAATCGGATCTGTTGAGTCCCACACGCCGTGAAGATCATATGACATTAGGTTAATCCAGTCTGCATATTTGATCATATTCGGAAGGTCAAACCAGCGCAGATACCAGTACGATGAAGGGGCCGTGAATGTAAGGCCGAGTTTACTTCCGCTGGCGTCGAAGGTTTCGCGCAAGGTCTTGAGCAGAAGGACATAATTCGCTGTATCTTCGGGGCTACCTCCTCGATCACCTGCTCCGGGATATTCCCAATCAATGTCGAGTCCATCAAAGCCATACTGTTTGAGGAAGTGGACAACGTTGTCTGCAAACCTTTGTCGCTTTGTTGCATCCCTGGCGATCTCACCGTAAATGTGTTGTGTTGCGGTATTATTGTCAGAAAACGTCCAGCCACCCACACTGATGAAGACGTTGATGTCGGGTTTGATTGATTTCACATTCGTTGCATCTTGAAATAGGCTGGAAGGTGTTTCACTATCCATAGTAACAATTTCGTATGTGCGTGTGTCTATATACGCAAACGCGAAATTCATACTGTAGGTGATAAGTATAGATAAGATTGAAACCTAATAAACAAGAGCTAGGACTCACTGAGTTAGTGCATCCAAAGGTAGGTCTGTAGGAGTCACTTTATGGCAGTCCTTCCGAGCCATCCAGGATTCATAGTACCCAATGACTTTGTTGAGAACACCGACGGAAGCAGCGCCTAATGGAGGCTCTGGATTCAAGACACAGTTGCTCTGGCATCCAGCTGCTTTATGTTAGCTATGGATGCTAGAAATGATAAGTGAGTGAGTTGTCGATTAGTATACCTTTACAGAAGTCATTGGTAGTACCGCACTAAGGTAGGCCAGTCCACTTAATCGCACAATCAATGTCTATCACGGGGAGAAAGACTCACAAATCCGTACTCACTGCAGCAAACGTTGAGAGGACATGCTTGACCAGGCGTAGAAGCATATTTACCACACTCAGCTGTCGCATTACAGTTTGACAAACACCCAGCACCACAGTGCGTTGAGCCATAACCACAGTAGCCGCTCGCGCTGCAGCACGCGCCGTTACTACATGGGTTCTCGGCGTCGCATGAGGAGCTGTCTCGAGAATCAAGGACGTAATTACTCCTATCCAGCGGTGAAGCATGGAAGTGTTTCCCATGGACTTCAACATGCCTGTCCCGCAGTGAACGCCCATGTAAGGACGCAGCTGGAACTGGGGCAAATACACAGACAAGAAACGCTGTGATAGCCAGTCGGATCAGCCTTCTAGGCAGCTTTCTGGAGAAACTGTCACCCAAGGCCATAGTACAGGCTCCGTTATAAGTAATATGACTGTAAGAGCTCTGGCAGCAGCAGTTGTAAAACCCATCCATGGACAAAAGTCTTTGCTTATCAACTTCATTGTCCCCCACATGCAGAATGCCATTGAATCCGGAACTGCTGAATAAATCATTTCTGCATCGCATATCAGGGCAATCTCCATGGTCTGATCTCTCTAAGAGGCCTACTAGTCTCATAATGGTGGAAATGAGGTTACATTTGCTCGTGCAAACTGGGTTAGCCTCAGTATACTCGTCTGGGAAGCCAATATAATTAGATTTAGGGTGTACTAGTGTGACATATTAACCCCATTCGCAGGGCAATACGTGACCTGGGATCTTTGAACCTGAAAGAATGGTGGAAATTAGATGCAGAGCCTTAGGTAGGCTTGGATGAGGGGTACTCGCTACGAAAGTCCCTCACTGTCTTTCAAGGATGGGCTTGTCATGCTACTTCCTATACGCTAACCACGCTAAAAAGTTGTTACTAACCCCTTTCCTAGATCCCTGTCGAGCTCGACCTATTGGGAGCTGTGAACCCTGGACCCTGAGACTGGCATCTCCGGCCCTACCAACATGGTCCGACTATCCGAGACACTAAACGTCCGATGCTTTAACACACAAATTTCCGCATTTGCTATTTTATTGGCAAATGGCTCCTTGTCAGCTAGCGGTTTCGCGCCGTATTTGTTAGTCTATTGAGACCAGAATCAGCCCACACTCAGCCCATTTTCTTCATTCTAGTCCGTTCAGGTTACATCGCGGCATTAGCGTCATCCTTGTGGTAATCCAACAAATCCGAGCCCCTGAATCCTGTGACATACGATCTGCCTCTTCGTGCACGACCAAGTGCCTTAGGTATATACCACTGGGTATCTACACGGCACAACTTTGACGCAATTGTCTGTGTTTAGTATATAGGACTGAAGTTTTATTTCCAGTTGAACTCCTCTTGTCTTCTGCCTACTTCTGACTAGGAGCATAATGACAAAATCGCGAATAGCCTTTGCTACGGCATTAGCAAGTTGTCTGCCGTTGTCTTGGGCACAACAATTTGCTGGTACTACAATGTTTACGAATTATACTGGGCTCAGTACATCGTGCAAGGGTGCCTTAGCGACGAATGTTACTTGCTCCCCGTATCTGGGGATTATTTCGGAGAGGTACGCGCGCGAAAGAAGACACTTCATTCGAGATGTTGTGTTCGCTGACCAATCTAGCAGCAATGGTATTATGACAACAGATCAGGTCAACGCAGTCTGTATTGACAGCTGCTACGCGTCTTTAAAAGCTGCTCGAAGCACAATCATGACAGCGTGTACTCTGAGTACTGATGTGATCACGATACACAACATCGCATATCCCCCTACATTTATCGTTGATAACTACATTTACACATATGAGTTATCCTGCAGAACAGATAAAACTACTGGCAAATATTGCGATCCTCTTGTTGCATCATGGTCAAACGACTCTTTGACCATTGACCAGTTGTGCTCTGACTGTTGGCTAGGCGGCTTGGCTCTGGAACTAGCCAGCCCTTTCGGATACGACACTGCTTTTGCAGAAAGCTACGCATCGCTTACCTCCAGTTGCAATGCCACCACATACACGTATACCACCCCAGCACAATATGCCATCAATACTACAACCCCGACTATCTCAACAACTTTCCCGGCATCTGCATCATCAAGTTGTACAGTGCCATATATAGTTCAGCAGAGCGATGATTGCAATTCTGTGGCGCTGGACTTCAGCGTGTCCACTTACAGTCTCTTATATATGAACAACCTGGATCTTTACTGTCAGAATTGGGCCGACACGGTGATCAATTCTACTATTTGTATACCACCGACATGTGACACCTACGTGTGGCAAATGCAAGACACATGTGACAATGTCGTTAGTAGGCTTGCTAATGTGACAGTACCACAGTTCCTGGCATGGAATCCCAACTTCAACACTCTCTGCCAAAATGGAGTAAACTACATTGGCTACGTTGTCTGTATAGGGTACTATACAATACCCTAACCTTCTACCTCTTCTTTGGAAACGAGATACTAATATCGAATCCAGCCCACCTGGAGGTTATCTTAATCACACCACAGGCACGGTTAACACGACTACTTCAAACCCATCCGGTATAACTACGGTTGCCCCTATGCCACCAAATGCTCTGAACGGATCCAATGTATACTGTGGCAAGTGGTACACTGTAGGTGCATTCCTCCCTAGAATTAGAGTTACCCCTTCAATAACGGCATTCATCGACTAGGTTGTGGAAGGCGACACGTGCAGCGCAGTCTCAGTTGCGAACTCAATTTCACTGACAGACTTCTACTTTTTGAATCCCGAAATTGATGCCAACTGTACAAATCTCGAGCTTGGTCAGGCGTACTGCATCACTGCCGTAGGCAATATCAAAACCTACTCTGGCTATCCGACAACGACGCCCTGGATCACCGTGCCGACAGCAAGCTTTTCTGCCGTCGATACATCGATTCCCATAATAACCAGCGACCCGGGATTTATTTACACACCCAGGTACCTCCCCGCCGCACCGGGGACCATCAGTAACTGCCAATCCTACGTGAATTATGACAATACAACCTCCAATCTCAATTCTTGTATTTTTATCGCATACGCATATGACGTCACAACTCACAACTTGTTATCGTGGAACCCTAGTCTTGACACAAACTTGACGACATGTGCCTTGCAACCTGGATACAGTTACTGTGCTTTACTCAATAGTACCTATTGTGAGATTATCCTGTCATTATTTGCTCACTGGCTTTTGTTTTTTTTAGCACGAGATCTCTAATTTCAGTACCAAGCAGTAATCAATGGTGATTACACTGACAACGAACGCCACTCATTATGCCTACCAATTAATGCCACAGAGTCGACCACGGTGGCGAACTGCAATTGCTTTACGCAGATCTACGGGTACTTGGTTGGAGGTATGTTCCTATAGTCCTGACAGACAAAAGCATGACCATGGACATAAAATAGAAAAGTTCAAATACAGCTCGCAAATGCTTATGAATCGCAGACTACCAATGTGAAGACATCGAGTCTGATTTCAACATCACAGCAACCGAACTGAAAACATGGAACCCCTGGCTTAGCGGCAACTGTGATACTGCTCTTTACGCTAATATCACCGGTAACGACCTCCGCGCCGTTTGTGTTGGGGTAGGCTCTAGCTCGTCTATCACCACTACTGCAACTACGGCTACTACTACCTCAACAAAAACAACCGAATCCGCAGCGCCAACCCAAACAGGTGTCATCACTGGATGTCAGGAGTTCTTCATTGTTAAATACGGAGATGACTGCTCAACCATGGAGGCTGAGTTTGGAGTCACCCTAGAAGAGCTCTATGAATGGAATCCAAGTAGTCCGTCTCCCCTCCGTCCACACTTTACTTATATTCTCCATGTTCATTGAAAGAACGAATCTGAAGGCTGATTAACTTGATTGGCATTAGTTGGACCTACCTGTACAAACCTGTGGCTTGGTTATGCATATTGCGTCAAGGGGCCTGTACCAACAACAATAGCACCAGTCAGCATTTCTCCAACAAAGACGGGAAGTGTGAGTAACTGCAACAAGTACCACACAGTGTTGGACCACGACTCATGCGCCGCCATTGAGAGCGAGTATGACATTACCTTTGCGCAACTTTATGACTGGAACCCAGAAATTGGGTCTGATTGCCGGACGCTTGTCATAGGCGATGCTGTTTGTGTGGGTATTAGTTCCTAATCGGTATGTGTTCTGGACAATCACCTGGAGACGATGTTGGGGAATGCAGAGGAAAAAATGCCACAGAGGATATTGCTTAGAATGGAATTGACCAACCAGACTTCCTTTTGTTGTGATTACCTTTTCACTCTTCTTCCAATCTTCCCTATAACCACTCATTTTCAGTCCTTGTACATGCAGAATTCTGTTGCGTATATTACCATTCTTTTTGGTTTTCGTTTCGTTATCAGTCACATGTACCTAAGTTTATTCTAGCTGTTTTCTGGATGCCATCCGACTGAGACATGACCTCGTTGTTACATGGTGTTTATATTGAGGCTTTTGACTCAGTGCAGTCGGCGTTCTAGCTTTTCGTCTCGAGTGTCTTGCATGCAACAGTACGACTAGTATATGTGACAGGAAAGGATGCTCTACATCCTACAATATTATTATACGTAATAGACTTCATATTACCTATTCCATATTATTATATGAAATATGTTGAGACATTGAAACTTATCACATACTCTACGCTTTACCTTCAGTAGGACGGTAAGAGGATATCCATCGTCCTGGCAATCTCCTCTTTATAATTAGATTGTACGACCCAATTGACTTCAGAAAGAAGGGTGTCCGGATGAATATTGAACTTCAAAATGTTCACCCAAAATCTGATGTTTTATACCTGATGACGATCAATGTCCAATTGACCGGAGGTAATCAAGCCAAGACGAAAATGTCTAGGTTGAGGAGTGTTAGTATTACATTTGCCATAATGTATCATGGGGCTCAGATTATTACTCCACGAGATTTAAGACGAGCCTAGAAGCTACGCTACAATATCAGCTCCATCGAAGGAAGGTGTAGGTGGGGTGTTATCGGCCGTCACCCTTGCTGCGTGGGAGTCCCAAACCCTACAGCTGGATCTTCGCATTCGCGAAACTCTCCGACGAGCTCAGCCACGTACAGCGATACGGCATAACATTGGACCTGACCTCCCCATTAGCGTCTATAAAATCCCATCTAATGCCTTCATTCTCCGATACCGGGCTGAACTGCACTCTTTATCTAGATCCATGGCACTAGGATCCCGGCCGAACAGTCGTGGACAAGGATGCGTTTATCGGATGGGGCGGCGGTATCTTTTATACAAAGGCCTGCATCTGGCCAACATGGCCTTGAAGAACATATTGGCTTACACGCTGATGAGCTATCGGATTAATCTGGTCAGTAAGGATGGTAATTAAGTCGCTGGCGCCCCCGTCCAGACTGGAGGTACTACTCAACATGACAGCCCCAGGGGGTTGCACGCTTCGGTTTGTAAGGTGCAGACAGCGAAACCGTAGGTTATAATCATTGTACCAACACATGAGTAGATAGCACGCCACACGGCAATCCCCACAATCTCTCCATCGTTGGAGCATCAGTATTGATATATATACTATGCCAAAGCAATCCCCTCCTACTAGATCCCTAGCTAAAACCAAAACATATTGTTATCGCTAAAACTCTTCCACATTTTATTCAAATTTTCATATTTTATTGGACATAAGTCTATTATGCTATCGCATGACTTGAGTGCCTTGATCCTTGTACGTAGCTTTGAAGTATGTAAGGGTAGTTATTGTGATCTTTATCCGATGTATAACCCGCTACAATATATTTATACAACTTGAGTTATCCACCTCATATGGAAGAAAAGCGCAATTGGAAATATATTTCGTCAAGATGAAGGCTCAAAGATATACGTTTTTGACGGTTTTGATCTATTTAGATCCCAAGGGACTGGGTCGTCGGTTGGAAAAGGTGGTGGTCGGAGACCACGCAGGAAGAAGAAGCGAAGGATCAGCTGACCGCTGCCTGGCTGCAGACAACAGCCTCCATGGGGTCGCGTGAAAGTGGCTTATCGGAAGACTAAGCATATAAGGGATATGTTTACCCAGCCCGATCGATCAGAACCTTACTTTTCTATCTGATACCGTAACCAGTAGGCAGCGGGCACCTAATTAGGCGTCTGAGTCCCCTGGTGGAAATCAATGCTTCCTAATATTACCTTTAAACAGGGTAATACTTGTATGTTAACCGGGCCTACATTCCTAGTTTCGCCTATTTCGTCCACCTGCAGCATGTCTTAAGGTAAATAAACTGGTTCCTGGATTATATGGTTCCTAATTGAGATTATTTCGCTGACTCATGATAATAAAGGACACACCATGGTTCTCTATGGGTTGTACTACTAGAAAAGCAACGTATATTAGCCATTTGATAGTTATAAAGACCTTGCCTTGTCTCCTTAGTTGCTAAGCATTGGAAGCCAGAAATCTATTCATGTTCGCTAGTGAACGTGTAGTCCGATGGCCCATACCAGGAAATTGAAAACTCGCAGCTTCAATTTCTAATTTCAACTTCCCCAACGTACATACTCAATATGACCTTTACCATGACGCGAATGTATCGCCACTATATCAATCGATACGAGGCCCCACAATACTAACGCATATTTCTCATAGGCCTGTTGAGGAATACCCTCTCTGCTTAATCACGAAGCAAAAAAGCTTTCATTCATCTGAGCTACAAAATGTCTCCGATCATCTAGAAGCTGTAAAGTCGGAAGCTCTGCTCGGTAAATGGGAGCTTCACTTACTCCGAACTGGACACCCTTCAGAGTCGGTAGCAGAGAGACTCCTACCTCTTACTAAGATTGTCCACTCCAACACGTCGGTGACGAAGTATTCATTGGATGGTGAAACAAAGAAGTTTCTTCCCGATTGGGGCGAGATGTTTGTGAGTTTTCGCACCAATTCCTGGTTCTATCCCTTACATGTCTGTCCCTTTTTGATTATTGCATCTTTTATGACCTCAACTGATGTGAAAGGCTGAAGCTGTTGGAAATCGCCTATCGCGGTCTTTGCTCTATGGCTATGATATATGATGATCATCCACGGATAGATTACCTTCGCTATGTTAATAAACACATCATTGCCGGTGCTCACTGGCCAAGAAAGGAAGACGAAGCCGGAGTGTTATATTTCTACCTCACCAAGTGTTAAGGGGCAAGACCTGAGCGTCGGCCTTTTTTGTCCAATTATCTTCGATATATCGTGAAACTCTAGTTTTACGTTCCTTTCGCTTCATTTTACCATAAAATGGAAACCTGAGCTTGTCAATATTGCATCGACCGAGTCATTTTCTTGCCTGTATTCTAATAGCCCCTTTCTTCCGCACGAGGTAAAACATGCCTTAAAGGCTTTGAAGTATTTGTCATTCGGTGAGGCTTGTATTGTGCCTTCTAGTCGTTTGCTCATAACATGCCTAAATTATCCGATCGCTGGATGACTGGAGAGCCCTTTGCCAGTATTGACTGGGGACATGAGTCATTTACGTAGTCAGCACATCGCAGACTTTAGTGAATTACTCATTATTCACATTTAAAAGGTAATAGATCTTGTATGATAGTTGAACCTAACCAATTGCCATGTTATATCCTGCAGATTATCTATGAGCTTCCCAATTTCGCCGGATACATAGTGCAATACATGCAAGGCCTGGTCCTCCTGGCGTCCCGTGTCACACCCATTCATACAAAAGTAGACATTTAATGATAAGATTTGCCAGTCTATGGTTTAGGTTACTGTTTCACATCCCTGGTTTTACAGCAGTCTTATCTAGTATTTTATCATAGCAGGACATCTTCTATCTATCTTAGTGTTACAGGTCTGGCGCAGACAATTAGTGGGTAATATATATATCTGCTGGGAAAGTATAATCCTACCATCCTATTATCATCTTGGCCACATTTACTTGATCCGGCAAGGTGTAGCGCAATTTATGGCAATAATATTTTAAAAGCTTGCCATGTATATAGACTAGCTAGCTAGCTATGCAGGAAGGTGACTGGATCGGTAGATCCGAGATCATGTCATGTTCCCTCACACCATTAAAGACACACCCAGCACTGTGATACCCTAAGGCAATAATAACTCCCTTGGACTTGCCCCAATTTTATGTTTAATTGCCTAAGGTGTTAAATAGGCTGAAACCACGTCACCAGCAGACCTGGCACTGACCTCAGAGGAGGACCCAGAGGCGGTGGAAGAAATATGGTATGAGCAGTTGCCACTGGTAAGATCCCATGACTGGAATATCCTTATGATCTCTATCTAGGTCTTGCGAGGTAGGTGGAGATTGGTTATGAGTCGAATCTCTACAAGATCCAGAGAGCGCGGGCGCGCCTTTGGGGACTCAGGCATCAAGGTTGTGGGGATGTAAACCTTAAACTTACGGCTTGGCTTCTTAATCGGGTCTAGTGCAGTCACGTAGTACTATAGTTTGGAATTGTCGCATCTCGCATGGCTTCACATATCGATGCGCTCTCGATGTTCCCCTAACCAGACTCTTTGGCTCGCTATACAGACAACTTTTAGTTGATTCATGTTTGCTCACAATGAGCAACCCTCATCTACGTCTCGATACGCCTCAATCCCACACCATTTTCATCCGCCCGGGCATCGAACCATATACTTCGTCTTTGCCGGGTTCTGTTCGACTTTCAAGGAAGCCTTCCATGGACATGGACATGACAGATAGTGCACGCAATATCACTATTAGTCTTGTTCGATCAGTGAAATTTGATGGCAATAGCTCACCTCGCACAAACCTCAAGGGTCGCTGGCGGAGTACTCTTCGATATCGACAGTCCACGACAAAGCAATTTATAGCACCGGGCTACGAAGAGACTGTTCTGAATTGTATTCTATGGTCCGCACTTAACAAACTCGAGTCGTGTCGGGATACAGACACGGAAGATGGTGTGGTATACTACTTTAATATTCCGGTGCCGAACTGCCTCCCTCCAACGATGAAAACCGAGCTCGGGACAGTCGATTACTACCTCAAGGCCACGATTGACCTTGAGTCTGGCCGAAAACTGAGTGTGTCCAAGACCCTTGACATCCTTTATCGCTTGATACAACCAACATCTTTCCCCAGCAATTATTCTCGACGGTTCACTGCCTCCCCTCTGATGATCCAAACTACGATATCACAGCAACGACCAAAAGACGCGACTACCAAAGCCATGTTCTCCGTGGAGCTAGCAATTCGGAATTTGCTGACACCAGGTGCCCGAGATGGTGAAATGAAATATATAGCTATCTCAGCAATCAAGTGGAGTGTCGACGAAGTAGCTATGCGCCGTAATATAGCCCATTGTGAGATGCAGGCCTTTGCTAACACTACAACGACGTCGAAACGGTCATTGATAGAAGGAAAGCTCGAACCCCGATGCCCGAAAGTCATATTGAATCGCTCGGATCAGAGCTGCCTGCGTGATGGCTGCTTACGGGTCGACTTCGAAATCAGGATTCCGGAAAGTGCAAATGCTGCAGACGAAATCTGTGAGAGTTACTGTGGCGGTGACGATCCACGGAATATCTTTCCACTGGCCGATCTTCCAGGAATTGCTATCAACCACGAATTGAAGGTCGAGCTTATAACCCGGGAGGACACCTTTAGTGGTAGAACGAATAAGAAACTGGACCGGAAACCCATCGCTAAGTTGTACGGTGCAATATTTCCGCTGCGAATACACAAGCTTGCCAATGATGTCGACGCGATGGAGACATATTGTCTCGACGAGCCTCCGGCATTTGATGTGACCCAACAGATGCTACCCCCGAAATACGAACCATAAGTCGATCCACAAATCGAAAGATTCTTCAAGAACCAGAGGGAGTTGGGGAAGTGGGAAGATAGAATACATGGATTGCTTCAGTCAGTTCAATAGAATTTTGAAGCATGCTTGAAATGCATATGCACACCACTCTGTAGCACTCACAACCTACCAGACGGTTTCCTCTATTACGCAAATTATTTGATGTCTGAGCTGCCCGTTCTGTTTTGCACTGAGTGTAACAAGCCCTTATAGTACAAGCTGAGAATCTATCTCCTTGTGAGAACTGATGATTGAATAAGCACGATCGGATCTTCACCCTTTACAGACAACCTCAATCGCAAAATACAAGGGAAATTTAGATGTCATTGCAAGAGTCATAAGCAGTTCTAATGCTGAAGTTCAATCCAGTGGGCCCCGTTGAACTCTCTAAAATCGCCCCTCAAGACCTCAATCCCTTCGCGTCTTACTTCCGCTACCAGGTCCTTGATTTTAATGGCGATGCGATCTGGCACAAACCCGAAATGAGCATATGCATCCTTCGAAGGCAAACTCTTTCCAAAGTAGTTCATGGACACGGATGCATCAGCATAGCGCTCCCATCCGTTAGACGGGTAGGCCTCAATCACGACTGTTGGCTTGCCGGCGCGAGGCTTCAATACAGAGTGCTTGTATTCTCGAGATTGTTGCTCGAAAAGCCTTGTGCAAGGGAATGAGACAATCCGTGCGCGGAGACCATATTCCTTAAGAAGCAATTCGCGAGTTTGCATCGCATATACCATTTCTGAGCCGACTCCGATGATGGTGACGTCAAAGTCGTCGCCCTCTGCCTCAGCAAAAACGTACGCGCCTCTAATTACACCTTCGCGTGAGGAGTTTTGAGGGTACTGTGTCAAACCCTGACGGGATAGTGAAATGACAGTCGGTGTTTCAGTCGCGCGAATGGCGGCGTTGTAAGCGCCTGCAACTTCTTCTGCATCGCAGGGGCGGATGTAGAGTAGGTTAGGCATAGCACGCCATAGCGCAGCAACTGCGATAGGCTGGTGCGTAGGTCCATTCTCGCCGACTCCGATGCTGTCGTGGGTGGCGATGTGGATCTGCTGGAGGCCTTGTAGTGCGGCCATGCGGATAGCGGCAGCGGCGTACAAATGGAAGACAAAGTATGTACTCGTCATGGGGATGAAGGTGCCTCTGTTAAATGCAGCAAGCCCGTTGGAGATAGCGCACATGGCATGCTCCCGGATACCATAGTGAATGTATCTACCGCTGTAGTCTCCGGTCAGACCACACACAGTTTGGAGGTCAGGCTGAAGTGCATGTAAGCAACCGAAAGTGGCATCAGGAAAGGAAGCTAGTGGCACCTACAGACTGGAAGTCGACTTTGTTCTTGTAGGCGACATTGCAGGAGGGCGTAAGATCCCCAGTCCCGATCAAGAACGAATTGATGTCCTTTCCCAGGGCATTGGTTATCACACCAGCAGACTTCCTGGAGGCAGTGGATGCAGTAGGCTGCTCTTCCTTGTTGGGAATGTACTTGTTCCAGTCTTCTGGAAGCTTTCCTGCAACACGGCGCGCAAATTCAGCGGCTAACTCGGGGTACTCTTCACGATACTTGTCAACAGCCGCATGCCAACTCGCTTCATGAGCCTCGCCACGGCCAGGGATATCACGGAAGAAGTCATAGACATCCTCTGGAATGTAAAAGTGTTCGTTAGGGTCGAGGCCAAACGATCGCTTTAGGTTAGCCACTTCGTCGACACCCAGGGCAGATCCGTGCACATCAGCCGTGCCGGCCTTGGCGGATCCAATACCAATGACGGTGCGGACGTTTAAGAATGTTGGCTTATCACTATGGCGAGCGGCATTGAGCGCGTTCACGACAGCTAGATCGCATTAGCACACCCTTCACATCAAGTCAAGGGTTTGGGAGACCTACCAGCAACATCTGTGTCCCCATTGTACACGTCTACCACATTGAAACCAGTAGCTCGCATCTTCATGTTCATATCCTCAGTGTTAGCAACATCTGCACTTCCATCGCACGTAACGTTGTTATTATCGAAGATGACACATAGATTGTTCAGCTTCCAGTGGCCAGCGAGTGAGAGCGCTTCAAGACCGACACCTTCCTGAAGGCAGGCGTCACCGACCATGCACCACGTCATGTTTTTTACCACCTCGTGGCCAGGTCGGTTGTATGTAGCGGCCAGATTTTTAGTGGCCATGGCGAGTCCAACAGCATTAGCGACACCCTGGCCGAGAGGACCCGTTGTGACCTCTACGCCTTCAATTTCGATTTCGGGATGACCGGGGCAGAGCGAGTCAAGTCTCGCGGAGTGGTATGTCTTGAGCTGATCGTGTGTCATGCTCGGAACACCAATAAGGTGCATAAACAAATATTGCCATAGGCAGGCATGGCCTACAATAAATTGTTTTAGCCACAGTTTGAGTAGAGTCAGACAGCTCGGCCGGAACAACGCCCACAGACTTACCATTTGAGAGCACAAAACGGTCGCGATTGAAGTAGTTGCAGTTCTTTGGGGAATACTTCATGACATATTTATACAAGGCGATACCAATGGCAGCCATACCCATTGGGGCTCTGTTGACCTTGGTTAGCGCCGTTCCCATGTTGCCAACTAAGATATAACTACAGGATATGGAGCTGACTCACCCAGCGTGGCCTTCTCCATACTGCTGTGCAAGATCGGCAACGAAGGCTCGGAAGACATTCATCACACGCTGGTGCTTCTCTGGGCTTTCTAGTCCGATACCGACACCGGCTGAAGCTTCATTGCGAACACCAGAGACTGCTTTCGTGGGCAGACTTTGGATGGGCTTCTCTGTAAGTTCTAGTGCGGGCGCCATAGCCGGAAAGTGAAGGCTCTCTGCGAAATCAAGAGTTTCTTCTGCAAGAAAACGTTCTATGGTTGTGAATTTGAGATTGTTAGGCCAAATACATCGAGATGGCGGTATTCTTATACCTCGTACCATTCATCCCGATATGCCATATGCCCCAGATTTGAGGCACTGACCAGGTAATGGGGCATGTTGATTCTGGATCGAGACGATGACAGGCACCTGTCATTGAGGCCACTGACTATAGGATAGTCAGATGTTATTCGCAGTATCAGTATTTCCATATGGTTCTGAGTGCTGGCCATCGTCGGAACAGTGCCTCGCTTCGAGGCCAGTGACCCTCGCCTCGATGACCCCTCGGCTGCGTTCCCGCGAGTAATGTAGTGCCCCCACAATGGTCATACTGCCTCATAAGCATAATTAGTCATCTCGACATATCTTTGACAACTTCACTACTGATGACTGTAATCTCTCGAAGAAAGGGTGTACTCCCACAGGTACAACAGAACATGAACTTGGTGTATACGTTTGTAAAAGAGGTGATATGACAAAGACCCATGAGTAGCTTATGGGGTAAACTCACTTCCTCTATTGTCTAACAATGTTATCTATGTACATTCCAAATATGAAGTTTCAGGTTAACGGGGCCCAAGGTTCCCGCCCTTCTCTGTCATCATACACCAAAGCTAGGCCATAATCATCAGTGACGCGGATAATATTATATGGAAGATGCATTTTCAACCATGTCGACTGTAGGAGCACTTTCCTTCCTTCCATGTAGAACAGCGTCAGTAAGCGCCGAAGCATCTTCGGTGATTTTGGCCATCTTCTTCTTGGACTGTGGGCCAATAGGCCATTTAGGATTGTTCTCGAACAAGACATCAATATCTTCAAGAGACGCCTTGCAGGTTTCCGGAACTGCGGTGTCAAGATTATTAACAGAGGGTTCAAAC
This sequence comes from Aspergillus piperis CBS 112811, assembly GCF_003184755.1. Taxonomy (NCBI): domain Eukaryota; kingdom Fungi; phylum Ascomycota; class Eurotiomycetes; order Eurotiales; family Aspergillaceae; genus Aspergillus; species Aspergillus piperis. The sequence goes on along the minus strand of NW_020291599.1, from coordinate 1,093,615 downwards.
TCGGGAATTTCGATCTGTAGCGTGCGACGAAGGAAAGCTTACTGAAAAAGTATATCACTGGGATAAAAGACAAATTCGTACATGCCCACAGGATGTAAGTACCATACTGAATGCGAGAGATGAGCACTGGAGATATCATAACAACAAAGAAATTGCAGAGCCAGAAAAAGCCGGTGGAGATGGCGACGGATGTTCCACGCGTTTGCAGCGGAGTTAACTCGACGGGTAGCAAGAAGGCCAGCCCGTTGGTACCGATGGCACAGACAGTGTTGAAGATGCTAACATTCAGACATTAGCAATATAATAAAATAACATTCTCTATAGACAAAATGACTCACAAAACACAAACTACGGACACGTATCCGCATGCTTTATTGCCTGGATACGCAACTGTGGCGGCGAGAACAGCCATGCTGACACACTGCCCGACCGCCCCGAAAAGCAGTAAGGGCCGACGCCCAAGTCTGTCGATGAGGGGTATTGGAATGAAGCTCGCAATCCAAAACTCCAAGCCGACAAAGCCGGACATCAGCAAACTGAGATGCCTGGAGAACTTCAGTGTTTTCTGGAAGATAACGGGGCTGTGGTATTCCAACAAGATGTGGTAAGCGAGTGATCGTCAAGATATATCTCAAGAGGTGAGGGTTTCAGGACAACAGATCAACAGCAGGACTTACACATAATATGTGATAAGATTGACGCCAGTAAGCTGGTACATGCACATCACAAACGCAGATAAGATTAGACGCTGGAAAAATCGGGGCCTTCCCTGGGTGAAGATAGCCTGCCATTGGGAATCACTTTGGGAATCTTCTTGGAGTGCGTTCTCAATCAAAGACACGACTGTGCACTAGATCAATCCCGTGACATTAGCGACTCCGTGTATCAAAGGATATTATCACTGCATGTGGTATACTAACAACTTCAGAAGCGCGTGTAGCAGGGTCTTCTTCCAACGACAACATATCAACAACGTCGCGTGCCTCATCAACTTTTCCGTTGCGCATCAGAACCCGCGGGGATTCTGATATATCAGAGAATTGCGCATTAGCCTTCCGATACACTGTTTGAACACGAGGCTATTACAACTTACCCGGAAGAAAGAGTGCCAGAACGATTGTCACAGCCGAGAAAGCAGACTGCAGCCCCAGTGGCAGCCTCCATGCCCAACCATTGTTACTGGTAAGAGAGGAGGCTGCCAGGCCATAGTCGACCCAGTATGCTAGGGCAATCCCGAACTGCAGAGATTAGCTGATGATTTTTTGGAAGGTGCCACAAATGCACCCTGACATACCAGGTTGATGTTAAGTTGCCACATGACGGCTCGACCTCTGTTCTTAGAACGAGAGCACTCGCCATTCCAAGTTGGCAGAATAGCAGCTGCCATACCATTTCCAAACCCGGCTGGGAGCAGAATGGATCAGTATTCCGCGATGTTAGGCACTCGGGAGCAGATTGGAACATACCGACAATACGGCCTACTATCAATTGGGCCAAACTGAAAGAGGAAGCCTGAAGGATGGCACCGAAGATGATAATCAGCTCTCCCACCATGACGGTCAGCCTTCGGCCGAACTTGTCACCACTGAATATGACGGTCAAAGCGCCGGCTGCACATCCTAATTCATAGACCGCCACCTGTTCATGTTAAAAGCACGTCCCTAGTAGGTAATTTCCCTGAAGAGCCAAGCCCCATCTTCACGTACCGCGAAACCTTGGAGGGTAGAGTTGCCATTCGAGATGGAAGGGAATGTTGCTTCAAATGATGGGCCCGTGAGAAGACTACCCATGACACCTTGATCGTAGCCGAAGAGCATGTTCCTACATGGCGCAGAGGCGTGCGTTAGACTCCGTCTCGCGTGTAAGGCTGGGGGTCATACTCACCCAATGCCACATGTAGCTGTAATTAGGTACTCGATCCATGCTGATCTAGCCCCTCGGCCTCTTAGCCGCTTGGTGAGAAACGCATAGGGAGTTGTGAATGGTTTCATTCTAATTCTCGTCTCGCAACTGACTTGGCAAAAAGTTTCAATGAGGAATCAAATCTCGCTTGCAGGTAGGTTGAAGAGAAATGTATTTCGCCAAGAACTCCATGAGACTAAGCACTGGGTTTGTTATAATGAATTTCTCTTCTACTGGATCGGCGATAAACAGCTTGGAGGATTGGGGTATCTCCGGATTCCCCGCATTGTGGGGGGTCTCCCTGATTATCGCTGCTGAAATTTGAGGCTTCCTAAAGCTACGTTTGCCATCGTCTCGGGACCGGCCCAGAATTGGACAATTGGTTCGAAACCTGAAACTGTCATTGAGCCACACGGACAGCCAGAATCTTAAGCTTCCCGCTGCATTCGACGGCGTCTGACCCCAGTAAGTTGCCGTTACTGGCAAAGCGAAGGCGATGAAGTCGCCACATGCAGGTATTTAATTTTCCCAATTCTGGTGTTCCCGATGTGGTGTCATTGAGGGCTTTATCCCACCGGTCGCCAATCCCACCCGGTAGCTCTCGATGCGAGCCCCTCGCCCCTCGCAAGCCAACCGGGCCACATGAGCATCCTTTTGCCGGCTGGTCTCATCATCATAGATCCCATGTACCACTTGTGGACCCTAAACTAGCATCAGTATGCTGACTACTGTCTCCCTATGCGGCCGATAGCTCTGAAGGCAGGGGTAGCTATGGTACATCCGCCGACGGGGAAGAGACTCGAATATTTTCTCCAGATTCTGGGGTTAACGGCAGTCCCACATCGCGGCAGCGCAACACATCCGCAAACCAAACTTACCCGGATCGAAGACCATGATCTCGTGTTATCTCGTGTCTATGTGTTCTCTGCCTTTTCCATATGCAATTAACAGCATTCCAGATATTTGCTATTGCTTCTTGGTACCATTACGATGAAGGCCACTTTCTGTAAAGGGTCTCGAACAGTGGATCGGAGTCAGGCATCGCCCCAAGCTGACCATGTAGCCACCAGCAGAGTATCATACGATAGCTGCACATTCCAATCTATGATATCCACGTTCACATGATCTTGGCTCGCAGAAATAGACACTAAGTGTAATTTGCTCATCGATAGGTGGCTTCGTGACGAGAGTTAATTACCCCCTGTCCCAGCACCATGACTCCCATTTATCGCACATAAGACTATAAATATAGCTGTGCCTGCCATTCAAGCTGATTACGCATGATCTTACATGCAAGAGAATGTGTCTATACTAGGTATTACTACCACTAAGCAATTTTCCTTCCAAGACAATGTCGTTCAATATGTTCCCTTGTTCGAAACTGGATTCCTCCTAGCTAGCCAATGTCCGCTACGGTCAACTGCTATCCACCTCCACGAGTACTGCAATACACCGCCTTTACGAATGGCGTCAATGGCGCAAAAAAATGGTCCTGCAGTTGGCCTCGATGCGAAACCCTTCGACCCAATTGCTCATTGCTGTCCGGGGTGTGGGGAAACCCCAAGGGGCGCGGAGAAAGATTGTGGAGGCGGATACGGTCATGCTTAATCCGGGGCATGACAGGTGGCCTGATGGCCGCGGGTTTGTCTGACGCCGAGAAACTTGGACATACTCGAAGTAGTTAGCTAGCTTTGTATATCTCGGGCACAGTGGTGGGACATAAACCTGACAAGCCCACTACTCCAGCCCTTGACGCCTTTTCTCTTCGACTACTGTCCTCGCTGTATTTACAAGCCATCATGGACACAGTCGACATTCACGAGGGACAGCTCAAGGATGCCTCATCGCACGAGATCGAAGATGTAGATGCGATTGAGGTGATTTCCTTCACGCCGGAGGAGGAGAAAGCGCTGGTAAGGAAGATTGACATGACCCTTCTACCTACCGTCTGGGTGATGTATCTCCTATCCTACCTGGACCGGACCAAGTAAGTGCGATTATGTTTTCATCTGTGGTTGACCATGTTTCAGGGGCTAATGGTTGTCTCCGTGCAGTATCGGCAATGCCAAAATCTCCGGGATGCAGGTCGACCTCAATCTGACCTCAAACGAATACTCCATTGCTCTAGTTGTCTTCTTTGTCGGATATGTGGTGTTCGAAGTTCCTAGCAAGTATGGCTTCTTTACGCACGTGTATTCCACTGAAACTATAATAACCAAGTGTTGTTTGCGAACAGTTTGGCGTTGGGTCGGTCACGTCCATCCATCTTCCTCTCTACCATCATGATTCTCTGGGGCGCATTGACCTGTGTCATGGCTGTTGTCAAGGACTTCTCGCATCTGGTAGTCCTGAGAGTCATCATTGGGTGCATTGAGTCTGGCTTTGCTCCCGGAGTATTACTGGTCTTGTCATCATGGTACAAGCAGACCGAGCAGTCCAGGAGATTCGGCGTGTTCATCTCGGCGGCCGTTCTATCAGGTGCCTTTGGTGGACTCATTGCGGCCGGCATTGTCGATGGGCTTGAAGGTGTGCATGGGATCAGGGGCTGGCGATGGCTTTTCATCATTGAAGGTGTTATCACCGTTGGTTGTGCTCTCATATCTCTTTTTATCCTGCCTGACTTTCCTGCTACAACGCGACGACTGTCCGATCGCGAGCGGCAGATAGCTGTGGCCAGACTGACCAGGGAGAACGTCACGGCAAGCACTGAAGATACCGAGCATTTGAGTAGCTTGGGGGCGTGTAGAGTAGCCTGCAAAGACTTCCGCACCTGGGCCTTTGTGATTGGATATATGGTTCGTCTTTTCTTTTGTTCGGCTTACATCTTCCAGTTTACCTCCACGATAAACCGGATTCTCTTACTAAATTTGTCTCTTGAGTTTTAGGTCATCGTTGGGTCAAGCACTCTAACATACTTCTATCCTACCCTAGTCAAAGGGCTCTTCGGCGACGCGTCCACCGAGAAAGTCAACTTCCTGACCGTCCCGATCTACGGCGTGGCCTTCGTCGCCACAGGCATCACGTCCTACTGCGGTGACAAGTTCCCCACCTGGCGTGGGTTAATCATTGCTGGCTGGCTGGCATTTTCCCTGATCTGTTCGGTCATTGTCTGTGCCGTGTATAACTTCACTGCTCGATATGTACTCCTGGTTCTTATGGCCGCTGGGCTTTGGTCCACCAATGGCGGTACACTGGCGTATGCCTCCTCTGCCTTTGCTGGAATGCATCCGCAGGCTAGGGGTGTTGCTTTGGCGATGGTAAATGCGCTGGGCAATTTAGCACAAATTTACGGATCGGTATGTGTTTAACCCCAACGTTGATGTTCCCTAGTGCCAGAGCTGATTGAGATGTAACAGTATCTTTTTCCTGACAAGGACAGCCCGAAATACATCATGGGGTTCTCTGTGATCTCTGCTATGCTTGCAGTGGGCGTGGTTGTCTTTCTGGTCTTGCATATCTGGTTCCGTCGCCGTCTACGGTCGGGGAACATCCAGTGATGGTGGCGTAAATGCGGGCAGTTGGTGAACGGCATAATCACAATCCATGGTTGTTGTGAAGTTATCACACCACTAGTTAAGGCGAACTCTTCTCACACAGTGTTCAATTATAGGTAGAGGTCGATCCACCGACTCATTGAAAGACAACCGTCTCTAACTGTAGTAGCTTTCCGTAGACTGGCTCATAATATGACAGTAAGCATGTCTCATCATGCTAAACACATTTTATATGTGTTGCGGAACTGTGATGTGGAGTATGATGTGAAACATAGGGTCACAACTCCTTTGGATAATAAGGCATAGAAAAAATAAAACCGTCAATTGAGAGGACAATCGTGAGCATGATGTTGTCATCAATGCATATACATCGGTCTCTAGCAACAGGCCTAGGTGGAAACTGGAGAGAGCGTCGATAGTGTGGCCAAGGACAAAAACTGCAACAAGCGAGATACCGTGTGGAGATACCGAGATGCGCCCCGACCACCGCTGATCCGGGGAGGCCTCGAAGCGAGGCACTGAAAGACCCACCGGTCCATAGAATATTGCATGCAGATCGCAAATTGACTTGGACTCGCTTCGGCAACCAAAGACCATCGCAATTGTGTCCCATTGGCCACATTCTTCCCCAGAGAACTGAGGAAATGGCTAACCCGTGGCAGCACGAGCATGTCCCCAGGGAGCCATGCGACGCCTGTCTATCGAGCAGTGCTATCTTATGGACCACCAAGTAAAGTTGGAGAAACTTGAAATAGGCAAGTCGCCCCCTGCGAGAGGTAGCCAACCTTCCAATAATCTTAACATCACCTAAACACATCTTCCACTATGCCTCCAAGTATGCTTGACACCCCAGCGACCAGCGCCAACGGCAATGCAACCGCATCCAACACGGCACCAGCTTTTCTCGACACCACCCCAGGCCCAGACTATGACTGGAAAGTGTCCTTGAAGGGAAAAGTAATTGGAATTACCGGAGGCAACAGGGGTATTGGGCTGGCTCTCGCACAAGTGTGTCTCGCCAACGACGCAGAGGCTATACATAGCTTAGACATCTTTGAGCCCGGCGAGGAATTCGCTGCCCTTCAAAAAGCTCATCCCAAGCGACTTCACTACGTCCACTGTGATGTGACATCCGAGGAGAGCGTCAACACTGCCATCGACGCTGTCATCGCCGCACAAGGTGCCATCCACGGTTTCATTGCCAATGCCGGCATGACGAAACACCAGCCTGCCTTCGACTTCAGTCGCGCCCAGATCGATCAATTGTTCAACTTGAACGTCTACGGCGCTTACTTCTGCGCTACTACTGTCGCTCGTCGTTTCATCGACCTCGGAATTAAGGGGTCTATTGTCTTCACGGCTTCGATGACTTCCTATCGCCCCAACCGTGCAGCTCCTTCCGCTCCCTATGGAGCCACCAAGGGTGCCGTGCGGAACATGACACACACACTGGCCATGGAGTGGGCCAAGCATGGGATTCGCGTCAACTCGGTATCGCCAGGGTTCATCAAGACGGCCATGACTTACTTTGTGGATCAAGCCCCGGACTGGGATCTCAAGATGCAGTATTATGGCGGTATGCCCAGGTTGGCGGATCCCAAGGAGCTGGGCGGAGCTTATGTATATTTGCTTTCTGACGGTGCGTCATATACGACGGGCATTGATATTCCCGTGGCGGGCATTGTGGGGGCGTGGTAGAACTTAGACTCATAGAGATAAACTCAAAAACATACTTTATGCATTGTGCGATCGTTGTACCTTGGAATGTTTTGATTGAAATGACCAAGAAATTCATTGTAGTCTTTGAATTTCTTTCATAAGATACATGTGCTGGTATTGGCACTGTGAAATACATCATATTATATACAAACATCTTCCATCCCTGGTCGGGACTTCACTCCTGCCACACCCTCTGCAGTCGCGCAACAAGACCTTTGGCGGGAAACTTACTTATCCGTAACATGTTGTCCAAAATGCGTAGCAGCTCCTCTCGCATCTCCGGCGACCGAACAAACTGGCCAACTTGTACGATGTTAGTCTTGAAACAGAACAGGATGGGTGTGACTTACCTCCAAATAACGCCTGGACATTGATGAATGCCATCGCGCAGTCATGCTCCTGGCACGAATTGGCAATCCCACAGACCATTTTGACACTTTCCGTCAGCTGCTTATCACGAAGCAGGTAGGCATTAAGTCCGCCCAGTGTGGGCTGGTTCAGCAGGACTGTCGCCTTGGCGAAATGATACATCTGCATGGCACCTGCATGATTTCGCGGATGGATCCATATCGGAGGAAAGACGACGCTTGAACCACCACCCCCAGCAACTGCCACGGGCTGGTACGATGCGGGCAGGATATGATACCACTCGTCGAGCGCACTCCGGAGTCGGTCACCCTGCTCAATTCGTTCTCTCGGATCCTGGTGTGGCGGGATTGCAGCCGAAGCGGCATATTTCACACACTTCCCGCAAAGGTAGACAATTCGTGTAGCTAGCTCGTCCGAGCTGAGTTCCTCGAGAGGTTTGCGTGCACGCCAGAAGGTGATGGTGGGCCGGCCCGCCTGAAAGGCTGCCCAAATGTCTTGTCGCAACCAAGCCCACCATACGGCCTGTCGCAGACCATCGGCCGACTCGCCATCATTATCCTGAGACCGCTGGATCCAGAAGGAGCCGCGCAGATGCTGCTCCCAGACACTGCTATTCGCAGCGCTGTCCGCATCAAACATTTCATATGTGCTAATCATGGTGGCTGTCGCCAAGATCTCGTGGGAGTCGGCATAAGATGGATACAGTAGTGTTTGTGAGAGATAGTGAAGGGTTTCGTAGTAGTACTGGGTCGCCATGTGGGTTGGAGCAGAGTCTGATTCGGTCGACAGAACGGTTCCGGGCAATGAAGCTGGGCTACCTGCTACATGGCCATCTGCTGCATCTCCATCCCCTCTATGCTGAAGACACAGAGACATGTGCTTGGCGCCCACTGCAAGGATAGACTTCAAGAGCCCCGTGTTTCGTAGTGCCAGATGGGGCACAACATTACTGAAATGGTGAGCGGGATCAAACAAGTCTAGAATGGGCCCAACCACCTCGATATAGTACTGAAAGAAGGTGAGGTCGGTTGGCGATAGTTCTAGCCTACTTGTGGTGTTCCACGGCTGGGATAACTGCTGATAATCTGGTAAGGGTGATCCAGTGTGGCCGTCTCCATGGGTCAGAGGGTGTCCTTGCTGCTCATTGTACCTCGCCTCCTGCTGAAGTCGAGCCCCGGGATGTTCAGGGGTGGGTGACTGCCTACGAGAGAGTGCAATCTCAGGAAATCGCCATCTGGGGTCGCCGCTTGACGTATCATTCAATCGTTGGATGTGGTTGATGGCATCCCGCGCTAGCAAGTCGTACCACTCGAAGGGGGAGATATTCAGCAGGGAGATTTGACTTAGCGAAACTGGAGACGTTGGGAACGCAGGGTCAAGGCTAGGCAATCTTTGCTCATTGTGTTCATGCAAGGGGTCGAAGTGCGGCGACTCGATTGAGCCGTCTGGATGCAGTGGTACAGCGGCCTCAGGGATGGCCGGGGCGGTCGGATGAGACGTCAATGCTGCCGCAACATTCGAGTGATGTTCTTGGGGCCTCGGCGAGTTCTTCTCGACAGCATATGGATTGCTTGCCCTGTTGTCCTCAGCACGGATCTCCTGGCGACCCGTCCCTTTGGGACTCGAATGCGCCCTTGTGGGCTCCCGGTCGGCCGCGGGGGGAGCTGCAGCTGTAGCTGCATGTCTCTGATCAGAGTGCTGTGTCGCGTCCGAGGCATACCGGCAGATGCGAGCAGACTTGGAGCACCGCAAGCAGGTCGGCTTACCGTCATCGCACTTGACGCGTCTCTCTCTGCAGGTAAGGCTGTCTGGTGTGTAAGCGAGCTTGATGTTCGCTTAGGTGCCATTGTGAAGATGGCAGAGCAGTTAACCAACCAAGAGAGGGTCCACCTACCATCCTGTCTTTGTTCTCAATCCACGTGAGCGTGAGGGTCTGATGCGTCGACGCGACTTCCCCGTGGCGCTGCCCCTCGTCGTTGAGCGTTGCGATGATGAGTTGCCACCGACATTCATGGGGGATGCATTCTTCCCACTATGGAGTAGCACTTTTGGAGTTGAGGGAGTGGCTTTCGTCTCGAGGGCCTCCCGTCCGTTAAATACCCGCTCGTTACCCGTTACCGTTCTTACCCCGCGTTTGGTTTGCCCCACTTCGATGTACGTATTGCAAAAAATAAGTATTTAGTTGAGGGAGAAAAGCGAGATTCAGAATAGCGATAAGATACTCTTCAACAACATAAATTGTCGTATAAACACAAGGTTGACGGCTAGCCAAGTTATATAGCAACTCTGTTTTTCATCAATGGCCCTTAGCGTGAGGAGCAGCTTTCGGGCTGAAAAATATATAGAGTATGGACATTGAGTTTACCCTGGGGAGTGCCGACAAGGCATTCTATGGAGCAGAAGTAGGCCACCGTCTGTATAGACATGCAAGTATAGTAGGGGACCTCACATCCAGTTCCTTTACAGCTCTATGCCTGAGCAGCGTAGCCCAAGATCTACCATTTGATGGAAATATTCCGAACCCGCTAAAGTGCGAATAGTGGGCCTTGGAACCGCCGTGAAAGGCGTATATGAGCGCATAAAAAGCCGTCTTTTTGGCCGATGCATAAGGCATAGTGTATTATCTCCTTTATAATATTCACACAAGTTTCCAAATTCATTCTCGTGTTTGTCTGCTGGACCCCGCAAGAGGGCTATAGTGGTCATTTCGTATAAATCTTGCCGTCCCACTGAGTACACCTGGAAAATGCTAGTGGATGACGTTTTGTTGCCCAATAAACGTGGATTCCCTACGTAGGTGCTTGTTGAAGGGTTCGGAAGCTCGGCTCAGTTTCGCCCAGTTTACTATGTACGATCTCAGGAAGATCATGCCACCGTCTCGTGAGGTCTTGTAGAATGCAGACTTTGAGTTCCTTCTTTATGTGCGTTAAATTCAATGTGAGATATAAAAGGGTATTAAGCAGAAGGTGCTGCGGATCTACGGTGGATATATCGAGTTGGCGGATGATCATGCATAGGGAGAACGAGAGAAATGGCCTCACCGAAGTTTCTCCATTGCAGGTGCATGTCGTTGGTTTGGTTATAACTACCGTGTAGCTTCTAGCCAACATTTGTCGTGGTAATGATAAAACTGAATTTTATACAAGGTCACTTATGGCATCAATTGGGCTAATGCTGCGTGGCGGCAACCATCGCAGGGCAACAAAAATTTCGGGGCGAGCGGCGATGTGCCAATAATCCCCTTACAGAAACCAGCCAGATGACGGGGTTTCAGCCACTACTGCTGATTTGAATTCACAAGAAGGGTTTTGGAAAAGGGGCAAATCATCTTTTACTGTGACCGGCATACCCGCATTTATCACCGTAACCCTGGATGTCACTAATATTAATTTCGGAAAGTCACAGTCGCTAGTAAAAGTAAGCATGTTGCTACCTTCGCCGTCAGCCCTGCGAATAGCGTTTGGTCATTGAGCCAGGGATGCGCCAACCAACCAATCAAATTCTACGTGCTCGGCGGGGGGCAAAGGGACATTCATAGTACATATTGCACGCAACGATACACCTTCACCCACGTAGTAGAACTCACCACAAACTACTAGCGTTGTACGTAGTGGTGTTTGATTTTCGTCTTTGTCAAATGTGTATTGACAATTGATTAGTATTCTAGTTCATATTTGCCCTCCTAGGATTAAAATAACTTGCCGTGACATGATGTATGTAGCCCGTCGTCACATAATTGTCCCCACATGAGGTGAAAGCTCGGCCTGAATCCACCTGAACATTCGCTCCTGGAGATCATCGTCGCGGATCAATTTGGATCCATTTTCGGTCTTGCCAATAGGGCCGTAGTACTGCCCGTGCTCCGCTTCTGGGCTAACGGCCGCAGAGACTTAAGAGAGCGCCCTTCTTTCCACCGGTGTTGCAGCAAAGTGAACCGCAGCGTGGAGGAAGGGTCTAGGGAAGATGCCAGTGGACGAATGATGGAGATTGGTTGCTACCATCCCGGGATGAACCGAGATAATCTTCACCTTTGTTTCCCTCTCAGCCAACGCTCTAGCATAATGGAGATTGGCGAGCTTGGACGTGGTGTAGCGCTGAGTAGTGCGGCGGTTAGCAGCGTTCGTGCGATGTTCATCGAAGTTGTACAAATCACTGGGCGCCTTGGCATGTGCAGCCGAGGAGAGCATAACCATGCGAGTTTGGCTATTGACCTCTGCCATCTTGCGCAGAGTGGGCAGCAGAAGTTGGGTGAACAAAGCAGGACCCAGCACATTTATGCCGAGTTGGGTTTCGTATCCGTCCGTGGTGACATCTTCTGGAGTCATCATTATACCAGCGTTGTTTATGAGGATGTCAAGGCGCGTCTCTTGACGAAGGAAGTCTGCGGCAGCTTTGACGCTCTCAAACGAAGCCAGATCCAATTGGAGGAATCGGATCTCGGTGTGTCCTGGATTTTCCTGATTAAGCTGGGTCATTGCTTCAATGTTCGGCTTTGGTTCTAGATCGAGAAGCGAGATAGATGCGACCTGGGTTGTTCTTGTCGAGCTGGCGGATGGTTTCGTACCCTAGACCCGCATTGCCTCCAGTGACAATAATGACCTGGCCGTGAAGGTCAGGAATGTCCCGGCTGCTGAACGTAGGCATCTTGTTATCAAGGCAGGTTTCACTCTCAGTTTTGTAAATACAAAGGCCAGGCTGATGCAAAATAGAGGCCTGCAAGATAGACCTGGGGAAACAAGAGGGAGTAGCCTAATAACAAGACTGGGATCGAAATCGCTGATTGAATGAGAAAATTGAGCCCTTATGTATTTTCAAAGTGCTCTGCCCAAGGTTGACGAAGATCTTCAACCGACACGTTCTGGTGAGTCTGTTCCCGTTGCCATCCAGAAGAGTTAGTCTGATGCTTCTTGGCTTCAATCATTGGTTGAGAAACCGTCACCAGGCTGTACAGTATGGTACTTTTGGTAGTCATACTAGACCCACTTTCATGATGAAACAATGATCTGTAGTGCGGTAATTGGCTATAAGTCCGTCATCCGTGGTCCACCCGCCGCGCATACCACTGCGATTGGAGGACAAGTTGATCTCAACAATAGCGTTTTAGCGCAAAGGAAATATGTTATGAACGGTATGAACACAGGCATTTTACTAGATTCTTGTTCAGGATTCTCAGGGGTGGCTTCAACAATTTCCCTCAATCGTAGAGGTCTTGGCGCTGGTAGGCAGGTATATAAAGCACATAAAGTACCTCTAGCTATACCCACTTGGGCTTTTAGGTATCCTACCAGATTCAAGGGAGTTCAGTATTCCAATCGCGACGGTAAGAGAAGTAGGAGACATGTCCCATATTCAGATTGAACCACTTCTAACCTTCAATCATGCCTTCATGTCCCGCCTCGGTCAATGCTCTCTGAGGTCTGTAGCTTTCCCTAAGATCTGGATGCTTTCATTACCCTCTGGCCTCAGTAAAGGCCAGCTAGGTGGGACTGCTGCCATAGTTGCGCTCACCAATAGTTTCATCGTGTCGTCGAGCTCTTTATGGAATATGCCTCTGAGAACCTACTGTGAGACAAACGGTGGGATACTACACCAGTAAGCGCTTCACCAATAGGGATTTGGCCATCCAACAGCCCATCAAGATATGCATTTGAAATAGTTGAAGGATTTGAGACATCCACTGCATTATAAGCTCAGCAAGAGTTGTTTCTTTACTGGCATTTGTTGCGAATGATGGCAGTGCTTCTGGAGACTAACCGGCAACCCAGCGTTGAGTCCTGCGAGAGTTATTTGGACATAATCAAATCGCAGGAGTGAAGTAGATTTAGTAATATATATAGTAGGTATGTTGGCTCTGCTAGATCTACACGCAGCAATACAGGCCTGCAACCTTGGACGCGAAAAAGAAAAGCCTCGCGGAATCCTGCACTAAATTTGACGGGGCCGAACAGATCACGCCTGCGAAATGTGACTGAGGAGCAACTACGGACTAACTCTTACACATGTTTTCGCCTTGGCAGTACGACTAATGTAGGTTTTATCACATACAATTCTATTTTTGGTTCATCTAGAAATGTAACCCTGATCGGGTTTCTCAGCAAGCAGCTACAAGGGCGCCCGCCTGGGACGACAGGACAGTGTGGGGTTGTCCAAGCCCAGCCACCTGAGCAGGGCCCATCAACAACCTTGTCAGTGGGCGCTTCCAGCCGTCCCAGCAAATGTAACTGATCGCACAAATATGCCCGGCGTAATCAAAAATCGTGCTCATACTACATGCCATTTTGGTGCGGGATTGGCTTTCCATATTCCACATCGCTTCCATGGTTCGCGTTATTGTACGGCCAGAGGAAACTGTCTAACCGCTCATGTTCATGACCGGACGCAATTCAGTGAATGTGAACTCCAGCAACCCATGTTTCTGTTTGACCTTTCATTGAAAAACCATGAAACCGTCATGTGTAAACAGGATTCTCCTACGCTGCCGCAATAGCACCAGCTGTGCGGGGAGCAGACCCCGCCCGTGATGCAGATTCAGCTGGCGCTGGCAACACTAGTGATGCGGTGTCGGGTTCCTTTTTACTCTCCGCAGCCCTAGCAGTATCTGGGTAAAAAAGGAAGGTTGGCTGAAGGATCAACTAGCTGTTACTCTGAAGATCGCATTGGCTGAACCTCAGCTCCCGCAGCTATACTGATAAAAACTCTTATTTTGTCAAGGGATTCTCAGCAGCTTCAACCACAGTCCAAGTCGAAGTTAGGAATCTTTGTTGCATTGCCTGTGTTACTTGCCTGTGTTACAATAGTTAATATACCCTATCGCCATCCCGTCTCAAAGGCCATGCTTGACGGTCTTCAATTAGTTCACCCTGGTTGCATTAGCCTTGGTTGATCCGCCAGCATCATGCATTCTCCGTCACCTGTGGCTCGTCAAGTACTCTCTACAAGCTCTTGTGATAGAACCAAGTCTAACGCTTGACATCCCTGTTAAGGCCGGTTGAGGAGCAGCTCAGCTGCAAATACGAAGTCTCACCTCTATTTAGCATCATGCACAAAGCCAGCGTGCGGGGTTCTTTCAAGGGCGGCAGGCCCAGTGAACTGCTCGAGGGTAGGGTTATTTAATGTCCAACCCAAGAAGACTTACTCCCTCCTCTTGCATATCGCGTTCCTGTGCGCGTTCGAACGTTATACGTGTTCTGACTACTAGTACTATCTTACACAATGTCCATTGGTCGTGGAGAAGGTACGAGACTAATCGTCGCGTCCGTCATACTCTGGACCCTGAGTACGATTGCCATACTACTGCGAGTGATTTCGATTCGAGTTCGCAAGACCGGCTGGAAGAACCATGATTATTTGACCGCCTTGGCGCTGGTATGCTGCCTCCTCCCTCCCTGTGCCTCAAGACTGCCGCTTCTACCTCACCAAAATATCTTAGAGATATTAACAAATCATTTCCGCAGTTTGGTCTCACCGGCTTTGTGATAGACGACCTGGTTGGTACGGCACTCCTCAGGATTACTCTCAAAATTATTGCTTGCCGATTGTTGACTAATATAGCCTAGGGGTTTTGGCGGGAGCATATGGCTGGAACATCACCAGCGTCCCTATGGACAAATTGACGATTTCTTTGAAAGTCTTATTTTCATCGCAATGGTTCTTCTGTCTAGCGGTAGCAGCCTTTCGTCTGGCCATTCTGTGTCTGTACCTGGAACTATTCCGGGGCGACTGGTTCCGCCGGTGCACAATCGCAACAATAGCGCTGGTTACGCTCTACTGGATCGCATCGGTGTTGACTATCGCTCTCCTCTGCCGGCCTATAAATGCCAACTGGGATATCACCATCAGTAGGACATGCGGAGACATAACCAAGGTGGAATTTGCCTCAGGGAGCTTCAATCTCACGGTCGACCTGTTGATCGTTTCGTTACCGATGCCGGTTGTGTGGGGCTTGAACATGCCCAAGGAGAAGAAAATTGGTGTCACTACGGCCTTTCTACTGGGTTTGATGTAAGTACTGCTGTTAGCTTTGATTAGCCGTCCACCTTGCCTCTACATTGCTTTTCGTTTCGACACAGACTCTCATGGGAATTGACCTAACGCCAAGTATAGAACGGCTGGTGTGAACATTGAACGGATCATCCAAACCAAGACATGCGACGGGGCCAACATAACATATTGCGCACTGGATGCGTCGATACTGTGCATGGCTGAAATCACCTGCGGCATTATGGTTTCCTGTGCACCGACCTTGGGCCCGCTCTTCTTCCGGTCGCGCGTCCAGATCGCAAAGCCTCCCGAGGTGGCTCGGCGAGGCCTCCGAACCTTTGGGTCTATTGGGCGATCTTTGTCACGTCGGAAGCAGCGTGTTGATACTGTCGCGCTGCTCGGCTCACTACATGATGAGCTCGAACGGGGTGGTGAAGGCATAGGCCCCCAGCAGATGGCACATCTTCCTTCTCCAGGTGTGTTTTACCAGACCAACCCGAGTCAAATTACAATGCCAAACAGCTTGTCGGGTGTGCAAAACGTTTCTGCAGAAATGTTGGTATAGTCGAGTGGTGAGTCTTTCATTGAGATTTCCCGCTGCATATATTCATCCTGTTCATTTAGGTCGCCCATAGGGATCTTAGAATGGTACCCTTACATGCCGGTATATAAGAATGTGTCTACCAGACCTATTTGTTCTCCCTGGGAAATAATAAAATTGAATACTCGGTGGCAATGCGGCGATGATAGCAGTGTAGTGAATAGATAGTAGGCAAAACAATGTTAGAACGATCGGCAGGCTATTTTGTGCCCGTAATGTGACTGCAGTAGAGCTAAACTGGGTTGAGCATGAGCTTGTCAAACCAACAACACTCTCAAGTACCACAAATATGAACCCGAAGCTTTTTTGTGGACAAAACTTCAAGCGACAGCATAACGCTTTCCGATGTGGACTTGAAAGATGGCGAAAACGTACGACATCACGTCGCATGTTTCATTTGATTTCTTAATAAGAAAGGGCACAGCTTGTGTGTTGCCGGGTGTCTCCCCTCGCTTAAAACTTCGGTGGCTCATCACACTAAAATCTGACAGTGACAAGGCATCACGGGCTGGGCGTACCTTAATGTTGCCGCCGTCTGACTCGGCCCAAGGCTTTATCGTTTGGCGGCAGATGCAACGTACTGCATAGTCAAGACACTCCGACTTGGACTCTGAGCAGAGTGCCTAGAATTAGAGGCTGACGGGCATATACACCTATATTTATCGAAACCTCGGAATACCCTTCGTTCCTGTTCACCAGCACAGGGATTCTCATCGGGATCACCAATCGGAATCACCGGAACGGCACGGTTCCTTCGACGGGTGGCTGAATCCCCACCACTGCAGGAATCCTTCCTGGTCCATGTATTTACGTTGACAGGAGCAACGTCTCAGCTTCACAATCTGTGTTACCAACAATCACCTACTCTCGTGGTTGGGGTACGTGTGAGCGGCTGTGCCGCATTGAAGTGAGAGATATTAAAGAACGGTAGGAGCAGGTGTACCTACCTTTCGTCCGAAGCGGGCCGGCTCAAGTCGAAAGGCTGCCACTATCTATTGGTCTGGATATAACTGGTCAGCATCTGAACGCGGCCACTGGCGCCGGTCGAAGTGATGCAGCGGGACTAATACTGCCTCACCAATGTGGAAAACTCTCACGATGGGGACGGGGACATAGAGCCACACGTCGTGGGGCGGAGCGCGGAATGGTCGGGGTCAAGGCGCTTCAGCCTTCTTACCATAGCTGGTGCTGTATCCAGATTCCAGACTGCGTACTACTATGCCGACAGCTGGGCTTGCTATCGTCTCCACCGATATGATTGATTTCTGAAAGTATTCGTAGACCGAGCCATGGCCCCAACCTGAAATGTTGTGATTATCTTTCTCCTGGGCCACCCAAACTAAGAGTCAAACGTCTTGGGTGATCCCGCCTCTTATTGTCTGCTCTTGGGTAAGTTTCAGGCGTTACTCGGTCTCCCATTATGTGATTTCTATTTGCATAAAGGTGCTACCGGCAACTCAACTCTCATGGGGTCCGGGAGGTTGAGCCCCATTCCCCCGATTTGGTGATTATACCAGACGCTGCGGCTACTTTGGGGGCATCTTCCCGCCAGCGATCTGATGTACTAGTTCTTAGTTATATCAGTAGTCTCAACTCGCTAGATAAATGAATCCAATCGGACCGAACCATATGTGCTCTGGCCTGCCTCCACCAAACACGCCACGCTCACTACTAGGAGAACAGGAACAATTCAACCTTATCCGATTCTTACTGCGGAAGTTTCGTATTGGTGGGGGCCAAAACGTGCTGCAATTTAAAGGCTCCTCCGTCCGTCCTTTGTCATTGTGCGATTTGTTATATTGTTCCCTGCGCATTATATTGTTGAATCATCAATCCAGTTACATCCGCGTCGTACAACTAAACCGAACTTTTTCGAGTAACCCGGATCACTATGGCCACCAACGAGAGCGCCGAATTAGCAGTCGTCATCTGCACGGGTTCTTATCATACTCCTGCCCCCTATGAGCCCTTTCGGCAATCCCTTGAACGCAGAGGGTTTGAGGCTTATTGCCCCCAGCGCCCGACATGTGATCTCACCCAACTCAACGTGGGGGATATTAATCACCCAGACTTTGACTTGGGTCCTCCAGCTGGGGGCTATCCCACTGACTCGGACGATGTTGAGGTCATTAATCAACTTCTTGAAAAGCTCATAGTCCAAGGGGGCAAGGATGTCATCATCCTCGGCCATTCATCGGGTGGTCTCATTGCCTCTCAGGCCGCTGTCCCCGAATTACAGTACAAGTCTCGTCAAGCCAAGGGTCACAGGGGGGGTGTAATAGGGGTCTTCTTTGAAAATGCCTTTGTGATCCCTGTTGGGGAGTCAGTACATACCTTCTTCCAACCCAAGGAGGGCCCGATTGTCACGCCGCCATTCATGCGATTCCATGTAAGTTGTTTCTTCGCACATCCCTTCTTTGCAGCAACCGTGATTGACGGTAATGTTGTTAGAAACATGGAGCCGCTGGTTTGGGAACCATTGTGGAAGCCCACCGATTCATGTTCAATGACCTAGAGGCGGATGAAGCAGCCAAATGGGCCGCAACATTGACAGCATCGCCCATCAACACAGGCGTGCTGACCCATGACGTTTACTCATCGTTGCCCTGTGCATACCTAGTCTCGGATAACGATGCGACACTGCTTCCGCAATACCAAGAAGCAATGATTGCATTGCAAGCTCAGAGAGGCATCGCATTTACCGTCTATCATGCGCCTACTGGTCACTGTCCGCATCTGAGCTGGACGGAGCACTTCGTCAGCAAAGTAGAGGAGTTCGCCAAACAGTGCCGTCGACAGTGCCGTGCTTGACTACTGTAGTGTGAGACATGACATGTATATAATGTCAAACTAGAGTCTCGACTCTTCATATAGGGTATCGATTGCAGTTATCAAGGTGTCCGTGTTCGCCACGATTTGACTCAGATGCTAGCAAGATGATGCTATGTTTTCGTTCTATACCTATGCCTGACAGATATTTACTCGCTGTTGGCCCCATCACTACGATGGCAAATTATCAGATTTCTCTATCCTATTGTTATAATTGCTGTGCAAGAGTATCTCAAGCTCCCGGTAAAGATTTAGGAGCGTATATGCTGGGAGATATCTCTACTGCCTGCCAGTAACATCATATATTCAGCTCGGATATGTAAGCCTTTCGCAAATATTTTCATGGCATATAACATTGACCCGTCTCTCTCAACTGGTGCTGGATCTCCCAGCGTCGAGCGTTCCCAAAAAGGATCAAACTTCACCCTCCTAAGCCTGTTCACTCGCAGCTTCTTGTCTCTTCCTCTTCAGTACCTGGTAATATTCTTCAGTATACTCATCTGGGTCCCATGCCAATACCTTATTTTTCATCTCGGCAAGCTTCTTGACTACCAGCTGCTCCATCTCATCTCTTTGGCTTTCATCTAAGAGCTTTACCCTTTCTTTCCATGCCTCACTTACGTCGTCAGTCTCGGTGGGTCCATAATACCGTTTGTCAATCTCCAGCCAGTAAATCGCATCGAACGCAAAGCTATGCAAAACAGCATACACCACCCAGAAGTCGCCGGTCTCCCAACTCTTTTTCATTTTATCTGATAGTCGAAAGTCGCGGTGCAGACCCTCGGCATCCTCACAGTGCCGTAATGCCGAGAGAAATGTCTTGAGACGTTGACCAAATATTCGTTTCCAGTCCTCGATCCCTTCAGACCATTCGTCTGGATTTTCGATCAGAAGCCACCATGGCGGTGCTAATGAGAACTCGACCGGTGCTGCATATGTAAACTCCCAGTCCACCACACCGGTCACTCGTTTATCGTCATTTAGAAGAATATTCCCTGGTCGGAGATCATCACACCAGAGCCTGAATGGCCCACGCTCATGGCGTGCGCCGAAGAGCCTCTTTTCCTTAGCAAGTTTGTAGAATAGTTGCCTTGCAATGTACTTTCGCCGACAGTCGTCTGCAGATTCTACTGCATCGTTCCTTTGATGGATCAGATGCTGAATGTTGAGCTGTGCTAACGCTTCAATGTACGAAGACGTAGTCTTGAAAGTGGCGTCGAGTGGTGGAAGCTTTGAGCGAGGCAATGTTCCCAAACGAACGAGCTCGTTCATGTTCATTGATAACGGGCGACTGGCTATTTCCCAAGTACAGTTATCTACCTGCACAAGCGACCCTATCAAGCTGAATTCTGGCTTGGCAAGATTGAGAAGAATCTTTGCTTGTTCGGCGTAGAGCTTCCAAAGATCCTCTTCATTGATGTCTGGATTAAGATATCCTCGCTCATCCACCGGACAGCTGGGTGCATTCAATGCAGCATACATGATGGTCGTGTGTTGAATATGGCTCATCATAATGAAAGGGCTGAGTCTGAGCGGACTATCATCTCGTGTCCCAGAGTGAATAACAGAAGGGACCGGGATTGACGTCCGATTTGACAGGTATCGCATCAAAGCAATTTCGTTCCTCGTCTTTTCCTCGGGGAATATGATTGCTCCAGGTTGCGAAAAGCGGATATCAGTCGCCCCTTGCGTGTACTTCATTTGCAAGACAATGTTAAAAGAGCCAATGTCGATAATACTGAATTCGGGGTCGTCGCCAGAATCATGTGTCAGGATAAAACGCGCAATGGCTTTCTTCACTTCGATGTTAAATAATTTATTCACCCAAGTGTCCGAGATTTCGTCCGACTGCGCCCATGCCACATCGTCATAGCTCATTTGGGGCTTCATATTCGTAGATGCAAGCGGTATATTCGCTCCCTGGTGACTCCGTCAATTCGGTAGGATACTGAGTATGGGTGACAAATATTGCTTGAGCACCGCATCCGGTACAATGTACGCGAGCATTACCCGACCTCGGGAATGAACCATTTATACCATTTGCAAAGTTGAGGGTTAGGGCAATATATCAAGTAATATGCCGTCGAATAAGCCACGAGAGACAACGTTGGCAACGGAATCAGCCGTGGTTAATCTATCACAACATGACAACCTATCAGTTCAGCAAATGGCTCTGAAAATGTGCCAGATCCACGGAGTGAATCTACAGTATATACAAATAGTAATGTCAACGATCGGAGATAGCCCGGGCTATACACTATCTAAGTTATGTTACATGATCAGAAATCCGGCAATACTTGAGAGTAACCACTTCAATTGACCTTGTTGGCATTCAGAACCATCAGCAAGCTATTGAATTTCCAAGTTTACTCGGTATATATCACTGATTGCTATTATCTGGGATGAAGATTCCGGAGAACAGGCTGGGTTGGTCCGGTGGTGGCACCTTGGCTTTCTCCCCGCCCTTTTCATTATTCTCAGCAGTGGGGGGCAGTCTTACCCTGGGCTTCTTGGTCACGAAGTCGAAGTTGGTTGACAAAGTCGCCTTGGGCGGGTTTATCGCACTTTTTAAGGGCGGGTTTTCGAGGCCCTTCGAAGACGGGGTTTGCGGGGCTGTTATACACATGAGCTAGGTCCTGTCTGGTAATATGACGACTTACTTGTGAAACTAAAGGCACTTGGGGTTAAGCCTCCGTAAAGGGGCTTGGTAGCTTGTGATTTAGGAGTCTTCACTTCTTGCGGACTTGGAAACAGTGACGACTGAGTCTTCGATTTTGCCGCTGTGACTGGCGGGCGAATCTCCTGGAAGCCAATTCGTGGATTTTCCAGCTTTTCAATTGAAGGTGGGCCACTCAATGAAGGCTTTTGGATGTTGAAGGTCCTCAGAGTGCGGAGGCCAGCCTGCAATTTCTCGACCTCACTGGCCAAACGGTCTCTCTCGTCGCTAGTAAAGGATGGCTCGGAGGCTAATTCTCGGACCTGGTCATCGTGCATATTGTTAATTACCTGGCTAGTCAGAATCCGCTGTAGAGGGTCAAGAAGACAATTTTCAATGCCCAGAGTTGCGATGTTGTCGACGAAGGTCACTATAGCAGTCTGCGAGAGAGAAATTAGCACGCGCCCTCAATTTTTCTGAAGCTGGATTTTCTGCTGTTTCGTACTTACATCATAATATGCTTGCATTTGGTCGATGATATCAGCCGCCGCATATTCATCGCGGTGCATTTCCAGGTTGGAAGTTGCTTCTTCGATTGCTTTCATCGAGAATAGCGCTTCCCCCTCAGGCTTATAGCTAATACTAGATTTGAGCTTCGTCTTCAACGAAGATAACTGCCGTTCACTTCGCGCCTTTTGAATCTGTGTGAGGAAGCTCTTGCCCACGGGCAGCGGGTGGCCCCGTTTCGTGTATGCAGTCAGCTCATCGAGCTTGGCCAGCAAGTTTTGCCTCAGCTTGTCCAATGCAGGCTCAATAATCGATCCAGCCAGCAAGGAGAATGTATGATCGTCGGCTGTGTGCTGCATCACAAGTAACGCAAAATACCGCACTGATTCCCAGGTCTTCAAGAGATGCTCTTTGGCAAGTCCTTCCCATGGAAGGGACTGATCGCGAAACAGGCTACCAACGAGGAGCTGGTTGGCGCTGCCTGGCAGCTCGATTCCTCTGTTTTTCCGGGCCTGTTCGGCGACCTCCTCTTCCAGACTTTTCCGAAGGACATAATGTGGTAACTTTCCAGATAAGTAAGGATTTTTCAAGTCGAGTGGCGTGGATTCCTGACCGAACCCAGGAAAACGATCCACGATAATCCGCCGGGACCCTCGAGCGGCCATGGCGTCAGCGAAGTATTCATTCAACTGCCTGATGACAGCCCGGAGTCGCCGGAAATCGTGAATATCACTTATACTCTCAAACGCACCAAAGAACTCATCGGCATAAAGCCCGTGCAACGCTTGCCCTGTGATGCGCTCAAAGCTGGTGCTGATGTTGAGGAGATATCCCCTTTGCTGTTGTCGGGTGGTGCGTGGGGAGCCCAGCTTTGAGAGCGCCTTCTCCCGATCAGCAGCCTTTTCTTTGATGTCGGCTAAAAGCCCGGGTAGGTTACCACGAATTTGAAGAAACAGAATACTGCTGAGGCGCCGCCGGAGACTCTCGATTCCGACACTGTTCCGGGATAGAGATGACCATCGGCCCTGGCTGAAGAATTCCTTCTCTCTTGCATCGCGGGCGTCATCCGGGATATCCCTTGTTTCAAAGGAGCGATTGCGCAGAACGTGCCATCCTAACTGCAATCGAATCTTTTCATTAGAGACAAACTGGAGATACGTCTTCTCCTCCTCTGAGTCGGGTTCAAGAGTATCCGGTTGCGTGATGATTCCGAGCGTGCGCTCCCGCTTTGGATCAAACCGTTCAGCAATGTTCAGAACCTCTTGGAGATGGTAGTCGGCCTTTGCGCTGATGACTGCAAGGATGATGCTTCTTTTATTCTTCATATACTTTTCCGCCAAGGTTCGGACAACCCTGATTCCTTGTAGACTCTGGTCCTGGCTCACAGAGTAATAAAGGCCAGGCAAGTCCACCAAGGTCAATTCTGGCTTATCGGGTCCCAGAATCTCGACCTTGAGAACATCATCACTAAATCCACAATTCGCTGTTTCATTTACGCCCATGTAGCCTTTGGCCTTCTCGATGACGGTTGGTAAATCATTATCGGCTGGGGAAAGCTCCTGTGCAAACTCCTGCAGAATTGCTCGTTCTCGTGCATCCTTACGCGATGGCCCCGGTTCAATGGAGATCTTGATTGTGGGTGTTGGGCTCCGACGCAGGATCACTTCGGTCGCGAATCTCGTACAGATGTTGCTTTTCGCTGGGAAGGACGGAACTCTTTCCACTTGACTGGTTACCGCAGACCACCAGCTGAGGAAGTTCCACGAGGCTGCCAACTCCAATCGCTCGTAACTCGTCGATGCCATCTAGTAGCTTAGACTGTTCTCGTTGCAGCTGATGCAACGCCTCTTCCGCCGGTGGGGTATACATGACAATGTAGCTTTGGTTAAGTCAGATAATGGGACGTGGAGTATTGCGACCAAAGCGAGGTATTACTTCTGTCGAGGCAGGAGATCAGATTAAAAAGGCGATGCCAGCTTCAGGGACATCACCCATCTACTCTAACCGCCCAGTCCCTTGAAACCGAGCAATTATCTGGCACAGCGACCTTGCATTAGCGTCTGTAACGTGATGGGTAGCCGGGCAGTCTGTCTGGTCGGCCGGTCGAACACTTCGGCGCTAATGAGGGCTCGGTGGTTCAGGCGTAGCCAATCGCGCTTTCCAGAGCATAGCATAGCCTCTGTCTACATATCCAAGGGAGGCGGAAAGAGCACTTTTTGCGCATGATGTGAAAACTTAACTCGCACTTACAACCTTTTCTTGCTATGCATCCCAATATCGATCCACAGAAGCACTGCAAAAATTATATGATTTGCCCAGTGGCTGTATTGTATCCCTGCATCAACAAAAGGGAAGCTGGTTCCGAGTCAGAACCACCAATAGCTTCCCCCACTTGGCTCCCTGATCGGCTAAACCAACCTATCACGAGTCTAAGGCTGCCCGTTAACGTCTACGGAGGTGTTGCGGGGGTCTTTATCTTCTCCCCTGCACTGTCTCTTGTGGGAGAATATCTTTTTCATTCATCCTGCAGATGGTCGCGAACCGATGCTTCTGAGTCCTGGTCAGCGCGTCGACTTCTTCTACTGGGTATATTGTCAGCGAATACGGGCATCTGGAGTACTAAATAGCTGGATGCTGTTTCAGACAAGAATTCCTACATCCAATTGCTACCGCAAACCTAAGAATGTAGATCTCTCGCAGATGTTGACATTGGGGATGCTATCGGCTCCGCTCCACCTTTCCGGGCGATTTATGTACATGGGTGCATATGTGTGGGTACGTTCAACCCGAATGCACTGTGAACTGTCTGTGTACTATAGCATCAAGTCTGAGTTTATTATTAGGGTTGTACATCTGATACTACTTGGGGAGGATTGGAGTCACTGACGAGAGATCATCATACTACTAATGGAAGTCAGCTGACAGTCTATTGAGGCACACCATTCGGCACTGAATATATATATCCACGCCATTCAAATTACACCGTGCGAAATTATGAGAGCTAACTGTGAGACTCGAACTTCTGGTAGTACTCAGAGCATCCTTGAAATAGTAGTTCTCGTAGAATTAGCAGTAGTAAGTGATAATTGGTGGTATTATTTGAGGATGTAGTCACCAACACTGTTGGACTCTCGAACAGTAAGTAGCGTTTATGACTTCGTGCTCGTGAACAGCAGACTACTAGTAGGGAGACTCAAACTTGAAGCCTTTGTGTGGGACAGACGACTAAATCCTACTGAAAATGAATCTACAATAGTCATGGATCTCCGATAATACTTAGAAATCCCATGTTCAAGTATTACTCCGTTTAATTGGTATCTTCCGTCCTGAGAATCCAGCCGAGGCAACTGAGTACACGTGACCAATTCCAGCCCCGTGTGGGATATAGCTGACCGTGTCCAAATTCGTATGATACTAACTAAAAACATGGTAGGGAAATTCTAACGGTAATGCTTGTCGTGAGCCTTTCCTTCCGCCACCACCTACGAACTGAATACTTTGCATCTTGCTCAATGTCAAGTCGTGTTGAGGGAAGCGGAAGATGACGGCGGAGTGGGTCCATCCGTGTCCAGTTGTTGGGGATAACCCCGAATCCAAGAATGTTCGGTGGAGCCCACCAGCCGCGGCAGAAGGCAGTAGAAGGCGCAGAACTCCCGGGCGGGTTGCCCGGCGAGGCAAGCGATTATTATTGACATGATAATGCATCCTTGCCGATCGGCGGGCCGCGTCAGAGCCCTGCGCGATGAGGCAGAAGGTCTAGAGCATCTCTTCGAAAGTCTAGAATTCCCTCGAGGGATAAATCTATTAGATGTCATTCATTGTGTTCTGGGGTCCAATCGCGAGGTCGACGGAAGAATGATCATCTCGCGGAGCAATTGATCGGACATCCGGAGTTACGCCGATGCCCCCGGCGAAATGGCATCTTCACGACTTCTCTCCCCTTCTTCATCATCGGGATGGAGAGCAGGCTCGTCCCGCTGCAGACAGTATGCGATCCGACGACATCTACATTCTACGGAAGGTAAGGCGGGTTGCTCGGCGACTTTTATACTCTTAAACCTGTCTGCGAGCCCGACGCTGCGGGATCTTGCTTGGATATCGCCCGAAGTTCTTTGCGTGCAGCTCCGATCTTGTCAAAGTATTCTACAAGTATTAGCTGGCAGTAGAATCTGTTTTCCGTATCCAAGTCACTTTCTTCCAGCCGAACCGGTCTCCATCCATTGCGAGTCTGTGATGTTGGAAGGGTGGTTGACGAGAGTTGTGAATATCTCCTCTCCTCCGCTAGTCCATCGACCAACCTCTGGATCCTTGGGAGATGTTTGCACAAATGATTTAGATAAATAAAGCTGGCTGGGAGGGATTTTCATCCAGGTCATTCCGAGGCGACATGGTTGTCCTGGCACAGTGTGGCGATTGTGAACCGGCCACTGCCTTGGCGTTGTCGGTGTGACGCGGTTTGCTCCGTGTCCATCCCCATCTTCTACCGAATATCTGCGACGTGATGTGGTGGGATAGATTGAGAATCATGTTGAGGTTGCACTGCCGACTGCTTGGTGTGATTTTATCTGGCATTGTGAGGGTCCAACATATTGTTCACATCATCACCCCAGTGATAATTTTCGCCTGCATCGTGCCCCTCAGCCCTGCCACACTGTTCTATTCTTATCGATATCCTGCATTCCAGCTATTCTTAGCACAGTGCATCCCACTGGGCATTGACAGGTTGCTGAGTGCATCGGCAATGAATGGTGACAGATGGTGATGCGGTGTTCAGCTGCACCAGCCAGCACATCCCGACTGACTGCTGCTTGGAATAGAAACATCTGTCGGACTGCCTCTCCAACACTTCACTGCGGTCGCATCCGGGCAATAGTCATAACAACACAACAACTTCTCTCGTGTTCCCAATAACGAAGCCAGGAGGCTTTTATTGCCGATAAATCGCCCTGCCCTCGATTATCCGATTTGATCCGGTGATCCGGCTCGTCCACCTGCCGCGAAGGATGAACAGGATTCACCAGGGCTACTCCATCCCACTGTGGCTCCATGATCGCCATCCCCACCCGCCCTGGGAAACCCCAAGTGATAGACGTGGCGCATCCGAGACATGCATGCAGTGAGCCGTCTCTGTACCCAGCCCCCCCTTCAGCCCCCAAAGCTCCCAGCCTCAGCGCCGCCCAGCCCCCGCCTTCGATCGATTGATTGTAACCTGGGCCGGCAGTGGACTCTCGCTCAACGGCGGGAACTGAGGCAACAAGAAGTAGAGTGAATGAATTGAATAGCAGAGGTAATTATACTAGTGAATACATTCTCTAAGAACCCCAGGGCCAAAGAGAAAAAAGGCAGAGCTTGGAAAGACGGTGAGAGGATTCGCCGCTCTTAAGGTTGCAATGGCATCATGAGAGGGTCCAACTCGGCTGACGGACGGCATCACTTCTGGTCTTGAATGGCAGGGATCGTCGAGGCAAGGCGCCGATCTTTGCCCCCGCGGATGCGCGAAATCCCCAGTTGACGAAAGTCTAGGCTAGAACTAGTAGCCGGTGGTGGTTGTTGCGGGGAGACCGATAACTAGGGCCATTCACGCTGACTGACAGTCAGTTGTCTATAAAAGAGGGCATGTACCTGCTACTTTTCTCTCTATTATCAACAACCGCACTCCTCTAGACCTAATAATAATTCATATAAGTTTATAATACTTCCGACTCTTACCACCATACTACATCGAGAAATACTCTTCATCTCCAATCCTATCTCAACAGCCAAAATGCAATTCACTCTGCTCCTCTCCGCTCTGATGGCAATGGTCATCTCAACCCTGGCCCTCCCTACTGGCGACACTCGTCTCGCTCAACTTCGCCTATTCGGCGAACCCGGCTGCTACAATGAAAATATGGGCGAACTGGGCATTTACCGATCGGCTCTCAACCAATGCAAAACCTTCCCCGGTAATCAAACCATCGAGTCCGTCAGCTTTGAATACAATGTCGCCGGCTGTGGTGGTAAGCTTTGCTCCTCTGCTAAAATTCTAAAATTTCGCGTTCCCTGCTAATTCTATATAAAGTGCAAATCTTCACCGAAGACAACTGCTCAGCCGGTCAGCACAACGTCACCCTGGGACAATGCCTCCAAGGCGACGCCGAATATGTCAGCTACAAGTTGGTGTGCAACTAGGGGCGGACTTCATGATAAACCCTACGATAATGTCAACGCAATCTGAGTGGACGGTGGACAACGAATGATGGAATAATGTATAGAGGGGAGGATTGGCCACTTTCCCCCACAATCTCGGGAAAATAATACTCTTGTGTCTATACGGCTTGATGATAGATGATGGGGTTTTTATGACATGTTACGGTCGCGAATATTGTACCTAATATCTAACTCTACCGATAATATAGAATCATGCTCTAATGGAAGGATTCAATGTGCAGTGAAGACTTTTTTTCTTCAGGCAAGCAGAGGACTTCTTGTCTGGTTGGCACTTGGAAAAAATTCAGTTTTGTGGGTTTCTACGTCTTGCTCTTGATACCCCCGTACGGAAGACAATACAAATCAAGCCAAGATACCTAGCATAAGTCTTGGTTTATCGAATATCGAAATGTGTACCACTGTTAGTACAATCCACGAATACCCCCGAGGTGAGGAGTCTGATGGGCTAGTATGAATATTTC
This sequence comes from Aspergillus piperis CBS 112811, assembly GCF_003184755.1. Taxonomy (NCBI): domain Eukaryota; kingdom Fungi; phylum Ascomycota; class Eurotiomycetes; order Eurotiales; family Aspergillaceae; genus Aspergillus; species Aspergillus piperis. The sequence continues at coordinate 1,064,887 of NW_020291599.1, read as the reverse complement.
ATTTTGTCTACTTCTGAACCCACAATCTACGCTAATGCTGTGACTTTGTATGAACGATAGCCTTGGTTGGAATAGCATGCCATGAGTTGAATGCGATTGTTATAATGACACTGCTGGTTGTGATCGATCTAAATCGAAAATATTCCTTGGATGAGCATACTGAAGGTATGTTCGAAAACACCCCATATATTTCACATTCGTCATAGTGCTCTGACATCAAACGTATCTACAGTTCCGTACAGGTGTCCTGAAAGAGAAGCACAAGCCTAACGCAATACCAAAGACGATAAGGATGTTTCTGGGTACTGTGAAAACTTGTGCCCGATATCCAGAATCCTGGAAGCCAACACAGAAGCATCTTCTGGATTCATCATATTGCTTGACGTCAGCACCTGTAGTTGCCAGGTTTCCTCACCAACGAATGAACGAACGTATAGGTGATTGGTCATATCAACCTGTCCAGTCATTGAGAAATTCGAGACTTCGGCGTCATTGAATGAGAACGAAGGCTTGCTGAGTGCAGGGAAATGGTTTATCCCGCAGCCGAACTCAGTCCCAACAGGCCAGTCGGTGCAGTTGGCGATGATGTCGGGGAGTTCGATGAAGCCGTACCGGGAAATCGCGGTGTAATTGTCGTGTACACTCTGACAAAGCTCACGGACTGTCCAGCCCTGCTGCCATTGCACTCGGATGAGGCTTCGGTTAATACACGGTCCGAGGATACCCTCCACTCCTGTGATGGGTAGATCACGGTTGTTTAGACCCAACATGAAGGTTATGTCCGGGGTATTGATTGTATCTGCCAATATGAACGCGTATGCTGCATTGATAAGCATCGACAACGGGATTCCAGGCAGTGGTGTGGGAAGGTCACCAGTCACGGTCGCTTTTACATCTGCAGCGGTCTCATCTCCCCGCAAGGTCGTGTTTGGCAAAGTAGTCAAACGAGCGCCCTGCAGATAGTTTTTCCAGAAACCAAGCGAATCTGGCGAGCGGAGGCGTGCACAACCATATATGTAATCTGCGAAGGGGGCTGCAATGGGTAGAGAGGGCAAGCGGTCATTGTAAGCCGACCGCATATCGGCGAAGAGGAGCGGAAGCGAATACCCGTCGTATTGAGCATGAGACAGCCATATAGAAAATGAGTGGTCTCTCGGTGACCGAGAAACGAGCTCAAACTTTGTGGGTAGCTTTGAGAACATAGGTGATGGCCCAGAGTGAGTCTCATCAGAACAGCCACCGGCGATTGGCTTGTGCGTAAATGGTATGTCGGTAGCTCGTAAAACAACCTGAACATCTTTCCCTTCGAGTTTGGTGAAGGCAGTGCGTAAGATACTATGCCTTTGTGCCACCGCAAGACATGCTGTTCTCAAGTCACCCACGTTAATGCTGCCGTGGATATCGAAGCTTATGGAGACTGGGGTCCACCCAGCCAGCATCCAGGATTGCACGTCCGTCGCGGGTACTATATCCATCACATCAGTAGCACTCAGTCCCATTTTGACGAGCTCGCGGGAAACATTCGATGAGATACTGCCACCAATGAGTGAAAATGGCGCGGAGTCAGGAGTCATATTGCGAAAGTTGACTCCTTCATGTAAATCTGCCCGGGCTCTAATCTTTGCCGCCAGGCCGGTAACTGTCGGACACTCAAAAATATCACCGACCGTCAGGGATGTATGGAGGTCTTGGTTGATTCCATTGACTAACTTTATCGCAGTCAGAGAGTGCCCTCCGTGGTCAAAAAAGCTCTCAGAAATGCCGATATCTTTGCCAAGCACCTTCGTGAATCTGGCAAGCAATGCTCGTTCCACATCATCCTGCGGGTCTGCTCTGGCTGTCATAGTGTTATGGAATGCAGAGACAGTGACCATGTTTGCTAGAGCCCTGCGGTCAACCTTCCCATTGCTGTTGACAGGTATCTGCTCCAATACCCTGACCATTCTAGGAACCATATACGGCGGTAATGTCTTTTCCAGGGTCTTCCGTACCCACTTCCCTATGTCTCGATTAGACGCCTGTTGTAGTGGGTTGTTGCTCAATTGCCGAACAGACCGTCCATAGTGGTCAGTTGGGAACCGGAACAGCACCCTTGACCCAGTGCGATCAGGCTGAATGCGGTGGAAAATGGCATCCAGCCCACCGCGTTGTGTATGCTGTCGGGCCCAGCTAATTTCGACGTGGAAGCCAGACTGCTTCCCCAGCCTCATTAGATCGAGTGGTGAGAGGGACGGAATGCGCTTGGCCATTTCATTGAGCGACTCAACCCAGCCAGGTCCCCCAACCCGTTGGGCCAAGCGACCCCTTAACAGGTCTACTATAAGTCTCTCCAGGAGAGTCTTCCTGTAAGGGATATTGCTTATTGCGACCACAGATGTATCATTAGTTTGCTCCTGCAAATATTCCAAGAGAGACGCGTGGTTCATCTTCTGCGCTATAAAGTCAAGCCATTGACGCTCTTCCACGTCGTGAATGTTCCGCGGCTGGGCCTGTTGATGCTTCGTGTGTAGGACGGCAGCATAGCGATAACAACTGAGCTCGTTGGTGGCTACCATACGCTTGGGTAGGATTTCCACATGCTCAATAAGCTTCGGGAAGCGACTTGGCAGGGAGGTGAAGAAGGCTGGGTGTATTAAGAGCTCCTCCTCCAAGTGAACGGTTTCCGCCATCTGTGATCGAATATCGTCTATGGTGGGCAATCTCGGCGTACTATTGGCCAAGGCCTTGCTCACTTGAAATTCCTCGTACAGCGCATATGACCGTACATCACCAAGAAAGATGCGTTTGGCCCCTTGCAAGCACACAAGGTCCTCGATAACCTTGAGCAGATAATCAGTGGATGGAAAATACTGCGCCACAGAGTTGATGACGGCCACATCGACAGAGCCAGATCTGTCAAGCTGGGTGATATTGTCGGCTATCCCTTTTTGCAACCGGACCTTTCCTTGTAGACCAGGAATGGTTGTGACTGATGCTTGGACAAAATCGACTGCCGTGCCTGATGGCTCAAGCGCAGTATAGCTCTCTAGCCCCGCGATGATATTGAACAGAATCATGCCAGTGCCTGTCCCGACCTCAAAGACATGGCCAGCTGAGCCCCCATTGAGAAGGGCACCAACAGTGTCGTCTAGCCATTCATTCATCTCCGCATTCTCAATCAACTCACCGGTATACATTGACTTCCACCCGACAAAGTCCCTTCCAAGATTACTGGATCGAAGACGGGAAAGACCATATATGCTTGTATCGAAGAGATCTTCCCAGGCGTTTACTTTCTGGGCCCCGTCCTGGATCTCTAAATCTCCGGCCAAGTGCAAGTCCTCGCCTTCACGAAGTGTGATGAAACTGACCAACTCTGAATCTGCAGCTTTTTCTTGTCGAATAATTGTAACAGCATGCTTGATAAAGCCGTAAGCGAGCATAGACTGATCGATCTCATCCAGCTCCACGCGATGGCCACGTATTTTCACCTGGTGATCCATGCGACCAAGGTATTCAAGCTGGCCATCAGTGGGCCGATATCGAGCAAGATCCCCGGTCCGGTAGGCCCGCATTGATGGCTGCCCGGGGAGATCCAACATCACAAAACGATCAGCATCGAGCCGTGAGTCAATATACCCTTTAGCCAACCCATCTCCAGTAACGACGAGCTCGCCCATTATTCCCACAGGAACCAGCTGATTTCTCGGATCCATCACGTAGGCACCAGAATTGCTCACAGGTGCACCTATAGGAACACGATGGGGGTAGACCTCTTTATCCGTAACGCTATAGGTGGTGCTCAGTACCCCGTTTTCAGTCGGCCCATAAGCATTTATCAGCTCCCTTCGCACCAACGCGCGGGCTTTCATAGCATCCAATGGATCCAGACGGTCTCCTGCGGCAAACAGGATGTCCAACTGACTGATAATGGACGGGGATTCAATCAAGCACTGTTTAAGCATAGCTGGCGTTATCATGGCCACTTGGATTCTCTCCCGAACGAAGGTCTGAGCGAGTGACCTGTAGTCGAGTACAGTCATAGGGTCGATGCAGACCAATGTTCCTCCGTTGAGGAGTGCTGTGTATATCTCCCACACCGACATGTCGAAAGCAAGATTGCTCATATGTGCTATGTTTCCAGCAGCAGAGTCAGGACTGATGATACTAGTACACTGTGTCAACCTGACTATTGCCTTGTGTGGCATTATAACTCCCTTGGGTATTCCCGTGGAGCCAGATGTATACACAACGTATGCGGCACTGTCGGCCCGGGGCATGCTAGTCCTCGCCGCATGCGGACTAGGCTTTTCAGGTTGGGTCATTGTAGCAAAAATATCTGAAATAGAGATAAAGTGAAGATTGCTCAGACTCATACTAGGGGGCTCAATGTGACTGCCCCGAAGGACCAGTTCGCAGCTTTGAGTGGATGACAAGATGGTTTCCAGGCGACTGACTGGGTATTTTACATCTAGCGGTAAGTAGACGAGATTGGCCTTCAAGATTCCCAAAAATGCGATTATTACCTCGCATCCCCTGTCTGCCAAGACCCCAATCACGGTTTCTGGTGCCAGCGACCGGTCAGTCAGAAAAAGGGCAACACGGTCTGATTCCAAGTCCAGCTCATGGTAGGTGAGCTGCGTGGAGCAGTCTTTGACAGCGACTTTGCTGGGGCAGCATCTGACTCGCCGCTGAAACACATCGACTATACTGGACTCTCGTGGATAATCCGTTTTGTGGATTTCAAGGAGGCCATTCTTCTCCAGACTGGATTTGGCGTCGGTAAATGGCATCAAATCAATAGGCGTAGTAGGTCGAGTTAGGCCGTGTTCAAGGATGTCAATAAAAGCCAAATGAAGCATGTTTATGGTCTCAGGGTAGAACAGGTCGAGGGAAAAGAGGATCTCCCCTCGAAAACTGTCCTCTGCCTGGTAAAAGTGGCATTCCAAGTCAAATCTGGAGGCCGATGACAGAGTCACCCGTTGAGCCTCCACACCTTCAATGGCTAACTTGCCCAAGTCATATTGGGAGTGGACAGCGAAGACCATTTGGACAAGTGGGTTTCGGGAAAGGTCACGCTCTTCCGTTAGCCTTGACACAAGTTTCTCGAAAGGGACATCTTGGTTGTTAAATGCCATGCTCGATTTTTTCTGAATCTGCCGAACCAGGTGATAGAAGGTCGTATCCGCATGCTCAACCTTCGTGCGGATACATTGCAGATTGACGAAGAACCCAATGAGTGGCTCCAATTCTTGATGATGCCGGCCGGCGAATGGCGTGCCAATCGTCACATCCTCAGCACCGGTAAGACGATATTGCGTCGCCCTGAAAGCCGCAAGCAGCACAGTGTAAGCGGTGACCCGGTGAGCTTTGCAGAAGAGCTGTAGTTTCCTGTAAAGTGCCCCACGAATATCAACCGTTTGAAGTCCAGCGTCACCGGAGAGGATCGAGGGACGTGGCTTGTCACAGAGAAGTTCAGCTGGCTTGCTTCCTTCAAGTTCCCCAACCCAGTAATCTACTTGTGATTGATCCTTATCTTCCTGCTGCCGTTGCCAAACTGAAAAGTCACGATAATTTGTTGGGAGCGGGTCAATTTGGGAGAAAAGTGGGAGTCCCCGTATTGCCGCAGAGTAGAAGATATCAAGCTCCTTCTGAAGAAGATCCAGCGACCACCCGTCGGAGATGATGTGATGCATGACAACCGATAATATATGATCATCGGGTCGCAGGCGAAATACTAGAGGCCTCCACCCTGCCTCGACTTCTAGGTTGAAGGCAGTGCGTTGTTCCTTTCGCAAAGCATCCCAGATGTTCTGGTTGTTGCTGATGGCCATATCAATTATCTTAATCCCCTTGGGCTGGAAAGGATGAACCACTTGTACTCCAATTCCATCGTGGCCCTTGAACGTCGTGCGGAGAGGCTCATGGCGCTCTACTATTGCATTCAAGGCTGCCTCCAGCGCAGAAAGGTTGATCTGGCCGCGAAGTCGTGTGGCAAATGGCAGAACATACCATGTTGAGCCGGGATGCAATTGGTCCAGAAACCATAAGCGGCCCTGTGCAAACGACTGTACCACCGGGCCATTATAAGGGGTCTTCGATATTGGCGAAGGCCCTTTACACTGCGATTGAAGCCACTTTGCGAGTGTAGCTATCGTTGGGAACTGGAAAACCTCTTGGACCGTGACATTTATGCCGAGGCGTCGATTAACATGGTCAACGAACTTGGCACCCGTCGTAGAATCAAGATGGTCAATGAAACGGTCTGTACTACTGATGTTGATGCCCAGTACATTGATGAAATCTTCACAGAGGACAGATTCGCTGGCTGGCTGGGAGGACTGTTTGATAAACTGCTCTTCACCGACTGACGTTGTAGGTGACGCGTTATTCCTATTGTACCCATCCAGTTGCGAGGCTAGCTTGGCCACCGTTTGCTGCTCTAGAATATCTTGCATCGTCAATCTGTAGTTCATCTGTCGAAAACGATTGGCAAGTCCCATGGCGGTGATAGAGTCCCCTCCAAGTTGTATGACACTATGGTTTATGCCAAAGGAAGATGGGTCAATATGCATAGTTTCCGCGAAGAGCTGATGAAGTTTGATTTCCAGTTCTGTCACTGGTGCCACGGTAGGAGAGGCCGGTATTTGATCGTTCTGGAGATCTTGGCGACTAGAGGCAGAAATAATATGACGGAGTGCTTTTCGGTCAGTCTTGCCAGTTCTGGTCAATGGAACAGATTCGAGTGGGACATATATGCTCGGCCACATATGATCGGGCAATGTCTTCTCCAGGCTCTCTTTGATCGCATCCACAGATGCGTGGAAGTGTAGCAACAGAGCTTCCTGGTCCTGGGAGTACAAGAACGCAACCACAATCGGTGTCTCGCTGCCCTTCGGGCTAGCAACTTCCGCTATGACCTTCTCTATCGATGGGCTAATCTGCTGGATTTGATACTCGATTTCCCCCAGATCGAGCCTTTTTCCGCGGATCTTCACCTGGGTACTTTTGCGGCCGACGTATCTGATCTTACCATCGGCGTAAAACTGGGCCAAGTCGGTCGTTTTGTAAAATCGCGCCCCGGGGTATGCTCCAGAGCCTATCATTTGAAGCCAGGCAGGGGCATCAACAAAGTTAGCTGCCGTTTGGGAGTCATTGTTGAGATACCCTTGTGCCAGCCCTGGACTCTCAATCAGCACTTCACCCACGGCACCGACAGGGGCCAGTCGATTGTGATCTGTGGGATCTACCAGCCAAAGATTTCCTGTTGGCGAAGGACCAATGCATTTGATATCGATCTGGGAACGAATGGGATGAGAGGCACATAAACCCACCCATTCTGTGGATCCGTATACTAAGATCACTTCTACCTCGTCTGCCAACTTGCGGAACAAATCATTACGCATCGGCTCTCCAATTAGGGCGAGTGTCTTCAATGACTCCAGGGGTGTGGCGAGGGATAATGCTGCCGAGGGAGTAAGCACCGCCCAGCTGACCCGCATCGAGTCCATCGCGCTATTAAGACCGTTCAGGCGATCTTCCTTCGACGGGATGCAAATCGTGGCGCCCACCGCCAGGGAACAGTGCACCTCCAGTAGAGACACTGCAAAGCCGTGTGAGGCAAATTGCAATACCCTACTCTGGGCTGTAATTCTCAGTGCCTGTGAGTGGTACTTCGAGTTTCCCAACGCCCCATGGCAGACAACGCAACCTTTGGGCCTTCCAGTACTACCGGATGTAAATAACACATACGCCTTGGTGTCGGGGGTAATGTCTGGCCACTTGAAATCCGCCTTAACAGGTGGCAGCCTCAGTGTTGTTGTTGCGGATAGGGTAACGACTACGCCAACTAGACTTGATAACACCGGTTCAAGGTCCGGAGATGAAATCCCGAATGTAGCGTTTACCTGTGTAATGATGTCCTCCAGTCTCTTGAATGGTTGGGTTGAGTCAAGGGGCACATAAGTGCCACCGGCCTTCATGATAGCGATTTCTGCCACGGTCATCCACTGAGAGTTGGTCATCATCATGGGAACCATGCATTGTGGCCCAATACCCAAGCCTTGAAGATAGCTGGCCCACCGCGTTGTCAGGGAGTCAAACTCAGAGTACGATAGCACCCCATCCCACGCACAGATGACTGGGTGATGCGGACGCTCGCACGCGTGTTGATGGACCTGCTCAATCAAAGATACCGCTGGACCCCGGTTATCTTTACGGTTCCACCGTAGAACATGGTCGCGATTCGATGAGCTGAATAGGCTCAGGTCCATGATGCGTCTATGACTGTCGGCCAAAATTTCCTGTATGACCTGCAAGACGGTGGACGAGATGTTTTCGGCGAGGCATGGAGAAAGGGTTGAACTTTTGTGGACTAGCGATAGTCTGACCAAAGCTGACACCTCGTCTACCTCACCCACCAGCGCAATGCTATAGTTCCACTTCTCGGCCTAGAGTTGCCCATTAGCGCCCAAAAGTTCCCAATCCGCTTCAATCAGAGCGAATGTCATAACTTACCTCTATCAGTAATTCTGATCGATCAGACTCGGAAATCTCTCGAATCAGGGCAATGGCGGTATTATGAGCTGGGGGGCACTCATCACAGAGATTCCCTGATTCTGTACCGATATCCGACTCGAGCAGCTTCATCACTGAAATATCAGGTAGTATGCCTGACTGGATGACTTTCTCCGGGCCTGAAGCCCGGTGTGGGGGGCTATCGCGATAGTCCCGATAACCAATGCATATACGGTCAATTTCCAGAAATGGCCACATGACAATCAACCAGACAGTCTTAATGAACAGCGGAATTGCAGTCCCAGTGTCGCGGCAGAACTTTTCGATTTCCGTAACGGGCAAAGTGAGAACATCTTGCACCCTGACTGTGCATTCTGCCTCTACACCATCATTAAGACTTGGGAAATTGCCCCCGATTTCCCCTTGGTTCGCCATTGCGAGTGTTCAAATAAAGAAGGTCGAAATTTAAACTTGGATAATAAGGTCCAGCCAGCTCACGATGCAACGTCACCACGCAAGAGATCGCCTTCGGTGTGCTTGTAGACCGCGCCGTGATCAGATGAAACGATCTTGGGGATCAGAGACTGTTGGGACTGGGTACCGAGTAAATCTTATACCCATTTCTGACTGTGAGAGACTCTCATTACATCCCGAAACCGGAGCATATCTTCGTGTCATACCGTACAGTCTGACTGATCCGTCATATCAAATGTTCTACACCGTGCAGCTGCTGCTAATAGTACCACCCTGCGCATTGTATCTCGCATTTGACAGAAGCACTTGAATCACGTTGCTTCTTTGGCGGGCACACCGCTATCATCTCATGTGGGCTCTACTTGTCCAGTAAATGTACTGAAATGGTCGTTGGCACAGACGGTTGCCACGGTGAATACTGCTGATCTGTTAATCACCTCTCTTCTGGTACTCCTGATCTCTGCCTCTATCACTGTTGGTAGTTGCAGTATTTCAACTCCATGGTATGATTCCCACCTAGTTCTGGGTAAATGACGTTGTAGGGAACTGAGTAACTACCCCGATGAACAAGTAGATCTGCAGGAGGAAGAAGGAATTGATTGGGGTGGCCTCAGGCCACGTGGCCACCGCCCTTCCACACCGCAAACAACCACGAAGTCAAATCATGTCATACCTCCAACACGGCTATATGTCAGGAAAACTTTGAATGCCTGGTCAAATCTGCCTTTTCCCTAGGGGGGCTTACCTTGGTCCTCATCGGACAATGTGTGTCCATATTGCATTGTAGTCATGCGTTTACTACTAACACAACCTTACCAACTGCCGGGAGCGAGCCTGACACTCCATTGAACATCCTGACCACGTTCAAAGCAGGCGAGAAGTCTGTCGATGTGCAAGCAAACGGTGCGTTCTCCCTGAAAACGAAATCAAAATTCATAAACATAGCATCGAGCAGAACGAAAGAGGGGAGGAAAGAAAGAAGTTACTTACTCACTTTACAACGAGCTATGGCCAAGGGCTTCATGTTATCTGTAGGCGTACAGTTGCTGAACGCATGAAAAGAAGCGACCGAAGCTAACAAAGGAATATAGTACTCTCATGACTGCGTAATGAACGCACAAAAGCCAAGATATCCGATCCGGCATTGGGAAACCACAGTTCAAACGGGCTTTGGTTGTGTCGGGAACCTCCAGCAACGCACTCGAACTGATTTCACTTACTGACTATACCCGTGACTGGTTTTTGTTACTTGAGATGTACGTCAGATTGAACTCGGTGTCTCGCTATTGGCTTCTTTGATTCCTTAAGCAGAGCTGAAAGAGTAACTTACGCTTCGGTGCTGCTTTGGGATACGCTATGCTGACTGGTCAGATCCTAATATCTGTCAGATTTGGCTGGCAGGCTGACTTTATGGAGGATCATCAGTCGGATACATTTGCCGACGCCGCAGACCTTGATCGGCGTCGAAATTCGCCATTTTAGGTTCAGCATACTGCATGTAACTTACATCAGTTGTAAAACTCAACCCTTCGCTGAAACCCAATGCCTTTAATCGGACTTGACTGGGCTTTTCCCCTTCCTCTTAATCATCGAACCTACGTCCCTTTGCCCTTCCAAGATGCTACAGAGATCTCTGCATACATGTGCCCAATGAATAGGCTTCTCAAGGTGTAGTATCTTTCGGGAAGTATACAGTGAGCCATGCCGATGCAATCATGACGCTGCAAGCTTTGGGTATTCGGGCTCCTCTTGTTCGAGGAATATGTTTTGGAAATGATTGTTCAGAATAATAGGCGCCCTGACAGTCAAAGAATCTCTCAACCATTTTTTTTCGGGGATTCGATTTCACCCCGGATTCTTCTGTTAAGTAAGATATATAGATTATTTGTGGCGTCTGAAGATATATATTGTTTGGATATCCTTAGTAGCTTCCAGTTGTTCGGTTGCGACTTGGCTTGGAATTGATGATAAACTTTACACTTTTCAATCCCTGATACGATCAGACGCGGAGTAGACCAATGTTTATTCACTGGCTTCCGGTGCCACAAGACCATTCAGGAAACTAAGTTATGGGTAGGACCTACCATAATCTCGCATTCCTGTAATCCATGAATACTTCATTCAGATTATTCCCTATCAATAACCTTTCAAGACCTCTACAGAATCCTACTTTTCTTTTGCCTCTTGTCATCGTTCTTGGCCTGCTGATGTTTCTGTTGGCTGTGAGAGCGGTGTGTTCCAACAGCCACTGAACACCACCTGTAGCAATTCTCCTGTTCCAGTCAATTCAGTGTCACAGACAGCCATTCTTTACAAATAAGTATTAAATACTGATGTTTGATTATTAGAGTGTATATAGTAGCGAGCCGGATTTGGCCCTTGACATTAGTTCAGTAGATAGCAGATACAGCCGCCCCTATGATAAGATCCCCGTTCAAGCATGTTTTCCCAATACGGGTCTCTGTAATCCGGAACACATTATTGACGCCTTCACCTCACAACCAGTTCAACAGCTTCTTGAAGAAAAGCCATTGTAATTAATCATTTATTCCGATCGCCGCTTGCAGGTCACCGAATACTCGGTCGCCATCATGATAGCCGGCTCGGAATTGCCATTCTCTTGCTTAGTTTCCTCGTGCAGACTCTCAACATCCTGGGTACTCTCACCCGCGTGGGTTCCTTTGATCGTACTGAGGTAGTCCCAGTTGCGAATGACCTTCTTGCGCGCCGCACCGAATGTATCCTTGGCATCGGCAGGGCGGATGGGCCTGACTCCACTGCTGGCATGGCTGCCAAAAACAGTAGGGAAGAACCGAATGAGTAGAGGCCGCATCACCGGCAGGCACGAACAAATGATACCCACGTTGATCTCCACCATTCTGTGTTTACGTGTCAGCTGAGTATCCAAATGAGAGTCGAAAAGGTACGAATACTTACGCCCATTTGGCTAAAGTCACCTTGTACCAGGTAAGATCCATACTAGAGACAAATGGCATCATGGTCACAATCCGGATGATTGCAATCACACACGCGCTGTTTACGAAATCACCATATTAGCTTAACCAGGGACAGTGATGACCATACGTGAGACACTTACAAGGAACCCATCATCAGCACTATCATCAATAGCACCCGCTGCTTGAGAGTAGTCTGAAGAGACCAGCAGAGTCGAATGGGTAGTGCCAAGGTGATAAGATCGGAGAACAGGTTGAAAGCCGCATTGGCGTAGACAAAGGAAAGTTGGTCAACACATTTGGCGGTCGGCATTAGGGTCACATCCCAACTAGCCTGCACCGGTATACAGCCGAGGGTAAAGACCAGCAAACTGATGATATTGTACAAGGCAACGAAGACCATGATGCCGTATGTCATTTGCCGGAACCGCTTTTCGGGACTCAAGCGCAGGTAGAACAACAAGATGGACGTTTTGACCAGCCAGATTCCGACAACGAAGATGTCCTCGGCCGCAAGATCATACTGCAATCATTAGTGGCGGCCCGGTATGTGTGGGATGCGCCTGTGAAACGTACCTGTTTGAAAGGCTTGATCTTACTGAGGTATAAGTCCCAAATGTGGACCCCATATCCATTCCTGATGTCTGCGCATATCAGTAACGCCATTACCGTACATCTTAGTCTTGATACATACTGAGCATGCACAAGATGGCAAACAACCACGCGCACACTTGTGCCCAGATACAGAACCCTGCGAGCCCATCAGTCGGGTGTCCTCATGATATGCTTGGGATGGGCACTCACAATCATCAACTCCGATGGTCTTCTGGAGCTTACCACGGGTGTACAAGCGGAGGATCAAGACGGCCGTGCCTGTGAGGCAGAGGGCGATATTGAGAGAATAGATCTGATAGTTCTGGTTCGGTGGGTTCACAAAGTTGGGCGTCACGCCATCGGGAGGCGGGGAGGCGGGGATCTGGTTGAGGTCGACCGACGGCATGGTGGGAGAGGCTTGTCTTTGCGCGTCCGTGAGAGAGCTGGTCCTGATCAAAAGCGAAGATTGCAAAGGACGCTGGCTGTCGCTTCGCTACTTATCCTTCTTGTTCATGGTGCTCTCCTCCAACTTGCCCTGGCTCGAGCGCGGAGGAATGGACTCGTTCGTATGCAGGCCGGAGCGACTACCGAGAGACCATTCTCACCTGCATCGTATAGTTTGCGATCTCCGGGGAACAGAGAATCACCGTCACTATCCCATTGAGGAGACGCCACTGGCCATCAGATTTCCTAATCTGGCGGGAACGAATATGGGAGAAAGCTTCCTGTGTACCTGGATCGTGTGACAACGAGACTAGTCTGGGATACAATGGTCCGATTATCCCTGTCAGGGGCATTGTCAGAGATCCCGGATGCGGCATAAGTTGCATCTGTCAGATGCAGGGGTTGATGGAAATCTGGGCGGAACATGACAGGTTCGAAGACCCTGGGGTTGCCCCAAGAATCTGCCGGGAGATATCACAAAGCCAGGCTGACTGGTTCGACGGTCGTACATAATATGGTGGAGCCGGACAAGGAGGGGAAATTGAGCTGAGGTGGGAATGGGGAGGGGGTGAACGGATGATCGGCGGAGAAAGTGAGTTGAGTGGGTTGGGAATATAGTCTAGTCGAGCTGCTATCCGGGATGATGGGGGAGAACAGTGGTCGAACGGAATGTATGTGAGGCGAGCACAGGCCCTGGCCTGGTCCATCCACAGCAAAGTACAGAGGCCCGTCCACCAACTATGATCCTTCGTCTCTACCTTGAATCCGGATTCTGTCATACCTATTGGAGGGTCACCTCGTATTCCTGTCGGCTGTTTCCCCGACTTGGCTGAGGAAGCTGGACGTATCGGCTTGTGGCGCACCGGCGCTGCCTGGACGCCGTCTGGCGCTATCGCTGCAGGTCGCGTTGCCTATCCACTCGCTTCCCGCCAATCAACCTGGCAAGATCCCAATGTCCCCCCTGATGTTGGAGCCAAGTGTGACAAGTATAATAGGTAGGTCGCCCTGGTCATTCCCAACGGAGTGGTTCCATACTTACTACCAGGGACCCCGGTCACATAACCCTTGTCTATACTTCTTACCAATGGCGCAGTTTGATCCCAATCTCGAGCAGATTCAGCAGTGTCTGGCCGAGGTCACGGCCGCGGTCGACCAGTATCGCAGTCAAGCGACCACTCCGAATAGTCAGGATGCTCGCTACCAGTTGATGGCTCGGGCCACTCGCTTGGTCAATGCTGTTCGGGGCCCGGCCGACCTCGTCTTTGCCAACTTTGAACATGTACGCTCCAGGTTACCCCAGCCATCATCGGTCCATCTGGAATACACCATGTAGGCTAACGATACGCTATGGCACGCTATGCTAGATGGTTCGAATAGGCGCAATCCGGACCCTGTTGGAAGCCGGGGTGTTGGATGCCATCCCGACCGGGGGACAGAGCATTTCGGCCTCGGAAATCGCCTCCACAACCGGGGTGGACAAAGAACTTATCGGTAGGCCATCCCTGAGTCCCAGGATGCCCCCGGTCGGCGTTGGCCGGGGGTTCCCCTGTCGTTACCCAACTAAACTGACCCGATTCCAGTGCGCCATATGCGCGCCCTGACTCCATTGGGACCCTTTCGCGAGGCGGGGGAGGAATTGTATGCCCACACCCCCGAGTCGGAGATCCTACTGGCACCCCAGATGCGGGCGGTTTTCAGTTTAATGTAAGTGCCGCGGCCTCTCCTTCTTCCAGGTCTTCTTCACACATGTCCGATGGCTAACCAAAGCCACCTGCTGGTCAGGGTCGATGAGTACTCCCCCGCGATGTTGCGGGGCCATGAATACTTTGCGCAGCAGGGCTGGCAGCATCGCATCGAACTGCGCCGCAACCCCTTCACTTTCGTGCATGGCTGCGACGGACAGACCATGTTTGAGTACATTTCACAGAGCCCCGCCCGCGCAACTCGGCTGAATGATGCCATGGTAGCGGAGGATTCTCTCCTGGCGGAAATTGGTCTATATCCCTTCAAATCTACGCTGGAGCCACTTGCACAGCCAGACACCACCACCATCGTGGATGTTGGCGGGGGTCGCGGACATATTCTGCGTCAACTCAAAGAGAGCTTGGCAGGAGTCCCCGGGCGGTATATCCTGCAGGATCGCGAGAGTGTCATCACTGATAATGGTCCGGAGATGGAGACCCACGGAATCGAGCCGATGGCGCATGATTTCTTCCACCCCCAACCCGTGCAGGGTAAGCAGTCCCCACCATTTCCACAGCCCCATCTATCAGTCTAATTTAACACATTGATCATATGTATCAGGCGCCCTCGTGTACTTTGTGCGTCGCGTGCTGCATGACTGGCCTGATGAGGAGGTTCGCCAGGTCCTCGCACAGCTGGCGGTCGCGATGGATCGGGAGCGGTCGCGAATTCTCATCACGGAGACGATCATCCCTGAAGTGGGCGCGACCGCAACTAACGCGTATATGGACTTGACCATGATGACCTTTGGTGGGAGAGAGCGGACGGTGAAGGATTTTGCGCACCTCTTCGATCTAGCGGGGCTGCAACTGGCCAACGTATACAAGGCACCCGGAGTGCCCATGGTGGTGTTGGAAGCTCGCCTGAAGTGAACTGTAGTGTAAAAAATCAGCCGCTCGGAGGTGTGAAGGGGGCTAACTTGACAGGAGGTGCATTCATCTTGTGTTTCTCTGACGTGAAGATCTTCGTTCCTATCAGTCTCATTGCGTAGCTGGTAGCTAGAATGCAATTATAACCTCCCTTCCCATTCCCCTCTAGGTTAGCGTGCAATGCACATGAAGATTTAAATCGGATGGTTTGGGGTAGAGGAGATAGTAGATTATGTCGTGTTGCTTAGAGGAATAGCTGGCAAGAGGAAGCTTGACGGGGGTAAAAGACAGTACTTGCTTATTACTATAGGAAGAAGACTACTTACTCACCACTGGAGAAGGCAAACAGGGTCAGGTGCCCATCGAGCCTATGTAAACATGCAAACAAGGCCAACCGGTCAGCCGTCAGCCTCCAGCTCTCTCTCTCTCTCTCTCTCTCTCTCCATGTGCTCTCGCTTCTCTTTTCTCTCTACGCTTGACAGTCGCTCAGATAATGATTTCCGCAAGATCATTTTAGTTTCATTATATATATATACTGTATCAAGGGCAAAATTCCCCGTTCAGTAGCCCACATGTTCTTCTGTGACATGGAATGACCTCTTGATCCGAACGGATCGACCCTTCTTCAACTCGGCCGCAAAGGTTGGCGTGAGGGGACTATTTAAACTTGCCCGGAAAGCTGAAACCACCGTGGTGGTTATATTCCGCGTCGCATCAGGCTGGGGCGATTGCCACACGGCGGCATCTTCAGGGTCAGGCCGGGTCCGCGTATACTCCGTGAAGCTGGTCAATGGCATGCTTCCGCGGCTTTTCTTGCCCTTGCGGTCAGGTGGGTCACCGAGAACTGCACGAAAGAGAGGACGGAGAGTGACCAGACTACCCGCTGTGATTCCCAAGCCAACCTCGATAAAGGACCAGATGTCGATGGAAAAGGTCGAATCTGCCACACACGTAGATTGAGAAGGGTTAGCCGTCTTGGCCATGATTGACTTGAGAGGAGCAACAACAAACAAAACATGGACTATCGCAGTAGGTATAATGGATTAAAGGGGTTCATGAAGCATGGCACTTACACAAGAAATCGATATCCTTGTAGAAATGCAGGCAAGGAATCCGAAGAATAACAGCTGTACTCGCCCTGGGTACGCCACATGTTAGCTGCTGTACCAACAGCATGGGTGGATTCACGTACACACAACCTAGACTCAGTGTCGCGCCCAGCGCGATCTTTGTCTTGAGAGTGGTTTGCAGCTGGCGAACAAGATCAATGGGCAGAAGTCCCAGCGCAAAGTCACAGACTGCGCAGATTCCACTGTATACGTACGCCACCCTAATCAGCGTATCGGTGCTCATGCAATTGCCCGGTCCTGTCCGCTCCCAAAATTTTGAGACAGGATGGCACTGAAAAAGCATAAAGAACCAGAACACCAAGCTGACACAAATCGATGCTCCCATAACGATCCACAGGATTATGCGCTGATACGTGTGAACCGACAGTCGGAGGAGCGCCAGCGCAATGGATACTTTAGCGATGCCGGACGCCCAGATATAGATGCACTGGCCCAGCCACCACCACTAGACAGGCCATTCAGTATCTCAACAGTATATTTGGGTGAATAATGTCTCTATATCGCGTACCAGCATGGCATGGTGAAATTGATCGAAGCTGTGGAAATTACTCAAATGCCGACCAACGCCGTCCTTCGCACCAGCGATTGCGCACACAGTAAGCACTATATCAAGAACCTGGAAACATGTTAACAATTCATCATCCAAAGAGCCTTGGCTTAGATACCAAACCGTTGTTATTGGATCGGGGAAAACGGAAATCTCGAGGGGCTTTCTCACCATTGCAAGAACCATCAATGTATCGTCCCATCCAAATGCTTTGAGCATCCGCCATCGCACGAAGCATCGAAAGGATACTGTCAGAAGCGATATAGCCATGACCACTACAGACACGGCCACAAGAACCTCACTACGTCCTTCCAGTGGCATTTTCGCGAGTGGTGGCCGGTCAGATGGCACCGGGCAGAAGGAGAACTGATTGTCGGCTAATGTCCAAGTATCTAGCTCCTCCCGTCATCTTATAGAAATGCTCCAGATGTCGGGGGAGTTCTCTTTCAGGGCAAAGCTATGGTGGGCACCCGGTTCATTCGTAGCGGCGCAGATCAGAGTTTATCACTTAGGCCACTTAGGCCACTACGGTGGTACTTGGGCGTGAGGCCGTGATGGTGACGACGAATCACACATGAGCGATACAGATAGCATGGTGCAGAATCAACCTCTTGGACCCTGGGCTATGAATTATGATAGCTCGGAGTGGTTCCGCGCTGAAACGGCGGCGGTAGAGGACTGCACGATACGATCGGGACGATCCACCAGTCTGAAACTAGATCAAAGCAATGAAGGTGCAAGGAAGGGAAACGCCCCGTGTTTCATGCCTTCACTCAGATGTGACTAACATCTTACCAACAACCGCTTCTCTCTCCGGATAAGCTACTCCACCATCTGCATTGTTTCTTTATGGAAGTCATATTGCCAATCCATCCATAACTAAATTTTCGATTAGCCAGACCCGTGTACGCCGGTAGCGTCCCTGGCCATGTTACAGACTCGTCCTACAGTTTCTCCATCATGTCCTTATGTGTGAATGGAGAATGTGTCACAGCTTCGCAGTGACTCAATACCCGTCATGAAATCGTGGTCAGGAAGAGAATTGTATAATGATGCCGAGTCGCAGTACCTTGACACAATTCGCATTTCACGCGCCCATTAGGGGACTGCGAGCTGTTTCTTATAAGCTTTCCGTGAGACAGAAATAGAAGCAAGCTGCCTGACGGAGGCATGAACCGAGGTTTAGGGTCATGCAGGGCAGCCCTGTCTCAAAAGCTTCGGGTCGAGTTATCTTTTGTGGTGACAGCTGGATGAGGTATCCGGAGCCCACACAGGAACCGTTGGAGACAAGCGGACGATTTCATTGGAGTTTGAGAAGCACAATAAGGTTTATGGCCCACCTATACCGAACAACGATGGGACTCCAAAAGCCAAGTGGTCTAGAACGGATGTCGGCCGATAGGGGGACCCAAGCCGGACATGATCTTGTTAAGACATAAAAGTCCAAATATCCAAAAATTCGTTGTGGCTGATTTGTTTTTGTCCTCATGGTCAAGAAATTTGTCATAGGAGACCAGTCCTCCAGCATCGTGTCTTACTAATGTCTACCCCGAAACTCCGTCACGTAGTAATGTCCGTCCGAGGCACAGGTGCAATACCACCCTGTTCGAGTTGAATTCTCTCCAGGCTAAATCCCACGTACCATAGTTGAACTTTACCATAGCAGGGCCAATCCCATGAATGCCTGGGGCGCCAAGGAGGGCAGATCTCCGTGTTCTTGTCGAAGTGTCCCATCTGAGACGATCTTCGCGGTCGTTGCACTCGATGCGGCCTGGACTGATTCCTTATTCCTAACTTGGTAATATGTTGCGCCGGTCCACCAGGCTATGCGCCAATGGGATGGGCTCCCCATCCCCTCCCCCGGCAATGATGGAGCGGCCTTACGTGCCGAAACCATGAAAGACGCTCAAGGCTTGGATGCTTGGACGCTTTATATTATGGCAGGGACCGAACTTGGAAGGTACGTCGACACTATGTATGTTTTTGACTATGAACCCAGAAAGGAAGTATAGACGGATGGAGGAACTTGGGCAAAAGGGAGAAAGAGACCAGAGAAAGGTAAGCAGAGGAACTGCTTACCGCCTACCGCAAGTGTTACTCACAGGCAGCGGCAGAAACTCGCAGTTACCGCCTTTCTAATTCGCCCACTGGGTATATCGCTGTTTCATACATCCAGGTGTGGGCTTCAGGCATAAACCAGCTTTCATACGTAGCTCGGACTATTCTATCATGGTGATGAAGATTTGCACTACGCACCCCGTCTGAGGTGACCCGTTCTCTATATTCGTCAGGAACTCTTTCTTTATTTGATATCTCACTATTCACCTTGTCCGCCTGGTTCGGTTCCAAAACACTACTAACTACCTATTTATGACCACATGCCATGATAAGGTTACTACTGATTCAATCGCCAAGTTGTTCTGGACACTGCTAATGACTGGCCATTCAGTGAACCGGATTCCCCGTGTTATATCGCAATAACGGTCGAAAAGGCTACTCTTACCATCAGCCAGTAGATACCTTTTTTGTGCAGCAAATCATGATGATATCCCTCTTCAAGAACATAAGAACCCCGGCTAGCACAGTTCTCGCCGAGACGGAAGATCATGACTTGCTTTTTGGTTGTCGCTAATCGGTGTGCCCAAACAATCACTGGCAAATCATGATTGGATGCCAGATGCTCCATGGCTCCCTGGCCAGCTTTTTGAAATATGAATCTAGGCCTGAGGCGGTTGTATCCAGAAGCAGCAGTGAAGATTGTGTAACAAGACACGCACGATACACCGATTCACAGTTCAAGCTGCTTCTGACTGCCGCTCATGGCTGCCGACAAATGCAGTATGCGTAACAGTCCCCAGCACAGTCGGATAGCCAGCTGACAGCCATGTGCTGGATTGAAGACATTCGTGTCTTCACACACCTGCGTCATTTCATGACTAAATTCTCGCTGAAGGTGTTTAATGTTCTAGGCCAGGCAGGGAGCTATGTCCGATGGTCCCAGCAAATATATGGGGCCTTGGGTGACTAGAGGCGGAACTCGACGGTTATATGCCAACTTGATACGGCGTTTTTGCGTCACCCTAAGAGGATGGTCCCCGAGATTGGCTCGTCGAATGGTTCCAGCGATAAATTAATTGTGGACTTGCCGCCGCGGGAAGCAGCCGCAGAGGCTACAAACGACCCACTTGCAATTGTCAGGTTCGAGTGGACAAAGGTGGGCGTCATGGAGCCAAAAGGCTCGAAGGCAACGCCCTGAAACACCAGATCTGCCGTCAAGCCGCGATCGGCAGAGTCTAAATTTTCAGTTTCTTCTTCCTTTGTCGTCGCACCTGGTTTGTTCCTCTCTTCGGATATCGAGTTTTCCGAAGCCTTGGCCTGAGCGATGTTTGGGCCGAAGCTGAAGAGCTGAAGACTTGCCCATGAGAATGTCCCGCCTGGAATATCGCAATACACTCAGCGAAGGTGACGGTGTCGGGTTTCCCCAACGCCATGATTCCACCCCCGTACGTAGCGCTATCGATGCGATCGGCGTTTTCATCTCCTAAGCAAAACTGCGCGGGACGGAGGACTTCAGCGCTATGGTACACAGTGCCGCGTTAGCCAAATACGCAAACACTAGGATGCCAAGCCACGCCTTACGAACTCCTTCTGCTGCTGTCCCTTCAGAAGTGCGGAACATCGGAGAACCGCGTTTTTCATTATCAGGACGGTCATCTTTCCGGGCTCTTTACCGACCCTGATATCATTTCGAAGCTACTTGCAAAAGCCTCCGCGTTCCTCCAGTCATACATGATTTCGTAGCGGATCTTTTCGAAGCCCGCGAGCAGGAGAAAACCCACCACGGTCAAGAAGATGATGGCTTCCAACCTTCAGCCGAAAGCGGAGGGAGTTTCATGCAGCCAGCGTAACTGAGTATGGAAATGAGCGAGAAGACGCTGGTTGGTCCAAATAATCCATGGAACTGCTTGGTTCTACAGAGGGAAAGGAGACCGGGCTTCCGGACGAAAACTTTGCATTTCTAAGTATGATAAGAGCTTTTGGAACAACTTACGGAAGTGATCCTGCCTGTAAGTCGACGCCGCAAACTGATGACAATCGGTTCTCCTCTCCTCGAAAGTGCCTCTCACAGGCTAACCTAATTCCTTTGATGTACATTTAGTTCGACGACATCCTTATCAGGCTACAGCAGCCCACCAGGGCAAGGGCTAGAGTGAAGAACATCCAAGAATAAAGTTGGGCGTGTCAAACAACCTCGAACCTCAACAGTGGAACATCTTGACCAGCTTTGCGACGAGCCAACTTTGGAGCGAGAGGCCTGCTGTGTCTATCTCAGGATAGCTGACAGACCATTGCAGAGGTCAGAGCCAACTTACCAGCTACACCAAAAACTCTTAGTGAGATCTACGAACTATGGAAGCCTTTGACCACTTTGGTTGCTTACAACAATATGACTTCCTTCAGAAAGCATTTGGTATAGTAGTGAAGTTCTTCGCGACCGTTCCCATTTCCACACTGATTACTGAATACTTGTTGGCATGCGGCTCTTTCTTCTTTCTTCTCTCTCTTCTTCTTATTCTACCATTACCTCTCTAGCCTCGGCCATCGAATTCAATTTCTGCCGTGGGCTAGGTATGATAGACTTCACCTGAGCAAGCACTAGTTATTGGGTGCTTTGGCGGGTATTAATGCCTTGTCGCAACACAACGATATAATGCCACGAGAACCGTGAATAGTTCATGGGTAATCATGATCATTGAGCAGCCGGTTTCTGCATGGTTCACTATTACTTCAGCCAGATTCTCGCCTGCGGCATTAATCGACCCCGTGGCTCGTCCAGGAATAGGATCCATGACTTCTTCTCCATTCTGCGCTTAACGACGGGCTGTTAGCGGTGACCCCCACTGATATTGAGACCTTTTCATCAACAATAATGCAGTTACCCTACATCAGAAAAGGCTAGGCTAGGCGATTTCAGGAATCTGACCTGTCCACAGGAGATAACTCATCTGTGAAGGCTGGATTATAGGCTTGGATATATATGTCCATTTTCACGTTGTCTGGCTGAGTCTCCTGTCGGTTCCACCAAGTACAATGGCGGGAATCTGATCATCGGACGAGAGAATTATTGGTGCACATATATCCGATATCGGTCTCCCGCCACTTTGTGTCTGAATTATAGAGGTGTGAGCATGACCATGATATTTTCAGGGTTGCCTCTATCTTGATTGTCGACAGATTCCGTCAAATATCATCACCGCTCTCAAAAGGCAGCCATGGTGGTCTTCCTCATTTTGAGGCTCCGATAACAGCAGTGATCATCGATCTTCGAAATCGGGCAATGAACCCACACAGAACGAGCTACGGGCGTCGCATGAGCCAACGGAACATTGCTGAAAGGTATGCCAGGTCGGCGTGAAGCGTTGATATCGCGCAGGCCGCTGTGGGCGATGCGGAGCCAGTCAATCACCCTGTAAAGTTTAGTGCAGGTACTAGACGCCATGGTTATAATCGTAAGTGGAGTTCCAACCATTTTCAGGATACTGGCTATCTTTAGTATAGAGTAAAAAGCCTTGCCTAAACTACGCATGTCTCTCTCCCAAATTACATGCGGGAAAGTCTGGCAACCCGCATAATGACGGTGTGTATATTGGAAATGTGTTCGTCGCGATAGAGTTTCAGCCCGACCAGTGCACCAGGGAAAGGCTGGCATACAGGGCAATATGCGCGCCTGCTCTCAAGGGCATTTTCATGCCCCTTCGGTGGTATCCTTCGGCCCAGGGACTGCACTTGCGTGATAGAAATGCCTCAGCCCGAGCAAGAAGAAGACTGTACGGAATAAGATGCATTCACCGAGACCGAGGCATGCTGGTACATGCTTCTTTTGGCTCTGAATAAGACGGTAACTGTGAGACTGTGTCTTATATCATAGCTGATAGTTATACTAATTACCAGTGTGAGGCACAAGTACGGTAAGGCGATTGCGTAGGCAAGAATCGAAGTGCAGGAAGACTGTTTGACCGCGTTGCACAGCCCACCGATAGCAATCGTGATGAAGCCGTCGACGTCCCAATTGTGCGGGTCGGCTGCGCAATCAAGGTCTCTACCTCAATGACGCTGATGCACAAAGATTGACAGGCCGATAGCATATCTATTAGCGCTGCCTTGACCAGGCATAGCTCGGCAGTATATGCAACAGAAGTCCCCCCCCGCCGCCCAGGTGATTATATAGTTTAAATGAAACGGATGGGGTTAATTTGGTTTGATTATAGCCTGCTCGAGTCACTAGAGTGTCATCAAGTAAGTAGCTATACAGACTCACAACAACTCAGATACAGGGGCTACCTCAGTATGTAGGTAATCATAAAAAAGTTATGATTATTGTTTTCCGATGCCACTTTGGGTAAATAGAAGCAAGTAGAATCTATATGGAAGACTTCCAAAATCTACCTATAGATGTCAATTCTGTTGAGTATGCATAGAGTGGTCAAAAGATAAGTACCAAGAACTATACTTCATATTGTTTCAAATGCCTCCTCGGTACTTCCTATATATCCAATCACCCCTCCCCCCATATAGTTGATCATAGTCACTGTAAATTCAGCCCGCTGTACTTATTCTAAACATGCATAAGGTCCTTAGTATTAGAAGTCTATCCAGTATCAGTCAGGATGATTACCACTCACCTACACCACCCGACGACCGACCAGGGTGATATCCGTGAGGACATGTCCGCCGATTTTCCATAATCCACTATGGTACAGCTCAATGGTTTTAGCAATGTGCAACGACGGAATACATTGATACTCCTGATCATATAACTTGAGTACTATGAGTGCAGTTTGCACAAGGCATTCACCGTGCTTACTAATGCAGGCATATCTCTCTAACCATGTTTTATGAATCCATCCGGAAACGGAAACTCTGTGGGTTTCGCTCTTCGCAAATGCCGAATGATTGGTCAGACCAAAGAAATCTTCCTGCCAATCGGATGAGAGAGTATTAACATGCCTGATTGGGCAATGTCGATCATGACCGTCTCGGGACGGATAGAACTGGATGAGTAAGCGGCCCTTGAACTGGGGACCCTGAAAAGACCTGAAGATGATGAGTTTCAGCTGTAGCTTGAGCAATTGTAGCATGATGTATAACAAGGAATGGTGTAAGAACGGTGTTAATGTAATATAGTCGGCTTACTTGGCTGTGGTGCCAGTTACAACATGTAACAAAACATAGTGCTCTCTACTATCTTGTTGGTGCAGATTTGGGTCCCGGGAGCCGAAATATATATATTCCACCGATGGATATACTCGCTTACAAAATAATATGTACTGAATATAATAACGACGATTCGCTAGCTAAAACATTAGCAGAATGTAATGATGCTGCTGCAAATAACAATATTACATTGGATAGAGATCCATGGCTATGAGGAATTGAATTAGCAAGAAATAAAATTGACCGTCTTGAGCGCTATCATGGGAACATAGCAATGTGATAACTAGGAGTTGGACTTCACCACCAATTTAGCCTATGTATATACCACTAGCAACACTAGTAGTACTTATTCTCCCATTAAAGAATAGGGTCCAACTTCTAGAAGGCCATTCTGGGGCCTTGGCGGACGATGGTAGCCGTTACCAACATCACTAGTGTTTATTGTACAAGACATCGTTAGGCTAAGGTCGCGGTCCCACTGTGATCGGCAACTCTATCTCCCAGATGTGCAGATCTTATACTCTCTGGTTTCTCCTGATGAAGAATGACATTCATATAAATTACTATTTTTAAACTCGATTAATCCAAGCTCTATGGTATAAGCGGATGTTGACGCTTCCGGTTTGTTATCTATCGCATGCTCTGCCGTTCCATAGCGCCCTCATGTACGAAATACTCCCGTGTCACTGAGATGCCCGCGGTGGGATCTTCGGCCGACATATTCTCCTTAACCAGCTCATCTTCCGAGTCATGCCGCGACAGCTCATCCGGCCCCCCGCGTGATACCGACACAGTGGTATGCTGTTTACTGGCCAATCCAGCAGCCCCGGAGTTGGACAGCTCGTATCCTCGACGGCCGCTGTACGTGCCGGTGCGCGAGTGGGAACCAAAGACCAACGTTCGCAGGACAGGCAAGCACGACGCGATGATAGCAATAGCTGTTTCAATCATGGAGACCGTGCATGTAATCATCTGCTCGCCCAAGTGAGAATAGATAGCGCGGATAACTGGTGCCGTTAGCCTGACTTTGACTTTATGTGATGTAGAAATCTGGAGGAAAGACTGACTGCTAGTGATGACAACGATGACACCCAGCAGAAATACGGATATTACACCGAGCTTCTGCTTTCTCGGCATCTTGAGACGGGCCACCTGAGAGATAGGAAGACAGATGACTGTCACGTTAGTTCACTGTTCAATGAGCTCGTTGTCGGGACTTTTCTTACTGAAGACATCACTGAAGATGTTGACTAGGGGCATGGTTAGCTGTAAGTTCAACAAGATACAAGATACGGAAGGGTGCCATACATAGGATTGTCAACCAGTAGTTAATCGTCGACTGCTTCTCGGAACACGTCACTAGCAGCTAGTCAGTAAACATCTACTAGAGCACCCAATTCCTCTCCCACTCACAATCCGGATTCTCAAAGCTCTTCCATTGGCGATCTGGAGGATAGCATTTGAAGACGATGTCGAAGAACAGCACCAGCCAAGCAGCGGCCAGGACACCTAAGGTGATGTTGTAGATGGTCTGATACTTGGTGCGATCGGCCAGGCGCTTGTAGAATAGCACCATACTGGCCTTGATAAGCCAGAGCGAGGTGACATACAAGGTGGACCCGGGAATGATCAACTGTGGCAGGGGGTAAACAGAGTCAGCAACGAGCAACGAGCGGAGGTGTGGATGCTTGGGAGTGCAGATCCCTGTCCGCATACTGACTTTCTGCATGTTGATCTTTTCGGCCGTGGTTGTCTTGGCCATTTCTGACATGCCTGTGGGTGGGGAGAAACGGGTGGTTAGACGTCGCACGGATCACTAGTAGGCGAAAGAAAGGACAAACCCTGGGTGAACATGTAGTGCTGAATGCCCAAGTCACCGATCAGACATAACGCGGCGGCAACAACGAAGAAGTCATCGAGATAGAGCTTTTTGAGGAGTCGCCACCGGATGATCAGCCGAAACACGAGGAAGATGCATGCAGCGACCGTGCAGATATACCATGCCACCTAATCCGCGAAGTCAGAGCACCAGAGGTTAGCAAAAGGCGAGAAAGACCGACATGTCTCAGAAATGGACAGTAGGAGCTCATACCACTTGGCCAACGTCCGGACGAGCCATGGCGATGGACGTGCGATACTTCGGACGCTCACGACAACAGCAGAGACGTGCAAGGACGAAGAGGCATATTTTGGATCTTATCTGGGGGGCATCCTTGTTAACCCAGGATTAATAACTATCGGACCAGGGGAAAAAGGTCCTTGTCTCCAGGCAAAATTTCTCGGCCACTCGGTGGTGTTTGCTGCTTGTCGCTGAAGAAGTTTAAGTTTAGCTCAACTAGAACCAGGGCATGGCAAACCCAAACTGTAAGGGAGGTATGGAACTGTTCTGTCTTGCATTTGGTCCGCCAGTCATTCTCAGTGATGTGCCTGGGTTCCTGGCAATGGGGCCCGTCTGAGACATTCCAGATGAATTCTTGGGTTCCCAAACAATTAAGTTCGATAGTTGGTTCCGCAATGATCCACCAGATCAATGCTGATTGCGGCGCTGGGTGAACTTCGGCGGATCAAGTACCCGCAATTTAGGGTTGCCCTCGGCCATCGTCCGCGTTGCACCGCGCAGTCCGGTAGTGGTGTTCCTGCAGGCCTGCAAGGTGATCGTCCAGGCGAATCACGATCCGTTCAGGGCCAGGGACGGGGAGGAACACTATCGATCCAGTCCCAACGCCAACAAGCACGTTCCAAGTTTTCTGGAAGACAGCAGTAGCAGTGAAAGGAAACGGATTCCGCCGACAGCCAGCTTGGTATCCGAGCATTGCAGCCTACCAGCTGATGGCGCAAGCCTGGAGCCAGCCAAGGTCGGAGGCATTCTAAAACAAGCTAGTGCCGCATTCACATTAGGTCATACAATAAAATTTTAAAGTCTTAACATATACACGGAAATGAAATCATTAAATGAAATTATGTCTCGTAGAATGAAATTGGTTTACAAAAAAAATTGCACGCCCCACGGCGGCGTCGCTAGTCACATCGTCACGTCGTTCTCCATCGCCTACGAATCCAGAAGCACCGGGTTCTGCACCACTGGGTACTTGGGGAAGTTAGGCTTGTATACGGCCTGGCAGCGTCCGTTGTAGGCGCCGGTAGTGCTCATCTCGATCGCCAGCTCGTTGCCTGGAACTCCCAGGCGAGCCAAAGGACCGTTAACGGGTTGAGCTTGGTCCCATCCGGGGCCGGCGCTGGGCTCCTTGATCCAGGCCACAAACCAGTCGTTCATGTAGTCCGCCAGCTCCTGTTCGGCGGTGGTAACGTCGCTCAACTTGGAGAAGCACTCATTACCACCGTGGAAGAAGGGCACCTCGCTGCCGTGGGAGGGGCCAATGCCGGCGACGCCAATCACGTTCGAATAGTTACCAAACCAGCGGTAGATCCAGGTGGGCTGCTCATTCGAGCGCACGTCGACAAGGTAGTCGGTTGAGCAGAGGAAACGGGCA
Organism: Aspergillus piperis CBS 112811; assembly: GCF_003184755.1. Taxonomy (NCBI): domain Eukaryota; kingdom Fungi; phylum Ascomycota; class Eurotiomycetes; order Eurotiales; family Aspergillaceae; genus Aspergillus; species Aspergillus piperis. The sequence goes on along the minus strand of NW_020291599.1, from coordinate 1,036,930 downwards.
TCACCGTAGCAGGCGCCGCTCTCAAAGGAGACGGACGAGTAGTCAGAGCTGTTATACGCATCCAAGAGCTCCTCGGACGGCACCCAGGCAACATCCGCGTCGAAGGTGTGGATCCACTCGGTGAAGTTGGTGTTTTCAGAGGCATAGGCATAGGCAAACAGACGGCCCTCCTGGTCAGAGTTACCAACCATAAGAGGCAGGGACTTGGGGTAGTGGCCTTGAGCAAAACGGTCGGTGTAGTTGGAGAAGCGGGTGATGTTGTCGACAACGGGGGAGAACCAGGTGTTGGAAGTGGAATTGAAGTAGGTGGTCTGGAAGGCGTAGGTATCAACCTCGCGCAGGCAGTCCAGCGTGTAGTTGCTGGCATCACAGCCGAGCGTCACGTTGGCTGCCAACATATCCTCAACGACCTGAGCCAGAGCCACGCCGGCCGGGGCATAGGCCGGACCGGACTCAGCGTTGGCCGACATCTCCACGGCGCCAGCCAGGAAAGTCTCCGGGTGATTCCAGAGGTAATGGTCGACGTGCACACCGCCAGAGGAGTGACCACCCAGCACGATGTTCGACTTGTTTCCTCCGAAAGCTGCGTCGTCGGTTAGTAACAGTGACTAACTGGCAATGGAACTAGAAAGCATACCTTCGATGTTGTCATAAACCCACTGCACGGCCAATTCAACATCCATGATGCCAAAATTTTGCGACTGGCCCTCCAGTTCCGGGGCATTAGGCGAAGCGTAAATGCTCTCGCGGTAGTTGAAGTTGACATAGATGACGTCCTTGCGGGCGAAGTTGTAACCCTGCCATTGGGCATTACTGCTGCCACCAGTAACCATGGCTCCGCCGTAGATATAAACGAAGACGGGCAGATCACTACCGCTTAGCGGAGTCCAGATGTTCAGGCTGAGGCAGTCCTCGCTCTGGGCCGTGATGGCGGTGCCAGACATGGCCTGCGCGCACGAGGGGCCATAGGTGGTAGCATTGAACTCGCCTCCGGCAAAGCACGACAGAGCCTTGGGGGCCTTCCAGCGGTTTTCACCAGCGGTCGTCTCGGCAAACGGGATGCCCAGGAAGACATTGGTGTCATTTTTCTCGAAGCCATGGACGAGACCCTGGGAGACGGTGACGGACGGGGCCGTGGCCTGGGCGGCACTGACCAGAGCCAGGGCGGTGGCGGTCAGGCCCAGGGCCTGGTCAGCAGTCTTGCGCATCAAGCCCATACTGGAGAATGGCAGTATAGAAATTGAGGATGAGGCGTGCAAGAACAAGAGCCGGCATGATGATGGCCACGCAGCAGGGGGTCCCTATTTAAACGGGTCGCGGGTGAAGAAGGGAAAAGCCGCGCCCGGAAGGCGTGGAATTTGCTCCGAAGGAGAGATTCCATGGTTCTCCACCCGCGCCGCCGTTCCGCTAACTGGCACCACTCCACCAGGGCGAGACCAGGTCTAACTTGATTGGTACGGCGAGTCGATGGATGCGAGACGAGGCCAGTCAGAATCAGCCGATTCAGTGGAGGTTAGTCCATGGTGCCATTTCCGGATGCTGTGTATCGAGTATTCTGTCGTCGGCGGGGGGGTCTCTCCCACGTGGTGGACAGAGCTTGGCGTGGGAGGCGCGAAACTATCGATTCTCGAGTCAGTCAGAGACTTCCTATCAGGCCATACTGCTGCCTAGATGCAATGGAGGGGAGAGCAGACCAGGGAGGACTGTGACTAATGGATATTGCTGGGGATGGGTCGTGCAGAGATACGAAGTATGTTTTGCTGGGGGTTCAGAAGTCCCTAGAAGCAATACCAGAGGGGTGGAGAAACAAGAGGTGTCATTGGTGGTACTCGAGTGAAGAACGATGAAGTAATAGTACTATTCGCTGAGAAGGAGAGTGGAAGGTGATGAAGAAGCAGCAGAAGTTGATTGTAATGTTGGAAGTTGGAAGGTGGAAGGTGGGAAGAGGGAAGTCAGTGCCAGTAGTTACCGGTTGGAATGGCCACACGTGATGGGGGTTATTTACTCGGCCACGTGCTGCTGGTCACTTCCTTCTCCCTCTGTTTCCCTCTCAGTCTACTATCATGTTCACAAGAGGATACCATTCAGAGTATCTCCTGGGAGATCTGCCGGCATCACACATTTCAGTCCTAGTCAATCCCGTCTTCCGAGGTCTCCACCATGCAAGGAACCGGCTGTTCGTCCCATTGCCATGTGGTTCGGTTATCGACACTGGACATCCACAAACGTCCACCCCAATCAGGTTTTAGTAAAATCATGATGTTGACAAATACTTCCAAAGGGTTATCTATTCGTTCGTCGACCAGCCTGCCCGCCATGAACTGAAGGATAAACAGAGTCAAAAAAGGGAGAGGGTCCGCGCACCTCGCGGAGTTTACCCAATTCGGTACCCGCCGAAAACAATGCAGCGAGACGAGGTCAGCCACAGTGTTATACTTGATGGCAATCCTGCGAACGATGGAAGAGGCAGCCATCACGACGTAAAATTTGGAGATAAGAGAGCTTCACACGATTGTGCTAGATCAGAAATAGACGGCAGTTCCGACCCTAGCGGGATTGAACTATTTTTTCGCGACCTGCACAAGGGATCACTCATTTGTGGGACCTCTTACATCCCATCGACCTGGTTCTGGAACGAAAGAAAGCCTTGACATGATTCATTCGCTCAACAAATCCTGGGATCTTTAACCGAAGAGGATTGAACGACATCCGCGAGAAGCAATTCCAACTTAGCCCACGAGGCTCACCGAGATGTTACCGTTCGTGACAGCCATGAGCATGTTTTCTAAAAAAAAAAAAAGAAGAGTAAACTCCTCACCCCCCACCCCGATAAAGGGGTTGTTCAGCATATGAGATCTATAGCTGTTGTCAACGGGTTACTCCTGTAAGCGATTACCGGTCATACAGACCGAACGGCTGGCCCCCGAATGTTACCAAGTCTTTGATCTGGTTTGCCCTCTAGTCAACACAGCGTCTCCCAGGATTATTCACCAAAAAGCAATCCCAGTGATGGAAGGGAAGCCCTTGGCGGTTGTATTAAGGCAGCTTATGAGCTGGCGATAAGATTAGTAGGGCGCCTTTACTTCTTTCATCTCCCGATGAGGCACTGCGATAGGGCACAGTATGCCTCAGGCAGCACATGTACATCGCGATCCCACATTCAGCTAGAGAGTCTTCATTCTGAACCTCAGTCGATCATCTTCAATCTTTTCCGCTCTTACGAACTATCTGTCGCAAGAAAAAAAATTCTAAAACTACAGTTTAATCGAAAAGAATCATGATATAGCCCGACGGTAAAGTAGAATTACTTTTCTAGTCGTCCTTGTCGGAGGGGAAAAAGTGTCGCAACCAGGTGGGTATTCAAGGGCTCGGATCTTGAAGCCTATCAGTTATTTGTGCTTTCTTTGGCTAATTAGAATGTAAAGATTAAGTCGACGTAGTAACAAAGGCTCTTTCACGGTCAAAGAACCTAAACATGACTGTCTGTCATCTACTTCGCTTCCTTGATGTGGCTAGTCACACGGCAAGAAATCTCAACCACTGAGACGGACACAAGACAGGGCCAGAAATCTCCAGTAGGCTCATTATACCCAAGTAAGTGTTCTGAGTCCACCCCGGCACTCCTGGAAAAATAGAAAGTGGAGACGAAACAGCATGAGAGAGGAAAACCTAATATCGAACAGCTTGCTTGGAGAACTCGTAACAGCCACTCCAAGCCCCATCGGACATGCCGTTCAATGTACGAAGTTGCAAGATGTGAAGCATCACAGCATTCTTCAAATCACATACCAAACCTGAGAAACTTGAGGTTGAAATCATCTATTTATCATCACGGCCGCTCCAGCCTATCTGGATTTGGCGGCTTAGAAAAGCGACGCCAGAGAAGGGAAACCGCCAGACGTGGACGAGCCCAGGCCAGATAGACCACTCAGTCCACCCAGTCCTGTTGCGGACGAGGACTCCGAAGAGGAATCACCGGTCGAGGTGCTCGAAGAGGTACCAGATGAAGACGAATCGGTCAACGAAGAAGTGGTGGTGTCGCTGAGCTTAGATTCCAGCCACTGAGAAGCTTCACCCGTGTTCATGACATAGGTGAAATGTGCGGCGGTGACGATAAGGGTACCATCGCAGACCATATCACCCATGGCACAGTAGATCTTGACCTTGTCCTTGGGGAAGTTGCCGATTTGACCTCCCTCCTGGGCATTGCGGGTGTAACCAAACAGCACAACGCCCTTGATCTTGTCCTTGACGTCGTCAGAAAGCTGCTTGATGGAGTCGTCCATCACGGCTGTTCCTTGACTATATGAAAGTTAGCAGGTGCACAAAAAAGGGTCGGAGGGTATTGAAGAGTCACTAACCTATACCCACCAGCCAGGATCTGGCTGTTAGGGCACTTCGAAGCAGCCAGCTTGAAGAGACTCTCCGCCTCGCTGATGGCAGCCGGGGAAGTGTTGTCTGGGAGTGCATTCGACATGAGATCAGCCGTATATGCGGGCCCCACGCCCTGGCAGAGGACCTGGCCAGCTTTGGCCATCTTGAGGTCGTTGCACACAGCAGGACCAGTGGAGATACCCTTTGATTCTCGTCAGTATTCGAGTGCTTGATTAGGTAAAAGGAAGTTTGTTACTTACGAGCAGGCCAGGCTCAGTAGATGCTCGGGCAAAGATGAAAATAATGGGCTTGCAAGAGCCCTCGCGCAGTTCGTTGCCATCAGAAACTATACAATTAGCCGGGGTCGCTCAGAGAAAAGGATGATGGTATCCGCTTACGTTGACGTTCAGCAAGTCCCATGGGACTCGCAGCAGCAAGACCTGCCAGCCCGACCAGAACGGATAGAAGCTTCATTATGATGTTCACTTGGTGCTTTGAGAAAGAAAAACTTCACTAGTCGATGCCCATCACCTGGGCAGCAGGGCTGAAATTTATCTTTCAGGTCTTTCCCACGCGCCCAGCACATCACATGGCGAACCCATTAGTGTGCCGATGCCCAGAGAAATAGGCTAGTTTCATTGTTTCAGGCAGAAGTATTGATATAGAGTATATAGAGGCTCCGGGCAAAGGGACCGACCAATTTTTGCAAACCACGGGCCAACGAAGGGGGACGAACCGTGGACTGAGGGTTGGCATCGTGGCATGCCGAGGACCCTAAATTAGGGGTCCTGGTGCCGGCGCACCAACGGCGTGTTTCACATCCCGACCATGTTTTTGGGTCGCCTACTCCAGGACCCTGCCTTTGAGGTTAAGTTCGCCGTGTTATTCTTCGAGAAACCTCGACAGGTACGATTGCCAAGCAATCAATGCATGGTTTTCTCGACCATAAGTGGTTTCAAGTAAACAAAGTCCCTCGGACCCAAAAATCAGCCACGGTCGATCAACCGGGCGATCCGACCACGCCCTCGTCTCGGTGGACGGTTCAGGGTCACAGAACATGGAGAAATGCGAGCCTAATGCTGTTAACGTTTCGTTCGCATAATAAACTTTGTGATTCAGGCACGGGTAAACATCGTTGAGCAAAACTCTTACGCTGATGTCATTTGTATGGGTCGTTCCAGAGTCATTTTCTTTCTTAGCCGGTGAAGAATCCAGCTGTGACTACCATCACCATAGTGCTATAGTTTGATACGATCACCCCCTGTCGGAGCCTGCCGACACTGCAGACCCTTAAGGGACAATGTCAAACTTACTTCGATACCATAATCATGGTTCGCTTCAGTTCGCGCGTTTTCGTGTAGCAGACAGAAACCCCGTTTACCCGAGGTCCGGCCGAGCCTAAAGAAAGTCTGGTAGTTACCGGGTAGATATGAGTAAGTATCGCAATAGCACACTAGACGCATCTTCTTTACGCTTTCTACCAGAATAGAATGCATTAGTACCTGGTACTGGAACTTCGAAGTCCATTTATTGCTCTAAAACAATGCCAGAAAACACATTATAATGTGTGTGCCCGCGAAACGCTCTATCGCAAGCGAGAGCAGAATTAGGTTCGCAGCCATTGATCACTGAATAACATCATATATAGTCTACCCACACGCGCAATGTGAGTCGAGTCCGGCACCCCTTCCCTATACCTCCTCCACTTCCGTCGCATGTGCCTCCTTTTTCTCTTCGAGGACAGAGTCACCTGGCACTCCAGGGACGTCATAAGCTGCAAAAAGACAAATTAGTCACGTTGTTGCCTAACAATAAGCAAGGGAAATGTTTGTCATACATTTGAAGCTGCGGGCGGAGACACCATTCTTGAAGAGGATTTGTATCTCTTCCAACGTGCGTCCGGACGTCTCCGGAAGCAAGAAAAATATCCAAACTGTTGCTGCAACCATCAGGCTACCGTAGATGAAGCCGACTCGGGCGCTTAAATTGGCTGCATCGCTGTCGAAGAGATATGGGAAGGTAAAAGTCACCATCCAGCTGCAAAACCAATTGACTCCCGTCGACGTAGCCATCAACTTGCTGCGGTTCGGTCCGGCAGCAATCTCCGAAGTAACGACCCAAACGGCGGGGCCCAGGGAAAGATTATACACGATCATGTAAATGTATACCATAGCGACGATCAATCGGTCGAGAGTCATAGTTTTATGGGATGCTGTTCCGGCCCCGCCGACAATCAGAAGCACGATGGCAACAAGGACGCACGAGAGAAGAAGCATAGGGCGACGGCCAAAACGTTCAACGCAGTATTGGTTCAGCCATACCGCGGGCATGGGGACCAGATACAAGCCCATCTGGATCAGGAATGAATTGGTCATTCCAATAGCCGAGAAGAACACAATTCCGTAGCTGGTGATGAAATTGATTCCAGACGCTTGTTGCCATGCTGATGGGAGGAAGACATTTAGTATCGGAAAACAAAAGAAGGAGAAGGGCTTTCCATCTTACCTTGTAGTGCCATGCCCAAGTATGCTTTGCGACCGTCCTGATGCCAGTGTAGTAGCTCCCTCCACGAACCTTCAGCGCGACGTTCTTCTTCGATTGTCCCGGATATGTACAAAATCTCGCTCTCGATCATGTCGGGTCGATTGCCGTGCAAGCAACGGAGAGCTGCACGGGCTTGCTCCGTCTTCCCCTTCTTCAAGAGCCAGCGAGGTGATTCGGGGGCAAACAAGATAAGCCCCGGGACCAAAATGACTGGGAAGACCAGTTGAACCGCCATGGGGATCCGATAAGCGCCGCTGTCGTTCCGATTCTTGGTCGCATTGTCCACGATGACACCCAGTAGCAGTCCAAGACCAACACCGAATTGGTACAGAGAAACCAGAGCCCCACGGAACCGGGCCGGGGCACAGTCGGCGACATATAGCGGAACCAAGCACGAAATCAGACCCACGGCATACCCTACGCATCGGTTAGTAACAGTTGTAACGTATCGGCGACCGCAGCGATGGTACAGCCTCGGACATTGAATTAAGTACCGACCTAGGAGTAGCCGCCCAACAATTAAAAGAGCAAGTTTATCGGCGGAGACCTGAAAGATCACTCCCAAGACAACGAATGTGCTTGAAACGAACAAGCCCCCTCGGCGACCGATTCTGTCATCGACAAGGTATGAGGATACGGCTCCGACGAGCTCACCGACATTGATGATACTGGTGGTGAGAGACTGAAGGCTGGAGCTGAGAACATAGTCGCCGGTTGCACTGTCATAATGTCCATAGGCTTTGATAAAGGGCTCCATCACCAGTATACCTATAGGGATGTGTGTTAGCGTACTGTAATCAAAGCAGGTCCGCCAGTATCATGGTCTTCAGCGGATCGCTGGTCAGCAGAAGGATATAAGCTACACACGCACCAGAGTAATAGGACGAGTCGAAGCCAAATTGAAACGCTGCGATGGTGATGAACAGGCAGATTGCAATGGCACGCCAGTCAGCTCGGGCGGCAGCTGCGGCCGACATTGAAGCCGTCATAGTGAAGAGAGTATTTAGACAGCCAGACGGATAACCGAATTGAACGCACAAGGAGAGAGTAAGACATTGTGCAATGGGCGCTGTCAGGATGTGCTTTTTATATTGAGGCAACTTGGGGATGAGTTTATCCTTTCCACCCCAGATTTTTCTCGTCCCCAAAGCCGGGGTTGCGGAGAAGCCCTGTCAGCCGACCGAATGGATGAGATCCCAGCCGTAAAGAAGGAAATTGGCCGAATGCTAGCAGCGTAATTCACCGACTAGAGTTCACCGGCGCGGTCCGAACAGCGATGCTGATTGGGTATGGGACGGATTAGCTTGGGATGCGGACGGCCGCGAACAGCAAACGGAAACAAGGGGGTTCCACCCTAGGGATGCAACTCCACGATGGTCGATCCCGACAGGTATAAATCATTAGCCGCGCCGACCATGTTTCTCGGGATCGCAAACACCTGTTTATTTCTATTCCTTGCTTCACACGGACACTATGGCTGCTGCAGTGCGTCAGCTTCGGGTGCCCGAGGATCCTGACCAGGCTCCCGCCTCGTCCAGCGACCCAGTAGTCGTCATTGTCCCAACGCAAACCTCGCCCTCATATCCTCAGCGGGTGATCGGTCGAAAATCACCCATCTCGGGAATCGAGGAGTTTCGAGGGATCCCGTATGGGACTGTGCCGGCGAGATGGCAGCATGCATTGCTCCGTGATCGCTTACCCCGGGATGAATTTGATGCAACACGAAACGGGTAGGTCGACATGTTGCTTCGGGGTGTGCAGGACTATAGCCCGCTAACTTCAATACCTGTGCGTCAGTCCTCGCTGCCCTCAGCCGCAAGAACCTAACAACACCGACGAGTTTCAATCTCATCTCGAGTTCCCGGCCGACGTAACAGAGTCCGAGTTCGACTGTCTCAATCTGTTCATAACAAGATCCAGTGCTGCGATCCTTGCTGCAGCCGGTTTCAGCGCGCAGGGAGTGAAACTGCCAGTATATGTGTATATCCATGGAGGAGCGTATAGCTTCGGTGCTGGAACAGACCCGATGTGGGGTAAGTTGCTAGCTTGAGGAACTGGTGTAATCAGTCACAGTACCACTGACTGCCTAATAGATCCGGCTCGCCTCGTTAAGAAATCGGTTGAGCTAGGCACTCCCATAATCGTGGCCACCATCAACTATCGTCTCAACATGTTTGGTTTCGCGGCTTCATCCGAGATCATTCAAGCCCAACCGGAAGGTCAAAGGAAAGGGTGCAACTTCGGCCTGAGCGATCAGCGAACCGCTATTCGTTGGGTGCGTCAGAACATCGGTGCTTTCGGCGGTGATGCCACCCAGGTCACCGTCGGAGGTCAATCAGCGGGTGGAAGCTCGTCGCATGCCCACGTCTTGGAGGCTATTCTTGGCAAAGGCAAGCCTTTGGTTCAGCGAGGAATCATTCAATCGGGAACTCTTGGTGTGCTAGGTCCCATTTCGATGGACGTCTCTAACGCGCGCTGGAATGCTTTCTGTCAGCATGCAGGAGCTCCCGCAGGCGATGCTATTTCCCGAATGGCTTTCATGGCTAACCTTCCGCCAGCGGAGATCTTGCAAGCAGCTGGCAAGTTGGGTTCCATTGTCTGTCCCTTAGTGGAAGATGGTCTTACAATCTCAGAAAGGCCAAATGGTCGCTGGAAGGTTCACCTTGATGGCCCCGAGAGTGAATCTGTTACAAAAATACCGGCCTCGAAGACCGAGGTCATTCCGATTCTAATCGGTGATACCGATGTCGAGGTCAGTCAGTCCATCGCACGGGGTCAATATCATATGCTTACAAAGAACAGGGTCTTTTACATATGAACGAGGTAAATAAAATCAGAGATTATGAGCATCTGAGCGAACAACTATATGCAGGGGTGGAGTCTAGGGAATTCTTGGAACAATTATACCAGGCCTACGGCTTTCGGCCAGACACTTCCGCAACGGAGCTGAGGAAACGGGTGCTTCAGCTGTTGACGGATATACAGTTCGGATATCCTGTGCAATGTGCAAGACAAGAACTAAAGGATTGGGAGGTGCCCATGGAAAAGCTTACAGAAAGCCCCACCGTTCCCCGTCCTACTGCGGTGCACTCGTACCGCATGAGTGTGGGCAACCCATTTCCGGGACCCAGGCAAGGGATTGCCCAGCACTGCGTCGACTTAATATATATTTTTAATTGCTTCGCAGATGCAATAAGTGTTGCAGACGAGGCCTTGCCAGCCGAAGCACCGACAAACGCCGCCCTTGTCGACCGCGTTCAAGAAGATTGGATCCGATTCATCACGGCCCCATCTCCCGATATCGAAACCGGTAACGCAACTGTCTATGGCAGTGACCGAACCGCATCAACAGTCCACATGGACTCTGATCAGACTTGGACGGATAGATTGCACAGATTCCAGGTCCTGGGCAGACATTGGCGTTCCGCCCAGCAGGCCATACAAGCCATAACTGGTCCGAGCCAGATTATATAAAGCTCTAGTAGCATAATGACAACTGTTAGACCCTTGTAACCCTTTGGGAACGCCGAGCAGTGCAGGCTTTGCTACAGTAGTGAACGGACGGTATGTTTGATCTATTTTCAGTTCATTGGGCCAACCCATAATCCAGTATAGCCTGGGGCCCAGCGGTAACGAAGCATTTCTGGATCCAAAGATGATTGCGGGACACCAGTAAGTTCCGGCGCCGATTGACCATGGCCGGGGGCAACATCCCCAGAAGATTCAGCCATATTGAATGACAGTGTCCGGCGCAAGAGCTTGGCAAACGTGCGTTGGTAGTCCATGTTTGTCGCAGCTACAAACATGTCCAAAACCTGTAGATTGATAGAACAATTGCGTAAGATTAGGTCGTCTGATTGCTTCCCCAGCTTTTGTGCCAGAATGAGAAAGATGAACGAAGACTGTAAAAAGTAGGTCCCGAAGAATCTATACATCAGAGACAGTTGTGGATCGATCCGCAATATGTGTCGGGCAACCTTCATCGAATTCATGTGAGCAAAGGTGTGTACAAAAAGATAGAACTTCGGGTTCTTCTTCAGAATATGCCAACGCAATTAGTGGTGACTCACATTTGCACAAGCTACAGCATGCTCGCCCGCTGTCAGAAAGTCGGCAGAAGACTGCCATGTAAGGTCTTGATACATCCGCACCACGTCCATTGGACCATGTAGTAATACAAACATGCAGTGGTACATGTGAAATCCATAGTAGGCCACTGGTGGGACTTCTGCTACCGGACATGAATGGCAATCTGGCTCAGCGATCGATCTGAACTCCGAGCCTACAAGAGCCTCAAAAGATTGATACCACATCCTGAGGTGCTGCAAAATATTCGTTTGCACCGTGTTCAAGAGATCATGGCATGTGTTGAATGTTGAATGATCGCTAAGGAAGCGATATTCCAAGATTTCGCCCAGAATCCTGCACTAGATTCAGATACGACGGCTTGAAGTTGGCGAACCACAGGGAATCCTACCTTGAAAGAGGCAGAAAAAGCCCTAGCATATCCAGATTCCCAACATGATAGCTGAGTAGTGTTTCATGCGCGCCTGGCTGTTGACCATGAGGAAGTAATGGGCCAGGCTGATTCCATAATGCATCAGGGCGTGGAGTCGGGAGAAACAGACATTCATTGTCGGTGATTCGCGGTCGTCCGTTGAATGACAAAGCCGCATGTCGATCTATGATATAGGTTGCCCACCATAACCTGTCAAGATCTCAATATCAACGACCTTGTGGCTAATGTATATTCTGGCATTAAGGACAAACCTCCTCCGTTCCTCTTTCTCATCCTGACTAAGATCGGGTACATCTTTGTGTAGCTCCAACTTTTGAACAACAAATCTGAGAAATATAAGCCAGTATTGCAAACTCGACTCGACCGATCTTTCGCTTGGGGCGATACTTGTCATGATAAATGCCGTTAAGGCATCATCGAGCACATGGTTAGTATCGGGTAATGTCCTGGGGTGAAAATGCTGTATTAGCTTGTCAAGGAGATAGCGTCCTTGAGCCATCCGCTCATTAACTGTTCGTTCGGATACATAAAGTGACTGCTCCGCCGGCGGCATGAAACAAGCGACACCTGTAGCGTGTAAGATGGCTGAAGGGTCATTGCTCGGGAGAAGTCCGTAAGCGTACATAGGATTGAAAGTAGCAGGGTTGGCAGTATGGGCCTTGGGGCACACTGATCTAGGAGTCTACCTTTTCGGATGAGTAAGACATGGAATTCTTGGTTGGGTGAAGCATAGAAGTGCTCCAACAGACGACAGGCCTCGAAACGTGAAAGTTGAAGCGGGGAAGCGCTATTGCCTATGGTGAGCGTGATAGGCTTCAAGACATGATGGAGGTTGGGGGAATACCTGGGCGTGGCTTGTTCCGACGTCAAAATCTGCGGATCGCAAAGACAGTCCAATACAGGATAATCAGGTGCATCCTGCAGTCGGGTTCAGCACATCTGCGCATAAGCCGGGGAGGGTGTCATGGGCCGCACCGACAATGGATGTTCCGATAGTTGAGGAGGTATGAGTGGGGGCGTTCGTCTAGTTGGTCGCCTTCCGCGTCTCTTAATCGGGCGACTGGAAGTGCACTGTATCCCTAATCCTGAGGTTGATCAGAAATGGCCGGGTGAGGCAGCGGGAAGTGGAGGCGTACGATGACAGCGGGCGCATCCTTGGGATCGAGGCGAACATTTGACCTTATGGCGATGGCACTGGTCACAAGCAACGAGGGTCTTCTTCCCTTTATGATGGCATAGTAGTGAAAGAGAACCCCCGCTGGTGCACTGCGAAGGGTCTGCAGTCATTGGATGGTTGGATTAACGAATGACAGGTTGAGGCTAGAGGCAGAAAGTGAAGGAGTGGAGAGAATTGAGGCAGCGCCGGGGAGGCAGATCCAGATCCTCACCTCACCGCCTCCGGAGGGTCTCGAGGAGGCCTTGTTACTACTAGTCCTAGCGAGGTCTAGCCAATTGCACCTTTTCTAGGTTAATGTTTTCGCTGCTAAGTGGGCCAAAAATGTATACTATGAGTATCGCTGCTGGGCTACATCGCGCGACGCGGTGACATTCTCAACACAAGCCGACAAGAAGAAGGCATTGTAAAGCTACCACTAGCCATGGATACTCTGGTTACTGGCCGGCATAACGGCCGTCAGCAGGTCGCGCTACTTCCTCGTGCTTGACATGGTCTTTCAAGGTACTTCTCCAAGCTGATTGTGAGATGGCTGATCTCATGACCTTAGCCCGATTCGTTACTATGATCACAGGTGCTCTTGCGCTCTGAAGTGCTGCCAGACATCTCCAGGAGCGCGTTGTATTCCAATACATGGATGCTTGTTGTTGATATAATACCTAACATGCCTCAAGCTGATGATAATGTTTCGAAGTGTGTTTGGAAAGTGTAATTCAAGACAGAGTTCAACACAAATTATGCAGTGGAGATACCAACACCAGTGGCTTGTTCCAGTCCCTCCTCAACCGATTGTTGGACCAGCAGGGCAACATCACGAGGCATGCTCAAGAAAGGCGAATGAGAAGAGTCCAGGGTCAGGGTTGTAACGGATCCCATAGTGGCGACGATGTCTTCCTGAATCTCCAGTGGCAGAGTCTGGTCCTGCTTGGCATGGATGTATGTGCATGGAATATACTTCCATGGCTCGTAAGTGTTTGGCACCTGGGAACACGCCGCTGTCATGGGAAGAAGCTGAGAGATCCAATAATCTTGAACATCGCGGGGGAGGTCATTGTAGAAGAGGTTGGCCGGATCGCTGATTTCCGGATTGTTCGCATAGAGTAGGTCACCCTGGTCCACTCGACCATTCAGTATCGTCCATGTATCGCGGCCATATTGACATGATGAGACCAACCTTGAATTCCCAGTACGTAGGGGCGACTCCGCCAAAATAACCGAGAAGGGTCTGGCCCTTGGGGACGACAAAAGCCGCGAGGTATACGATCTTAACAATCCCACCTGCCTTTCCAGCTGCACGTCACTCGGCGACGCCCAAACCTTCAGCTGCGCCCGACGTAACCGCACCTCCGTATGAATGAGCTACAACCGTCACAAAATGGCCGTCATCCGCGAGTTTCTCGATGGTAGCGTGCAGACTCGCCCAGTCATCCACCATAGTTTTCAGTGGTGGGGAGGTGTTGCCGATGGACGGGTGAGCCACTGTGGTGGCATTAAGCCCCCGGCTTGTCAGTTCATCCTGCAGCTGGCACATGCAGGACGGCTGATGCCAGGCACCAGGGACAAGGACAACAGTGGAAGGGGCCATGATGGAGATTGGACTGCGTGAGATTGAGAGGGGAAAGCGAAGAAGCAAAGTTTGCAACAAGTAGGCGTAGCGGGGTAATCAGGACCAAAGCCAACTCAGCGCAAATGATGAGTTTTCGAATGGCTGGGTCATCCCGACAATACCTCTCCACCTCAAGGCACTAGCATTGTGGTCGTTATTGCGGCTATCCACGCACTAGTCCCGCGATTCCCACAGAGGATGTTACTAACTTGTTGGAGTGCTTATCATGATAGGAAGCTTCGTCAGATCATGTGGGAATGAAATGTAATGCCTAGAGTGTAGGCAAGAATTAGCAAAATCTGGACGATACTACTGACAAGATGGTGGTGAGAGGACAAGGGGATATACTTTTTGGCACCTTTCGAGGCGTGCATGAAACCATGGATGCCTGCATGCCTGGCACTTGCAGCGCGCCTTTCCTTTTTCGGTCAGCGGCGGGCCAATCACCTTTTAGTAAGTCAGTAAGATCTAGGGCAGATTCTCGAATCTCGATCGATTTGCAACTCACCCTTGTTCAATAACATCACGCTATTATAGCCGGTTCTTCACAGAACTGGGCCTAAGGCTACTAAATTCACCTTGACCTAACTAAGCCTTACTTTGCACCCGAGAAAATAACCAAACTGAATGATGGCTTGCTACACAATCAATGACACTACCGACGTCTATTGCAATGTTCGCCTTGCCCATCGAATCGCCATGTTTTGTATGAGTAACGTAGTCCCTTGCATGCCATGTGCTCAACATTGGGTTTGATTATTCCACCGTGCAGCATGTCTGGGACACACTGATAATAGCGATCATCTCAACGGACAAAACGACAACCCTTACCTTCCCATCATCTGGCACGTGTTTGTGGAGTGTCCCACGTTAGTTCTCATGCAGTACTATACAGTGTCGAGATCCGAATGGATATGCTACCCTATGAGTTGATATATATGGTTTCTCCGTTATCCTGCCCACGCCCACCATGTCTCGCTTTCACAGAGAATCGATTGCCTTGTCTACTTTTGCACAGCTGTTTCTGGCTTGCCTGGAAAACGAAACAGTGACTGCTGGCTAGTGAATACTAAACTCGTACATCTTAATGGTCCGTCTTTCTTGCGCTGCTGCGTCGGAATACTATCTCATTGCACAACAAACACTTGATCGCCGAACCACCCTCCAATAGTCTTACCTCTACCAAAAGCTTGTTCGCCTTGGTGCGTCTCAGCTAGAACACAGAATAGCTCCTATACCTTGTATCAAGACTTTTTCCGCTCCGGCTACACTTAAAGTACCTCGCACTCTATAACTTCTGATACTCCTCACCTCAAGCTCTCCCCTTATATCACATCCGAGCCAATCGGCCATCAACCATGCGTTGGACCCCAGAAAATGAGGAACTGGTACTGTGCCCCTGAACAGATACCCAATCATCACATTCGCTAACCCAGAAAACTCTAGCTATGGCGGACCATTTTTGAGACCCAGACTCTGACTCTAGATTTGGACAAGATTGCCGAAGGCTGGCGTGAGTCCATCATTTTTGGGCCCCTTCATTTGTACAAATGTCAGAAAATCATGAATGCTAACCCCGACAGCCGGTGATGATAAACCCACAGCAAAGGCCCTGAAGGAGCACCTTGCCAAATATCGCAAGGGGATCAAGTCCGGTATCTCATTCAGTATGAATGGGAAGCGCCCTGCCGATGATAGCTCTGCTACACCAACCCCCAAGAAGAGACGCGCAACAAAGAAGGTCAAGGGAGGGGAGGTGTCAGATGATGGGCCTACCACACCGACCCCTAAGAAGAATCGCCAGACAAAGAAGAAGGTCAAGGAAGAGGTGTCGGAAGAGTCTGGTGTTGAGGCTCATATTTCTTCTGCTGTGAAGGATAAGAATTAGGGTGTCGCGACCTACGGGCTGACTGTCCATAGAGGGAACTTGTTTATCCTAGGTCATTTTTGACGTCTTTACATGGCGACGGATGCTAGTTAACCGTGGAATCGCTCAATAGTAAGATGCAGTGCTTATATCTTCCTATTGCTACTATCTCCATCCATCAATCGAGGTCTATCTCACCAGCATTCTCCTGTCTCCGTATGTAGACCAATACAAAACGCTGTCGCCCAGAGATCCATAGGAACATGGAGATAACAGCCCAGCCTTAGCAGACCATCATTCCATGGGCTCATTCTTAATCTCAGGCTTAACCTTGATTTCAGCTTTTCCATCCTCATTGATGGTAGTGGCATCATCCTTCTTAACTTCCGATTTGGCAGACCCAGCAGCAACGTTCTTGGTCTTCTTCTTCGCAGGAGTTGCTAGACCATCTCCCTTACGCTTCCTTGGGGTTGTAGTCGGGGTTGTATTAGCAGTTCCACCACCAGTGCCAGTGGACGCTGCTGGAGATGCACTGGCTGCCTGCTTCCTGAGCCGTATCATGCGCTGCTCAACGGCGCAGGAGGTGCAATCTATGTTGGTCAGTATATATACTTCGGGTAATATAAGAAAGGGCAGAAAGTACCTCCGCCCATATGCATCGCTAGTTCTTGATAGTCGAGCTTCAACTTTCCGCGCAACTGATTCAAGACACCCACGAAGAGCTTGAAAAGTTAGCCTTGTATATAACCGTGGCACATAGTATGTGAGGATAACTGGCTTACCTTGGCGTCTGCTTCGGACGACCAGATCATCTTGGTATCGCGACTTAGTCTTAAGTTGCGGGAGAAGGGTATGAAGTAGTTCGTGATGGGTGAAGTGAGGAGTAAAGCGAAGGATCCGAAGCTGTAAGCGAGGATGGACAGATCAAAGGAGAGGAGTATCTGGATGGGAGGAGAAGATAGTTTTGGAGAGTAGTGTTTTGTTACTGGTCAGACTTGGATAAGAATCACACTGCTACCAGGGCGACTGTTAAGAAGAGAGTCTAGATGTGAAGAGCGAGAAGCAAACAAGTGATCTGGTAATGGATGGTGTTAGTTGCCGTATCTGCTGGATTCGTCACTAGCTGGTCGGTGGGCTCGTTTTCACACTTTATTCACTTCAGAGATCTCTTGGCCTATTGAGAGAGACAAACATGAGATATAATAAAAACTTGACATGGCTAGGTGTTAGTAGCAGTTCATAGTGCGCAAAAGCAAGCCAAGAGCGGCATTTCGAGACCGCGGCGACTCTACATGTGTGATGGTCCTGCATTTCCATGTTCTCAAACCATAACTACTCAATGTAATCTGAAGCCAACACATCATGACTGACGTCAAAGCAGCTCTCAGTTCATATTCCATAGTATTGTGTATCACACGCGGTATTTTCTTGGTGCCTGAATGCCTCCATCATGCCTTACATCTCAAACAGGTTCCCCGCATCACCTGGCCCGATCAGGGAAGGGTCTCCTCTCAAGTTCCGCATTCCCCATGCTTTCTTTGGATTTCCAGTATATCGGCCAATTGACAGCTATCCTCGCCCTCTGTTGATTAGTAGTAAGCTTGAGGTTATGATGAACTCGCGGACAACACAGTCACAGTCTTGAGCACGGTGCAGAGGTACGTTTCTTCAATCCCATTCCAAACGGGGATTATTCAGCTGCTAACGCTGTGGAAGGTCGTCATATCCGCTGTGGGGAATTTTTATGGCTTCATCAAGCTGGAAAACTGACTAAACTAACATCTAAGCGCCATAGGTAGCAGCGATACACCATACAAGCCTTGCAAGAGGACTGGACCATCGTGCAACCGTGTCACCTCGGAGCTTCGGACCGACAACTCGTTCAGAACAGGCATACGATTTCTCATCCGCTCAGACATAGGTTGGCTCTAGCAGCAAGCGTTAGTTAGCCCCATTACCTCGGTCTCTCCTGATCCAGAGGCATATTGGCCAAGAAGATGGCTCGACTCGGGGAGTCACAAACGCATGGAGCCATACTTCATTCCTTTTTCCGCTGGTTCTCGTGGGTGTCTTGGACGCAATATATTCTTTCTAGACCAGACGGTCGTGTTGGCGTCTGTGGTGCATCGTTATGACTTTGCGCTACCTTCTTCGGAGTGGAAAATATATAGCCATGAGGCATTTAAACTAATTCTAGGCGAGATGCCGATGACGATCTGGCGGAGGGGTATTGCGGAGTGAACCAGCTGGCCGCGAGGAAGTTGTATTTTTCGGATTGTTTCTATTCCGTGCTTCTATCGTTTCGACTTATATATTAGACGGGGTCAGCTCCGCTGAATTAAGCCCATCAGTGACTTAATCGGGATTTATTCATTCCGCACAGTATGAACGTAGCAGTTGCATCGGACCGCAGTATGGTGTGGCGACTTAGAGCAAGTAAATAACGTTCTCCATCCTCTCATCTCCCATGCGAATCACAATAATGCACAACTTATACAGACTGCATATCACTACTATCGACCCAATTTCCATGCAGGCCGGGCCGAAGCCGAACCGGCAGAGGAATAACCGCTCTGGCCTTGCTAAAATCCGTCAAATCCAACAGATGCAGCTGGCTTGTCATCGACTCGTAATTATTGACCAGAGCCATGAGGTATCCGTCTCCTTCGATAGAAGACCCTGCCTTTGGAATGAAAACCGGCTCTTGCACCAGATGTGTCCGACCAGGGAAGTAAACCTCTGAGATCCCAGTATGTAAATCCACGTGAGCTAAAGCATTATATAGAGGGTACCCGCCCCCGAGATGAGGCCCTATTGTTTTAAAGTCCGTGCTCAGGGAAGGGTCCATGAGATCGAAGAAACAGTGTTGATGCTTTCGTGTGGCAAAGCGATCGTCTAGTCTGTAGAATTCGCTATTGCCGGTATGGAGGATCTCGGGATCAGGCAGTTTTTCACTTGTTGTGTTCGGGTCGATTGTGAATCGCATTAACTGCGAAGTGATTGTGCTCGGCTCTGGTGCTGACCCCTTGCTGTCTGGCCACCAGAAGAATACGTTCTGTTTGCTGATACCGAGGTCGAATATAACGTGTCCATTGTGGTCTTCGTACGCGTTGAGCGTATGTCCAGGAAAGGAATTGTCCCATCGGAGCCACTGTTATAAGTCAGTGCGCTGTATGAAGAGTTGCATCGACTGACAGCCACCTTAATGTCTTCAGACTTTGATCCCCGTCGAGGGATGACGCCAATATACAAAGGGGTCTCGGGACTCCATTGCCAGTGTTCCCCGCCAGCCTTGAGGCGATCGATGTCGCATAGTTGGGGAATAAGCGGGAAGAGTACCTAATGGTGTTAGTCTTTTATTCAAGTTCTAATTGACTTGACACTCACCCAGTTCTCGGTCACCGCAAAGTCATGTATCATGGCACAAACAGGCGCCACAAACCAGCAGATATCGGAGAAGGACCCATCTGGCCTGACCTGGTAGTAGCATATATCTGGTGTGCCATCACCCTTTGCCTCGTAGCCAAAACAGACCATTTCGCCGGTCTTCGGATCAAACTTGGGATGTGCCGTGAAAGTGACACTTGGAAGTTGTCCCTCAAAATCGTACAGACCTTTCGTGTCTAGGGTGAGAGGATCCATCGCATATGGTGGGGAGTCTTCCTTCAGGGCCAACAACTGCCCATTGAAGAAGACAATATTGGTATTTGCTGTGCTACGGATCTTGAACCGGACGGCGTCTGTGAACTTATTCCGATATTTTCCTGTACCAGTTAGCAAAGCCCAGTAGACGTAGATTGAGAACCGGCGTACCAAGAAGGGCTTTCCCTGCTTCTCTTTCGCGCACGAATTTCTCGGTACGTACGAACTTCTGTTGCCACGATACTGTGCCATTCTTAATCCGAAAGGCGCTAACATTCCCATCGCCATTGAACCACTAGTTCTTTTTAGCACATCCACTACAGCATACCAATGGGGAAGTAAATACAAACCGGATCATCTTCGATGAAGGGTGGCATCTGAGGATCGGGCATTACCCGAAAGAATGTGCCGTCAATGTCATTTGGAATATCTCCATAAATCTCTAGATTGTTCACCTCGCCCTCAACCCGACATGGCTTCATTAAAGCCGAGAACTGCGGCCTCTCGGGAAAGTGGAGAATCTTCGGAAGAGACATGGAGGGGGTTCTAAATTGCCAACACTCTGTATAGAAAGGGAAATATCACGGTCTGACACTAATAGACAAACTGATGCTATGCTTCAAGAAAGTGTTTTCTTTCATATCATTAGCAAACACGTCTGTTGAGGCGCCCTGGCTAACTTTATAGGTAGGCGAAGCATTGCCGAGTTGCGGGCTGCGCACATCAAGAAAGCCGATCATGTTGACTCAGCGGAGAATCCCCACTCCGAGGAGGGGCAGGTCTTATACTATGTCTCAGATGGATCAATGAATGAAGACAAGGCAAAACAAACCGGATACTACTAGTACTATTTAAAGCAGAAAAGGACAGGGCAATGACTCAGCGGAATACAAATACCTCCGAGCAGCCGGGACGGGGTGGCTTAGTCGTCGTAGTATCATTTCATACTAAATACCGATCATCTGTAAAGACCCTGGACATCCTCGACAAGATGAGATGTCCTCATTTCTTGGCTAATTTGTCACAAGTCACAAAGCATGAGCTTTCAATGTGCATCTCATGAATTCTGGACTGTAAGGGACCCCCCTCACGAAAACATATATTGGGTAATGCTGCCAGTAAATGCTATCAGATGCAGACCAACTATTACTACTGCATCATCAGTCAAATGCAAAGCGTAACAAGAACATCACTGACATTGATCTGCTATCTCCCGAGAATATGACAGATGTTCTTAGTACTACAGCCTACACGTTCAAGGTTCTCAGCCTTGCTAGAGTTGCTGGTACTGACCGACAGCCTACGTCAACCTGCCGACTGGCACAACGGATGAGAGAAAGAGGTACAGAACAATATCTCAGCTTTGAGTACAATACGATGCGCTTTCGAGATCAGCAAGATATACCAGTTTTCAGCATGCGATAGACAACTGGGCTACCCAAGGGCAAGTGCCAGGGCGACCAGTCATCCTAGTCACCACGGATTGGATACCTAGCAGGGTAGGCAACGACAAGGACAGTGTTTACTTCTCAGTCCGGGCATCACATTCGGTAAGGCTGCTCTTCTCGATATTTCGCGAGGTTTTTGTCTTCAAAGAGATTTTAGTCATTTCATAGTAAGCCTTATGAAGAATGTCCGACCTCTCATTTGCCGGGACGCGAGCAAATGCGCAGTTACCTTATCGAAGCGAACTGTGCTATACGAGATAATAAATGGCAAAACTGGGGAATATACAGAGGTTGAAACCAGGCAACTGAGAGATGTGAGTGCCGACGACTAACTATGAGCTCGGACCCAATTAACGCATCAAGGGCAATCTAGGGTAACCTCCAATACAAAGCACGCAAGCTGGTCACCCAGTTTGCCCGGCAAAGATGGCAGGCTCGTTGGGAAGAGATGATGGCATCCATCATGACTCCATGCCTGACTTGTGAGTGACGCCAAGTCGGGTTCCACCACAGTTGCAAACCGCGCTGTTAATTGGCCGATCCGATGTTTGGCAGCATTACCTCATGGGGAAGTATTGCTGCATTCGGCGGAACAGCGAACAAGGCAAGATGGTCCGTCGCATCCAGTCCGTCAATTGTGAAGCATTGCCAATAAAGACAAGACAACCCATTGGTTGCTCCCCGCAAACCTCCACCGAGCTCCAATGAATGATGCTCGTCCGGATCGACACCCCAGGTGCGGGGCGGCGTCTCAATTGCCGGTATCGAGGCGGCTCACGAGGATTAAGTATACCCACAATTCTATCTGGACCGGTTACTTATATAAAAGCTCAGAAGGTATACTTCTGCCGTGCAGCACGCATGTATCCCATTCTTGACAGTAGGAGCTCGAATAGCACAAATCTTCCAATGACCAAGAAGGAACACCCCGAAGAACTCAACAAGAGTTCGGCAGTCCATGATGAACATGCCGACATCAATGCGCTTGCTCTTCTATCCTCGGAGGTGAAGTATGACGCTGGAAAACTCAGGGACCTCATCCACAACCCCTACGCATTCGGTGCTGCGTTCTTGGCATCATTCGGTGGTTTTTCATTTGGCTACGGTAGGTCCTTTGTCCGCCTACACTACGTCCCGATTAACATGTTCTAGATCAGGGGGTCATATCGATCATTCTCGTCATGTCCCAATTCCGACAGCAATATCCCGAAACGTCCCCCGATCATGCACACTACGGTTTCAATGTGGGACTTATGACTGGGATGCTGGAATTGGGGGCTTTCATCGGTTGCCTGTTCTTTCCTGCCGTCGCCGATCGGATATCTCGAAAATGGGGATTGACCGTAGCCACCTTTTTTTTCGTAATAGGAGCCACCATTCAAACAGCCGCGCAAAATTATGCTACAATCGTGGCCGGTCGATTTATTGGGGGGATTGGCGTCGGCACCTTGGCAATGGGTGCCCCATTGTATATATCCGAGATCTCCCCGCCTGCATGGCGTGGATCATTCTTGGTTCTGGAGGCAATCAGCATCGTCATCGGAGCAATTGTATCGTACTGGATCACTTATGGAACAAGGTACATTTGTACAATAAGTGTCGAACGTCTATTCCAGCGAAAGGCTGATGTGGTATAGATCCATTCCCAATGATTGGGCGTTCCGGCTCCCATTTCTCCTCCAGATGTTTCCGGCCCTCATTGTGGGCATAGGCATCCATCTATTTCCCTTCTCGCCCCGCTGGCTGGCGATGAGAGGTCGGGATCAGGACTCTCTCGGCTGTTTGGCCAGATTGCGCAGACGTTCTCCGCAAGACGAGAAGGTGCAATTGGAATGGAAGGGAATTTTGTCGGAGGTTCGATTCCAGCAGGCGCTCCTCGAAAGGGACTATCCTGACCACGCTCGTCACCCGCTCCTTGTCGGCTTTAAACAGTGGGTCGATCTCTTTCGACCAAGATACCTCAGGAGGACTCTTGTTGCCTTGGCCATTCCGTTCTTTCAGCAGGTATGTGGCCCACTGATTGCGATGATACTTCCCCACGCCTTCAACTCCTGACCAATATAGTTTTCGGGGATCAACGCTTTTGTGTATTATGCGCCCACATTCTTCGAAGCCCTGGGACAGAGCGACAATGATTCACTGATTCTCTCAGGAATGGTCAATGTCTGTCAATTCGTCGGAGGCGTTCCGATTATGCTGTATCTGGATAAATTGGGGCGGCGTAAACTGGCCATCTACGGTGGAATAGCCATGGCAATCCCGCATCTCGTAATGGCGGGATTAATGAACCGATTCAGTAGCGACTGGGCTTCACATCAGGCAGTTGGGTGGTTCTGTGTGGCCCTGATTTGTAAGCTCTCACCCTCAGTGATTTTGCGCAGTGACCACTGACACGGGTGACAGACCTATATGTGCTCTCCTACAGCATCTCGTACGGTCCATTGGCATGGGTCCTTCCTGCGGAAGTGTTTCCTAGCTCCAAACGCGCCAAGGGGGTTGGTTCCGCTACGGGGATGATTTGGTTGGCCAACTTCATTATCGGGGTTGTCGTGCCGGAGATGCTCCTTAAGCTCGGATGGGGGACGTATCTCTTCTTTGGAATTTTCTGTGTGGCTGCCGCCGTATTTTCATTCTTCTTGGTTCCAGAGACATCGAACAAGTCGTTAGAGCAAGTTGCCGCGGTATTCGGTGACGAACTCATTGATGAGGAGCGGAACCTGCAAAGCCGCATTGCCGGCGAAGTGTGGCATGGCTATGGCAGTCATGCGGAGAAGGAAGCGCGGGTGTGAGTGGGGTTACCTCGCTGGATGGTGGTCGGGGCCAATGTTTGCGAGAGCGAGTCGTCCCAGCGAACGGGGCCACCCCTTTGAAATCCGCGGATATTGTCCATTGTAGTCCTATCCCCACCTTTTGATCATAAGAGCACAATGACATCGTTAAGAAGTGAGAGAAGCACTAAGAAGGGGTGATATCACCGCGTGCATCCGACCAGGTTTTCCTATCCCTGCAAATTGTGGAGAGGGACAAGGAGGGGAGGATAAAACACATGGAGACCCACTGCTTATGGAGGCATGAGTAACATCCCATCATGCCGTCCCCCGCATCCCCGCAATAATATGTTTACCACCCAGGTCACTGCAGGGCACCGTCACTCTTTTCCATTAGTAGTAGATTGGGCAGCGCTGGTGGGTCCGGGGATGCCCCGGATTTTGATGACGGCAGGAGGGATGTCGGGGTAGTCCCCATGGTAATGAGAGAAGACATGGGGGTATCAGCCATGGTGCGGAATACTTGGTAGCATTTCTAAGCAAGAGAGGATGGAAACTGAAAGAAAGAAAGAAAGAACGAAAAGAGAAAGAACGAGAGAAAAAAAAGTGGACGAGGAAGAACAAGAACAAGAATGTCTGCCATGACCGCCACACTATTCCCTTTCGGGACTCGCACGCGATGGAACAGCCTGAAGTGACACTCTTTCCCGCTGCCTCATCTTTTTCAGAAAACCAGTGCGACAGATGGACAACCGCAGCACCGTTTCCCATTGAGCTCTCTATGAAGGCTTGTATCATGATTATGTGATTGCAGGCAGAAGCGAGGAGGTCTATCCACGCTGGATACTAGTATTCGTGATTGTATAACCCATACTCCTTTCATGAAAGTGCGAATCATGGGACAGAAGAGATAAGCAGTTAAACTGCCTGAGAAAAGGTCCCAGGACCTATTACAAATACAACGTTGTAGGTAAAGTTAAGCTAAGCTAGTGTCCATCTTCCGATGACTCATTTAGAGGAACACGACACGATATTTTCCCGGTTCCAGCTGCATACAACGGAGCCAGGAAACATCCACATCTTGGTATAGCGATGATATCCCATCCGGTCCGGTGTACTCAACGAATCCTCTTATTGTTATTATGACGGCATTCGTTGTATATCCGATGACAGGTTCTGTGATGTGCGGTGTCCGTATTGCAGATCGAGAAAACTGCGTTTGCAAATCTTTAGGTATTGCAACGCGGTGAGGTGGATGATTCTGCCGGTGGTAGAAGTAATTGAGTTGGCACAACTCGGCTGCATAGCTCACTAACGCTTGCCCGGGGAAGTACCGTGTTTGAACATGTCACCTCTTCTGAAGTCTCTCGATTCGGATGGAAGATATCCATACCGGACGCCCGGTGTTGGTCTTGCCGGCCGACAACAGTAGGTTCGGGCCAGTCGGTGCGAAACGTTGTAGTAGCGATAGAGTTCGTTGTAAACGATAGGCGGTTTGAAACGGGTTCATAAGGATGATAGGAATGAGCGTGTGGGAAGCCAATCAACATGGTCGGGATCTTGACGAGGGCGACGATTAGACAGGCCAACGTCAATAGGGAACACTGGAACTGCTCCATGTCGGATGAGATATCTCAGCCTGTCGGATTCACGGAGGGTCTTTGGAAAAGTCTCGGTGTTGGTGACAAGGTACGTTTCCACTTCGGATGGAGGTATTGTGAGAAGTTCAGAAAGAAGGCGAACTGTCAATATCACCGTTCCCAGGCCGGTAAGGCGGTAACCGAAGGATGGTTCTACTGAAGCGGTGTTGATTGACATGGTGATGGTGATGGTGATGGTAAAGATGGTCGACGGGCTAAGGTTGTGTTATTAGGCGAGGAGATAGAGTGGAAGGCAAAGGAAAGAAGGAGCAAGCAAAAGAAAGAGCTGTACAGTGAATGCAACGTCATAATGTGTATTCAATTACATAGACGCCATAATTCTTTGAAGAACCCTATAATAGTACTATTAGTACCTTACTTTCTGCTACGCCTCTCTATCCGTCAACCCTTGGTTACGATAGCGATACTGCCGCTCCGCTACGCCTGAGGTATTGGCAATATCATCATCTTCCCCTTAATGGGCACACAACATGTTTTTTCTTTTTTTTTTCTTTTAAACCCTCTGCATCAGCACTGATGATGTGTGACTCTTCTTGACTACCCCGCTCGGTCACCTTCCAACCCGGTCTAGGCGGGTGATGCCTCGAACGGACTTGATTCCATCACACACCATCCGATGCCACGCCCTCGTCTCGGGGTGCTTCATCCTCCACTCATCTCTACGTTTTGTCTACACAAGTGCCGAGTTCCTGGGCCGATGATAGAGTGGGAGCACTTTCAATCCTTGGTGCGGCATGAACCGCATCTCTAAGCCAGCGACCCGATGAGTAGGGCTCGTCGACTATCTTCCGGGGCCCGATCGCATATAATAAGCGTTGAACCTAAATCGTGATGCCCAGCAGCTGATTGGCTCTTCGTAGGAACAACAGGAGACCAAGCACCCTCGGACCTACCAGGCCTCATGGATGACGCCATGCCATATTCCTGCGGTCAGACGACCGGAAAGTATAATAGCCTAAGTGCCTAAGCCAAGCCGGATGTTGTATGGAGAAAGAGAAATATTGATTCGCCTCATCCACGCGCAGCTCTGCACAGTACCCTAGCCGAGGCATGTTCTTACCCTATATGACGACTCATATCCTGCATTTCCCCGGATTTCCTCCACTGCAGGTGGAGACTTGCTAGACATTGTGGGACTCCGGCAGCGGCATTTCTATCCCTCTACGCTGCCGGAAGTGGAGGAGAAGCGACGGCTCGCCTAATGTTACCCCGAAAAGGCCTCTATACTCCTCCTTTTCCCATTTGCGCCTCGCATGACATGGTCTAATCACACACCATTTGTATCCGTTTCCCGATGTTTATCCGCTAGTCTGGAAATCCCGCAAGTACGGGCACCGCAACTACACATTCACACTGATACCTTCAATGTCACCCATGCAAATGTGAGGGGAAAGTGGCATTTAAATACCACCATGTGGCCAGCGTGCAACATGACCTGGCAGCAGTCAAGACAGCATCGCCAAAATGCACAGCATCAGTGCACTTCTCAGCTTGCTTGGGAGTCTCGCGCTCTCCAGCGCTGCTCCGTCACAGAACATCACTAGCGACACTTACTTCTATGGACAGTCTCCCGCGGTCTATCCGTCTCGTACGTGGTATTTCCCCATTTCATGCACAGCCTTCACTAACGCCTGGTCGAAGCCGAGGGAACGGGTACTGGGTCGTGGGCTTCCGCCTATGAGAAGGCTAAGGCCTTCGTCGCTCAATTGACGGACGACGAAAAGGTCAACCTCACGGCAGGAGTAAGCTCCAAGACTGGCTGCTCGGGCTTTATTGCTGAGATCCCGCGCCTCAATTTTCCCGGTCTCTGTGTCAGCGATGCAAGCAATGGCCTGGTACGTATGGCCTTCATACACGACAGGATATGTCTAATTTTTTGCAGAGGGGAACAGACTATGTCAACGGTTGGTCTAGCGGTATTCACGTCGGTGCCAGGTAACCTTTATGTCAACGAACGTCTCTACTGTTTCTAAAGCTAACATACTGATACAGTTGGAATCGAACCCTTGCCCGAGACCGGGCCAAGTACATGGGGCAAGAGTTTCACCGAAAAGGAGTGAACCTTCTTCTCGGTCCTGTTGTTGGCCCTCTTGGTCGGGTGGCAGAGGGCGGCCGCAACTGGGAAGGGTTCTCGAATGACCCCTACCTCACCGGAGCACTTGTATACGAAACAGTGCAGGGGGTACAGTCCTCTGGTGTTGGTGTCTCAACGAAGGTGAGAACTAGTCATTCATTGAGCGCCCACAGTATGGCTTATGGTTCAATAGCATTACATCGGCAACGAGCAAGAGACAAACCGAAACCCGGGAACGGTCAATGGTGTCGACGTGGCTGCCGTCTCGTCTAACATCGATGACAAGACAATCCACGAGCTCTACTTGTGGCCTTTTCAGGATGCCGTCCTGGCGGGAAGTGTTGCCATTATGTGCTCATATGAGCGGATCAACAACTCTTACGCTTGCCAGAACAGCAAGACACTTAATGGACTACTGAAGACAGAGTTGGGTTTCCAAGGTGAGGTTCTCCAACGCGGTCTCTACACAACGGTCATTAAATATCCTAGGTTACGTGATTACCGACTGGGGAGCCCAGCATGGTGGAATCGCCTCGGCCAATGCTGGTTTGGACATGGTAATGCCTGAAACGACGCTCTGGGGGTCCAACCTCACCACCGCTATTTCCAATGGCACGATGGAGGCATCAAGACTGGACGATATGGCGACTAGGTGAGCTTCGCAGCTTACTTTTCCAGTACGGCTAGGCTAATCGAATCAGGATTATCGCAACGTGGTATCAGTTGAACCAGGATACGGACTTTCCCACTCCCGGCGTTGGTATGCCAGCAACCGCCCAGTCGGAGCACCAGGCTGTTGTTGGAACGAGTCCCGACGAGAAGAGCACGCTTTTGGAGAGCGCAATTGAGGGGCACGTCTTGGTGAAGAATACCAAAAATGCTCTCCCTCTTCAAACCCCCCAGCTAGTGTCTGTCTTTGGCTATGATGCCAAGGTCATTGATTCTTTCGACCTTGCTTCTACTGTTTTGGGTGATAATGCTCTCTTCCAAAATTACACTCTTTGGGTGGGTGGTGGCTCAGGATCGAACTCACCGGCATATGTCATTGCGCCACTCAATGCCATTCAACAGCAGGCCTACGAGGACGGCACATCCGTGCTGTGGGACGTCAGTGCTCAAGATCCAGAGGTGGATCCCACCTCTGACGCATGCCTTGTCTTCATCAACAGCTATGCCACGGAAGGATATGACCGCCCCGCATTGACGGACGACTACAGCGACACCCTGGTCACGAATGTAGCAAGCAAGTGCAACAACACCATTGTCATCGTCCACAACGCTGGTATTCGCTTAGTGTATAACTGGATTGATCATGAGAATGTCACTGCCGTCGTCCTGGCACATCTGCCAGGTCAGGACACCGGCCATGCCTTGGTAGACATTCTCTACGGGCGGGCTAACCCCTCGGGCAAGCTTCCATACACCATCGCCAAGCAAGCCTCGGATTATGGCTCCTTGCTGCATCCATCGGAACCACAGACGCCGTATGGCCTATTCCCCCAGTCAGACTTCTCCGAGGGAGTTTATATCGACTACCGAGCATTTGACAAGGATAACATCACCCCGCAATTCGAGTTCGGGTTTGGCCTTTCGTACACCACCTTTGATTACTCGGGGCTGAGCATCGAAAAGACCAACGAGACGACCTCCGAGTATCCACCGTCGGCCGCTATTCAAGAAGGAGGAAACCCTCGCCTGTGGGATGAGTTGGTCACAGTTACGGCCGAGGTGCAGAACAGTGGATCGGTTGACGGGGCGGAGGTGGCCCAGCTGTATGTGGGGATACCCAATGGGCCGGTCCGTCAGCTGCGTGGGTTCGACAAGGTGCTTCTCTCCGCGGGCGAGACAGCCCAGGTGAGCTTCTCGCTGAATCGGCGCGACTTGAGCACTTGGAACGTGGAAGCGCAGCAGTGGCAGCTGCAGTCGGGCACGTATCAAGTGTACGTGGGACGGTCGAGCCGTGATTTGCCATTGACGGGGGAGTTTTCTATCTAAGATAACCACGGTGATCATGATTGAATGTTAGCATAAATGTGAGCAGCCCGCTCGGGCGATCTAAAAACTGCCGCTTATGTGTCTTCTGTCTCGGGCGAAGCTTGCCTCAAATGATCAAGCAGAGTTTCCCGGTCATTAATCTGTAGCACATTGTCTCGGCGTACCACGAGCACTGGTAAACCAAGGGATGTCATCCAAATGCCCTCTTGATGCCCTGATAAACGCCACAAGAACCCCCCTGCCGTAAGTGTAACGTCGCGCGCATCCCGGAGCGGGGTTATCACCAGTAGAAAGTGCAGCGACTAGCCAGGGTCAGCATGCCGGCATGAATACGAATGGTTGAGATTCTTCTCCCCGACTGCTGCGGGGTTCTAGCCCGGAGGTTCATGGTTGCCCTGCTGACCCTATTTATAAATCCCTTTTCCCCTCTTTTTCCAAGAGCATGAGGAGATATCTCTATTATGCATCTCAACAATGCCTTCTGACGCCCAGCAGGACTCAAACGCGCTAGGCCCCGAAAGCCCTAATGGCAACAGCCTGTCGTTAGATGTCCTCATTGTAGGAGCCGGATTCAGCGGCATCTACTGTCTACATGAATTGAGAAAGCTGGGACTCAAGACTGTCATCTTCGACGCTGCCCCAGATCTCGGAGGCACATGGCAGTGGAATCGCTACCCCGGGGCTCGCGTGGACTCTGAAGTGCCCGAGTATCAATTTTCTATCCCAGAAACATGGGTCAATTGGACCTGGTCCACCAACTATCCCGCCTATGACGAGATACGCCGGTATTTCGAGCACGTGGAGACCGTTCTCAACATCAAAAAGGACTGCTCTTTCAATACGGTCGTAGTATCGGCAGAATTCAATCCCAAAACTGGACGATGGAATATCATCACAGCCGATGGTCGTCACGCATCCGCAAAATACTTCATTGTCGCGACCGGTTTTGCCGCCAAGCGACACGTCCCTGAATGGCCAGGCATGGACTCCTTCCGTGGAGACATCCACCACTCTGCCTCCTGGCCTGAGAACGGAGTTGACTTCCAAGGCAAGCGATGCGCCGTGATTGGCACCGGCGCGTCCGGCGTCCAACTGACTCAAGCCCTGGGCCCCGTCGCCAACTCCCTCAAGGTGTTCCAGCGCACACCCAACCTAGCCATCCCGATGCGCAAGCGACCTCTCACCGTCGAAGAGCAAGAGCGCCTGAAGCCGCTGTACCCGGAGTTATTCCGACTACGGGAAACTTCATTCGGCGGGTTCACCTACGACTTCATCGAGCGAGGAGTCTTCGACGAGAACGAGAAAGAGCGCGAAGCATTCCTCGAGGGCCTCTGGGAAAAAGGCGGGTTCCGATACTGGGTCGGCTCTTACGGTGACTATCTCTTCGATGCCAAAGCCAGCAGGGTGATCTATGACTTCTGGGCACGTAAAGTGCGCGCGCGTATCGAGGACCCAGTTAAACGCGACCTGCTGGCCCCGTTAGAGCCACCACATCCGTGGGGTGTCAAGCGACCGAGCCTGGAACTGGACTACTATGACCAATTCAATCGTCCGAATGTGGATATTGTTGACGTGCGCAACAACCCCATTGATTCGTTCACCGAAAAGGGTATCCGTATGGCTGATGGCACGGAATATGAGTTCGACGTGATTTGTGTCGCGACCGGGTTTGATGTCTCCACTGGCGGACTCACCAATTTGGGTCTGCGCAGTACACAGGGCACGTATCTGAAAGATGAATGGGCCGCGACAGTACATACGTACCTCGGACTCACTATTCACGGGTACCCAAACCTCTTCTTTACGTATGGTCCCCAGGCAACAACGGCATTATCGAATGGGCCTACCACGATCGAACTCCAAGGGAGATGGATCATTGATGCGATTCGGACGATGGAGCGGAAGGGGATTAAATCAGTAGAGCCGACTTTATCGGCTATGCATAGCTGGAAGCATCGGATTGAAGAGCTGTCGAATCTGACGTTGCTGCCTACGACGCGGTCGACGTATATGGGAGGAACATTTCCGGGGAAGCCGTTTGAGCAGTTGAATTATACGGGTGGGATTCCGATGTACAAGGGGGAGATTAGAAGGGCGTTGCCGGGTTTTGAGGGATTCAGGGTTTTGATGCAGTAGTATATTAGGCTTCATGGACTCTTAAAGTTGCAGAGATGTAGACGAAAAAAGATGTCCAGTCAAATGATTTATGGTGGTCGTATTGAATAGTAATTGCAGCTTCCGGATTTCCATGGGACTCGTAGTGTCATTTTGTGAATGTGATCATTCCTACTTTAGTATTGAACCTTCTAGGTGACTATCTGTTATTCATAAACGGTCATCATCTTCACCGTCATTGCTTTCTATAAGGAGACCATCATCTCTCGGAATTCTGCTTCTTACTATATTCCACAATCGTCTATACCCTCTAAGGCAGGTCATATAGAGACACTTCATATATTGTCAAACCTCTGCGAAGCACATCGAATTAAATATATCACTTCTTCTCAAATAAGAGACAGAGACATGGCGAAAGAGATTCCCATAATGTTTTAAAGATTTACCTTGGTCCGCGGTCTAAAACAACAGACTAGATGACCAAGTTCCAGCTATGCAGCGGAGACCGTTGGCAGATGTATAGTCCTAATTGAAAGCGCCTCCTTATTTCAAATCCCCGGCTTTCAATGAATATATGAGAGGTATAAATTGGGTTTGAGACTATCCTCAAACAGACTATATAGCATCGCACTATCTTGCACCTATGACCTCCACACTATCAGCAACACCAGTGAAGCTGTCAGTAGCTATGCTTAAGCAAGACGATATAGGCTGCTTCAGCGTGGTTTCATCACATGCTACGCGACTTTTTCAATCTTGAAGATCTATAATATCTCGAAAGCGAAGCCTGGATAAGACATATAGGCTTCTTAGTTTCCTACCGGTTGAATCCAGTCTGTCCAATATTTAGCAGGATGAGCAACAAGGGCCAGTATGGGAGCTTGCGCCGCTAAGAGACCCCAAACAAGGCTAGTTTTTTCCGTGATCCGGAACTCTTCAGCGTCCTTGGCCAACTCAGGCCGGGTGCTCTTCATTGGTGACCACAAGCAGTTGTCACCTCCAGTTTTTATTTATCCTGGTGAGGTGGCGTGGGCCAAGTCAGCCTTCGAGCGTCTGGTGGACAAGAACTACCACCAGACATTTCTGGATGTAGTCTTTATATCCTGTCGCCTTATATACCAGCAGGCCTCAAAGACCTATTATCAAAGCAAAGTTTAATCTTTCAAGAATGAGCCTACCAGTACTGTTAAGATAGACCAGCAGAAGCCTCCGCTGGGAAGGAGCCGAATATGTGGTCAGCACCGCCGAGATGATGATGCAAACGACAACATCCTGAAGACCCTGCCGGTATTGAAGTCATTCGGAGAGCGCCGAGGCAGGCTAAAGAGGGTCATGAATTTTCCCGGGTGTTCTTGCCTTGGTAGTAGCTCGTTTATTTCATGTGTTGCCTGCTTCCCATAGGCGCACTTCGACGTCGCGCGCTACATGATTTACGCTGCGCTTCAATGCTAGTATTTGCTTCTCATCTGTATTGGTAGCCGACGTAGCCTACCCTTCGTTTTGCGCTACATTCTTTGGCACGGCCTGGAGATACGCTTGATAATGTCGTATAGATCATATACAAATATAATAAACGTCGTCTATTCTCCGTTATATCCTAATAGTATCATGTAGTGGGGACTAGTGATTCAAACTTTTACCGTTGGAACTGAACAGACTCCCAATTATTTCTACCGTATTACGTGTTCCAGCCTGAGGCAGAAGGGATGCTGCCTGGATGTAATGTAGCGAATCATAGCTCGGGCGCTATCAGATGGTGCGATCAGATTAGATAGGCCCCATCCCGATGATCACGAGGTCCCTGGCTTCAACTGTGTTCATGTATGTCCGACTGTCCCGTTCGGGAGTATTCCTCCGAGTTCATTTCGAGGTTCCGTGTAGATATTGGTTATCACAATGGAACATTGAGACTATGCTTCGCTAGTCAAGGCACAGGGCTTTGCACCTGTACCATACATTCCATCTCTCAGGACCACGTGGGTCTCAGACTTCGCCCCCGGCCGGACTCGGTCGGAGGGTACGGGCGACTCGGTCACGCCCCACTCGCACTCAGCCATCTCCGAGCTTCGTGACTCTGCTTGTCTTTCCCCTCTTCAATCATCACTCACCCCATCTGGATCCTCGATGCCATGCTGTCCACCAGCTGGCTTCTCCTCCTGGTATACTTGGGGCTGGCCTGCGCCGGTCGGCCGCCAACCGACGAGGGATGCGTGACGGCGGTGTACACCGCCCTGGGTTATCTCTCTTTTTCCGGCGACCCGACCCAAGGAGCCTGGGAGGCGCGCTGTCAGAACCGGCTGAAAGTGACTTCCACGTATGCCTCGGCGGATGTTTACTGTACGGAGGAGGAGCAAGTCGCGGGGTTCGCTCAGTTGCAACGCTACTGCCTGGAATATGGCAAGGTTGAGTTGATGCCTCGAGAGCAGGTGGCCGAGAATCTTACCCACGATGCGCTCAGTCGCATGCCTGTCGTTGAATATGGGCAGATTCCAAAGTCGCAGCGCATTCCTACTACAGTTCTCATCTCTCCGACCTTCTATCGTCGGACCTTTGACACGATTGTATGTTCTTAGGGATGATTACAACCACTCTTCTAACCATCATCTGCGCAGGATACTTGGCAATTCGAGGTTTGGTCGCACAATGCATTCGGGTAAGAGAGCAATGCTCTGTCATGCGCAACAGTGATACTGACCGAAATAGCCTATTAGGATATGCATTTTGGGCCCTCGTTCTCGCTGTTGGCATCTTCCATCGTCTCGTGCGACACATCTTCCACGCGCTAGACATTCGGGCAGGACAGTGGGCGCGATCTCGTGTGAGATGGCTATGGATACCGCTAGATGGGACGTATCACTGGTTGCAAACTCATCTAGTGGTACCGGCCCCATTGTCATCACCACGGCGGAAGCTGCTTTGGTGGACGTTTCCTACACGCATTGAAGCAGTGACCGTTTTGTTGTTCTGGGTGTTGAGCGTCGTCGTCTGCACATTGGAGTACCGGCCAGTTGAGGGAAATCTCTAGTACGTTCCTCAGTTCATGGACATAAAACAGCATAACTGACGGAATCCAGTTGGCCCTCCATACCGGATCAAATCATGCGCTATGCCGCTGACCGAACCGGTGTCTTATCTTTCGCCAATCTCCCGCTAGTGTGGCTCTTTGCCGGACGCAACAACATCTTCATTTGGGCGACAGGATGGAGCTTTGGGACGTTCAACTTGTTTCATCGACATGTTGCGTGGATTGCTACTGTCCAGGCTGTCGCACATACCCTCATCTACCTTGTCATCATGTACCAAAGTATGCTTCTCACATCGATATAGTCTTGGGCATATTACTGACAACATTACAGAAGGCAACGTGATCAGGAAGCTTCACAAGCCGTATCTAATCTGGGGAACGCTGGTACGGCTTCACCCAAACCACTGTTTGTTCACGACTAACGATTTGTAGGCAACCGTCGTGATGGTCGCCATTCTTCCCTTTGCCGTGCAATGGTTCCGCCACCGGTTATACGAAACATTTCTACTACTACACATCCTCTTTTCCATTGCTGTTCTATTCGGTTGCTTCTAGTCAGTCCCCCCTTACCTTTGCTCATCAACATCCACTAATCACCGTCCTAGCCACACAATCATCTTTGAAGGTCACGACTACTGGAACTACCTCTGGCCAGCAGTAGCCATTTGGATCGTCGACCGATCCCTGCGCCTAATCCGCCTCATCTACTGCAACATCCACGTGGGAGCCAACGCCGGAAAAGGCGTCCAGTATACGCGCAGCACAGCAACCTACGACCCATCATCCGACGTCATTCGTCTAGAAGTGACCCCGGGATCAGCTCACATCCGCCCCTCTCCGGGAGACTTCTACTATCTCTACCAGCCCTTCCGACTAACCGGTTGGGAAAGCCACCCATTCACCCTCGGCGCATGGTCTTACGACACTCATGAACGCCAATTCGTCTCAACAAAAGACAACGAAGTAGACATAGACGTCACTCAAGTGCCCCTCCTCTCCGACCCATCCTCACTAGGCACAGCCACCCCCGACGAAACACAACTGAAGCACCCGCAAAAGCACAGTCACAACCGCCATGTCCAGCAGCAAATACCCAAATTCATCTTCTGGATTCGTCCGTACGACGGCTGGACCCGCTCCCTTCGCCAGCAATGCATCAACTCCCCCGATCTAACCACCACCACAACCATCCTCCTCGAAGGGCCGTACGGCAACCACTTTCCACTGTGGAGCTACGAATCCGTCCTACTAATAGCGGGAGGAACGGGCATAGCAGCCGCGGTGCCGTATATCCAGGACCATGTTGTACGGTCATCTACCGAGTCAGAGCAGATCCTTTCTTCGAGTAGAAAGGACGGCAACACGACACAGACGAAGGATATGCGTCTCATCTGGGTAACCCGCCAAGAAGCATTCGCGCAGCAGGTCGCAGGGAGAGAATTAGTGCCTGCGTTAGCGAGGGATGATTTCCGGGCGGAGTTTTATTGCACTTCGTCTTCAACTCCCGCTCCCCCCAGATCGGTCGGTCACGACGACGACGACGACGGAAGTGATACAGATACAGACCGGCGAAGTAGCCGCGACCATCTTTGGAAGGGAGGATCTGGAAACATAAATTTCCTTCCCGGTCGGCCCAATCTGGAATCACTCGTCCTTGACCACGCGCACGAAGCCCAGCTCAGTGAATCATCTGCTGTGGTACTGGTATGTGGGCCTTCCGCCTTGGCGGATGAAGCGCGTGCGGCGGTGCATTTGGCTATGAGACGGGGATATAGGCGGATACGGTATGTGGAGGAATCATTTAGTTGGTAGGCTACTGTTCAGGATGAGGTTACGAGGTTATGAATGTTGTTGATATATTTCATTGCAATGGAGTGCAAATGTACATAGTTATGGGCTCGTATATCTACAACATGGCGTTCATAGACTGAATTTCAACTGATGGCTCAACTATCCATCTATGACATGTATCTCTGACTCTAGATTTAGGCAAGTACATGCTATGATTTCCACTGGGCTGTTGATACATGTCAGACGATATGCGACAGCCGAATCACCATGAAATAATTACATTCTCATTGCACATCAATCTCATACAGTTATACTACTTGCTTTAACCCACAATTGAACAATAACCCAAACCCACATTCAACAAAAACCGACAATACACCCAACTCATAAACAAACAGACGGCATCCCTACCAACAAGTCAACGTCACCTTCTCATCCACCCACCTCTCCCCACCTCCAACCACCACCTCCCGAAACACCCATTCGCCGACATCCGCCCTCGGAATCGTCCATCCCACTGCAGGCTTCTCCCTCTCCGTGCCCACACGAACCTTCTCAGCCCCATACCCAGACCCCAGCATATGATTCCCGGTCAACAAACTCCCCGGCCTGAGGATCACCACTCCCCGAAACAACTCCCTCGCCTCCCTTTCCGCCAACATCTCCTCCATCGCCCACTTATCCGCATGCGGCACATGCAGCAACCCATGATACACCCGGCGCAACAGGAAGGGCACGTCAATTTGCTTCTGGCTCGGATCGACGCCCATACCAGAGAGAACGGTGAGGAGCGGCCGATTTGCTAGGTTCGAATGGAGTAGGAACTCCGGGTATGTGTTGTAGATATCCCGCAGGGCTGTGAGCAGCGCCCGTGTCGCTTCTTCGCAAATATGCGGCTGGTCAAATTCGAATGCCCAGCCACGAAGGTGCCCTGTGGCGCCGATTCCGGAGATGATATGGGAGACTAAGGTTGGAGGAGTAGCAGAGGAAGGCCTTAGGAGAAGTGTATTCTTCACGGCTTCTGGGTCGGTCGCATCGCCGGTTATTATACGGAGTTGGGAGTCCAGAGTCTCTTGGTTTATGTTATGGCTGCGGAGGAGGGCTATAAGCTTGGTTGGAGTGCGGGCTAGTGCGACGGCGTGGTAGCCATTCTGTAGGGTGTGGGCGAGGCAGGCGTTGATGCAGCCGCCTGTGGCGCCGAGGAAGGCGATGGTTGGTTTGGACATTGTGTGTTCGTCTATGTGTGCGGAATGGAGGATAATGGGAGAAAATTAGTGAGTGAATTAATGATGAAGGATGGAGAATGGAGGTTTCGAAATGTTGACAAGGTCAGTCGGTGGTGGGTTTATATTTGCGGCGAGGGATCAGAAAGTCTCCGTTGCCAGACGGAACTGAAGGAAGAAGATGCGCTGGGACCATTATTCTCCCGCAGATGGATCGATGACCGTGGTTGAAACCATCCACTTGGGAAGCAGCACGTTGGTTTTTGAGAGGTAGTGGTGTGTTTGCTTCTGCTACTTGTGTGTTATGTGTTTCATGATACTTAGGTAGGGTTTGGCGGTGCTTGTGAAGCCTTCTTGGTCCACCAACATAGGTGTCAAACACGTGTATACCTTCCTAACAATATTTCTGTCGTGCTTATTAACTTGTAACTCTACGACTGGTGAACAATGCATTTGGCAAATTCAATTTGTGTCAATGTATCCCCTCACGGCCGTAATATTTGCGGATACTTTTGCTTTCAGGTCATGCTTGGTTATGATTCGGAGGTATATTTTCGAAGTGTAGTTGCTCATTCTATTAGATGTGGTACTTGCATGTTTCCATTGGTTATGCAACGATATATTTCAAATGAGTCTCCGACGGCAGCCGACAGACATCACCGTCGTAGTATGACTGGAACTAATCCGTTGAGATGTGAGCGTCCATCTCCCCGGAGTACTACGCAACCCTAGATAATGTGACCATAGGCATCACTAGCAGAGATAGCCCTCACAGCCAGCAGACCACCCGAGCCGGAAACCAGGCAGCTAGTTACATGGATGCCTACTTAACTAAGAAGTGCCGCCGGAACCAGTGACTTTCAGCTGCGTATAGCTCCTTTACACTGCTAATTGTGTACTCCGTGTAGTGTCGCTAGTCGGCAAAGTGGAGATGATGTATGCAGTCTGCTGGCTTTGTTGATGCACCCAAAGTGCTAGTTAGTCGATCTCAAAGATCTATCTGCATTGTTGAGGAAATGATAGTCACCAGGTGGTCAGTGCTTGCTGTTGAGACAAACATCTTTCTCCATGTTGCGGACTATCTTGTGACTGACTTGCGGACCCACAAATGAACACTATTCTTGAATGAACCCCTGTTCTAAAGCTTTAACTTGCTTCCTTAAATTCAGATATGATAGTTCTCAAAAGAATCCAGGAAAGTTTGTCTTGATTCTCTCTCTCTTCGTGGTGCTACCGGGCAGGTGCTAGAGATAGATATTCGACTCAATGAACTGCCACGAACACTGATGTATTAATCCGACGAGCATACTTTGATCGCAAATATCCCGGAAAATAGCTAGGGTAATTTGTTATTGATCCGAGGGCTCATTTCTGAACAACTGACTCGAGTTTGCCTTCCAGACAGTCTTTTTGGGCGATTTTCTATGATATCAGACCTATCCGGTGGGTCACACATGAGATGTCACGAACTCATATGTCTTCCGTCCACAAATTGCATGAGGTTCGGAACGACATCTGCTGCAAGTGATATGTCATGTATATCCCCTGAATATCATGCATCTCTGTGGGGATTTGCCCGAACCCAGCTCACTAATTCCGAAATGTATGCAGAGGTTGCATAAGCGATTCATGCAGGAGTAACTACGTTGGCGAGGACTTCGCTACACATATTCTGGATGTCACTTGAATAGTCCTTGATGATCTCTCTTCCGAGAGACCTTCAGCGCTGTAAAATGCGCACTGCCACCACCAAGACTATCCTCATGCAAGGAGTTAACTGATTTCTAGACAAGAGTGTCTTGAACCCTAATCGGCGGTTGAAAGCTTCATCATCGCAGAGGTTTTCAGATGGCCGTGATATTCCATAAAGACCAAAGGGCATCCAGGTGCAGTCCAACAACTATAAGAAGGCATCTCGCGGCCATCCTTTCAACCCATCAACAACACAATCCAAGATTTTCTCTTGTCTATCTCACACATCACTCAACCAATCTACTACTCTTCTTTACCTCTATCCAACCATCAATCATCATGAAGTTCTTCGCAGTTGCCACCCTCGTCGCGGCCACCGCTATGGCCGGTGCTGTCCCTCGAGGCTACCAGTGGATCAGCCACAACGACCGCTCAGAATCAGGTCTCAGCAGCTCTCATGCTCAGAATACCTGCGGAACGAACAATGTAAAGTGCTGCCAGGGTTTCAGTCCCGAGCATGGGCTGTCCCGCCAAGATGAGAGTCGCTTCCGGGCCGGATTGGGCGAGGGTGTACCCGGCGAATTGCAAGGTGGAAACAACTGTGGTCCTTGTAAGTTGATCTCCTTGAAGCGTTTGCTAGGTATCGAAGCTGATCAACTTGTCTAACAATAGGCGGCAATGAAGAAGGATCTCGGAGCGTTGCCTGCTGCTCTGAAGGCGTGAGTGACCTGGATTCCTAACCAGGTCAGATGAAAGATACTGACAATCACCTTGACACAGAGCAATAACCTCATCAGCCTCCCATGCATTGCCATTGGACGCCTGATGTAAATGTCACTCTTCGCTGCGCGAGTATTCCGGGGAGAGTCTCTCAGCAATGCTGGATATTGTACAGTTGGGTGGTATCAATGGGGTCAAAAGATGATATGTTGATGTTTGCGCGTCATAGTAGTATTTGAATGTTTTGGAGTTAGTTTACTCTTCTTCATTGGCTCTTTATTCGTTAGTTGTCGTCTACAGAATCTTCCTTGGTGACTGGAGAGTCCGTTTAGCTTATATCAACACGAGTTAATCGAAGCCCAGGACTGGATATACCTTATTTTGTTGATATGGTTCAAGACGTCAGTGTTAAATTACTAGGCTGGGCTTTAAGCTTCAATACTAGGAAGCAGGGTTTTGAGTTGTGCACAGCTTGAGCAGGACATTGCCTTGGAGAGTATAAAATCTTTATCATCAGACCGATTGGCCTAGTGGTTTTAGGGCGTCTGTCTTACATAATTGAAGCGCACAGAAGGTCCCCGGTTCGATCCCGGGATCGGTCATTTGTTTTGTTTTTTACTCACATAACTTTTTGCTCTCATGCTTCTTTGATCGAATTTTATATTGATAGTTCTTTCTTTTGCTGGTCAGGCTGGCATTCTGGAGCTCTTATGTCAATGTTTCAAGTATTCCGCTCATCACTCTGTGCAATATCCTTGCTGGAACACTTCGGGAGCCATTCCGGGCCAACCAAGCCCGCCTATAGTCAGTCAGTCCACTGCAATCAACTTACGCAAGTACGACGAATATGATGCGCATATTGCGTGAACCTCGACATATTAAAATTTAGTACAACAGTAATTGAACTTTGCTCCCACAATACGAGTTCAGTTATTCTTGGCTGGCTCCTGTCAATTTAGTCATCCGGCCTCCACCGGAAGAGATCCCGTTCCCCGCGACCCCGGATTTTCTTCCTTCTGCATCGCCCAACTACTTGCTGTATCTCCGGGGTCTTCTATCCAGGATCGCATGACACCCCAGATCCCTCCCCACCATGTCTAGCGTGCAAGACTCTCATGTTCGTCATTCCGACAGCTCTGGTCGCCCCAATAAACGTCGCAAAGTGGCAATTGCGTGCGACGAATGCCGTGCTCGGAAGGTCCGCTGTGACGGGAGACAACCCGGTGCGTTATTCCTCACTTGTGACTCTTCCGAGAGACCCAGGTTACGTCGCTAATCTCTGAGTGCCAAGTCTGTGGGCCATGCGCAAAACGAGTGGACCAGGGAAGCCAATGTGTTTACACTGGGGAACTGGAGAAAAAGCGAGCAGTTCGCAAGTGAGTGCCTTCTGGCTGCCTCAGGCACTAACGGGCTCCTTCCCGATTTGTCCAACTCGAACTAACGGTCATCTCACGATGGCAGTTACATCGAAAGTCTGGAAAGCCGGATCAAACATCTAGAGAGTCCTCGTTCCTTTTATGACAGTGGAGAAGGACGGCCTGTGCAATCTTATGATAGCTCGGACCAGTTGCAGGTAAGCTACTCCTTGGAGTAAACCACCTGTGAGAGTACTAGTATGTTCAGGTCACACTCACACTTTGCAGCATCATGCCTCGCCCTCTATGGGAGTGTCCACTCGCCATAATCGACCTGGGAGCATTGTCTCTACAGCGACTACGAATGCAGACCATCTTTCTCCGGCGCGAAGCACCCCACAATGTACACCCAAAGTAAATCCCCATCTTGTCACTAGGCACACTACTACCTATCAGTCACCAGCCTCGCTGGATCAGTCGCTTCGACTGAAAGACCCAACGGACAGTGTCAACGCCATGATGGGTGCCGTGGAGGATGAACGTCCCACACAGGGCTTTTTTGGCAGCTCTAGTGCTGCCAGCTTTATCCGTCAAATCAAAACTGCCATAGATAAGAAAGTTTCGTCGCCGAACCGCCACACTTCGGATTCGATTCTTGGGGTTGGTCCGCCTCCCAGTTTGATGTCCACGAAGAAGCCACGGTTATCCACAGTCCCCAACTATGTCCTCCCTCCACGAAAGACGGCAGATAGCCTCATGGGGGTTTACTGGGAGTTTGTTTTCCCACTATATCCACTCGTTGACAGCCTTCAGTTGAGAAGAGAATATGAGATGATTTGGACAGGGGAGGCTCTTCAATCTGATGAAAACATGCTTATGTGTACCGTCAATGTCATTTTTGCACTGGCCTGTCAACTGGCTGACTTTATCCCACCAGAGGAGCGGGAGGCTTCTGCAGATGCATTCTTTACTCGTGCAAAGGATCTTCTTCAATTCAACCTCTGGAATACAGGCTCCGCTGCTCTAATTCAATGTCTGCTTCTAATGGCTCAGTATTTGCAAAGCACCGACTCCGCTCATCAGTGCTGGATTGTCACCGGGCTGGCTATCCGCAATGCCCAAGGCCTTGGCTTGCATCTTCCCCAAACAATCGCTCGTCTTCACAATCCACAGGAACAGCAGCTGGCTCGCAAAATATGGCACGGATGTGTCCTGATGGATCGGTACGTGATCTCAATCTGATCAGTCGGTCTGTCCGAGTTCTGACATCTTATAGAGTCATATCCATGACATTTGGACGCCCTGCCATGATCTCTAAGGCATCGTGCGGGTCGGTTCCTCTACCAGCTACGGTGGACGAGGAGTATATCCCTGCAGTGTCTGGGTCCGAGGTGACACAGCCAGCAGACCGACCATCAGTCATGGCATTCTATGCAAAGTCTCTTGAACTTTATGAAATCCTGAATGATATCCTCTTGAGTCTGTACAGTCCGACAACCGATGAAAGTCCAGAAGACATCTATGACTATTACTTCAATAAAGAAGCCAATCAAGGAGAGCGGACCATATTCGAACTCGACCGGGCACTTACGAAATGGTCCCGAAGCCTACCATCACACTTGCGAGGTGAATCACATCTAGGGGGCGGATATACAGTCTTCTACCACCAAAGTGTTGTATTGCGTGCAAGGTAGGTTACCATTTGTGTGTTCAATGGTGAACTTCCAAACTGACCCTTTCGCAAGATTCCTTCACGTAAGGATGCTTCTCTTCAGACCTATCCTGTCCAGATACTGTACTTCACGTGAAATCGGGATTGCGGATCCAATGATTTCCCTGCAAGACTCTTTTCCTCAGCGAGTTGCATTGCAATGCTCGACCATTTGCGTCAAGGTTGCTCAAGAGGTTATCGGGCTAATACACAGTAATCTGCCCGCCGATGGAAGTTCAGGCCCTCTTCCTGCCTGGTGGTACAACATCCTATGTGAGTAGCTAGCCCTGGTGAATAACTTTCAGCGAAGCTCATGATGTACAGACGTTTACACCGCTGCCACCGTTCTCATAGCCGGTCGTCTCTGTCCTGCTATATTAGAAGAGGTGACTGAAGCTGCAATCACGCAATCGTGGGGAAACGCTTTGGAGGTATTGCAAAGATATCATAGCCACAGCACGTCCGCCCGGCGATGTGTTGCAGCTCTCGAAATTCTCTACGAACGGGTAGTATCTGAAGGGCCTCCACTCCATGACCACCAAACGAGCGCTTTCCCCACGAACCCTGCGTCTAATGGTCTCGGCGATCTCTCTTTAGGGGAGGGTATCAATTCAATACTGTTGGATAGCCTTGACTTCCCAGACTTTCAAGATATGTCATGGTTGAACAGTGTTCCCAGCAACCTCTTCTGAGCGGGCTTCCTGATGGTGAATCATTTTCTACATACGCAATTAGCAGAACAAACTTTGTTTCTCGGTCTGCTACACGAAGGTGGATTTTGCGAGTTGTTTCGAGCAAACCAGCTAATTACAGCAAGGCATCGGTCTAAGCAAGGCAGCTGTGGGAGAACGTAATGTCCTTTTTCTTTTCTCTGAATAAATTTACGACATATCCAAGCCTGTAAGTCATCCAAAACATAGGTGTTCAATTATGCTGTTTGAAGTTGTACATCACTGACTCTATAGTATAGATTCTTCCATGCCATGACCATATCAGTCAGTAACATCAACTTGCATCTTCTGGTCTGTGCGCGTAGCCACAAAATGTATGGTGATGATTGGGAGAAGTGCGCAGACTCCGATGATAGCACACATGACTCCAGCTGCACCGCCCAGACCCAAAGTCTCGAACATGTCAGGGAAATAGAAAGGACCGATCTGGAACCATTAGCAGAGAGCTACTAACGCTTGGTGCTCTTTGACTTACAAAACCATACACATGTCGAAAGACGTTGATACAGACGCCGATACTGGTCGATGCTTCCTTGTAGCTGTCGATGGCGAACGAAATCAGGATTGTCGTTATGATTTGGTTCCCAAAACTGGCGATTGCTGCACC
Source organism: Aspergillus piperis CBS 112811 (assembly GCF_003184755.1). Taxonomy (NCBI): domain Eukaryota; kingdom Fungi; phylum Ascomycota; class Eurotiomycetes; order Eurotiales; family Aspergillaceae; genus Aspergillus; species Aspergillus piperis. The sequence continues at coordinate 992,288 of NW_020291599.1, read as the reverse complement.
CACACATGGGGTCACGTTCCAGCTGGTAGCCTTCTGTAACTGGAAGCCCCATACGAGAAGGCCAGCAATTACAGTGGCAAATCCAATGTTTGAGAGCCATAGCCGGTCTGCGGGGCGGTGATATCCTCTTCTTTTATGCATGACTTGCAGAAACCGGTCTGACATAGGGCCACTCAACTGCTCGCCGAGGACACACCCGATAAAGATAGCAATGAACTGCAGACCGATTTGCTGCGAATCGAAGTCAAACTTCTCACCGAAAACGATTGGCATTTCGACAATCAGAGCAATGTTTCCATAGCAAAACACTATAGAATGAGCGAACGCAGGAATCAGCACCCTAGGCAGCCTCGTAAAAAGAAGTGGCTCGATAAATTCGCGAATCTTAAGGGGACGAGGGTTGATCCGGCGAGGGATAAACTTCTGGACGAAGCGAGATCTCGCCACCGCTGCATCAGAAAGACCACCGTCTGTCGGGATGTATAGCGTTTCTTCACCCAAGAGCAGGTAAGCGATGAACTGCCCGAAATTCATCATGGCGAATATCCAATAGATCCACTCAAACCCAATGTGCTTTGTGACAAAGCCCATGATGAATGGCCCACCTGGAGTTCCAAGGGTCAACATAAGTGTCCACCATCCAAGTTTCTGCGCTCGCTTCTCCGGCTCACACAGCTCCGTGATCACACCGCTGCCTATCCCCATAGGAGGAGAAATGAGGACTGCAGTGAGCACTCGAGTGGCCATTTGTGTCCCGTAGGTTGTACAACGAGCTCCGCCGATATTGCAAACCATACTTCCAAGGACGGAAAACAGGAAAACATGGTGTCGTCCGTAAGTAGAGGTAATAGGTCTCCAGAAAAGGGGACAAATTCCTAAAAGCAAGATCTGTATGGATGATCGAGGTGAGTCGGGCTATCCTTTCAACATAAAAGGGGAAGGAATTGACTCTGTCAAGGGAGGAAGAAGTAAAGATATCACGGACCTGGACAGAGGTGAGATAACTGGCTTGTGGCACGGTTACGTTGTACCTTTCAGCCATAATGTCGTAGGCCGGTATAATGCCGGCCGCCATGAAGGTTGCAGCCATCGAATGAAAGGCCACCATCAGGATTTGGGCATTCTTCTTCCAGACAGGCCAATTCTGAGGGTTGGTGGGAGAGGTATCGGTCCAAGAGCTCCTATTGGGCTGCTGGTCAGGTGGCGTGGGAGATACATTCTCAAGATGAACCTCTTCATGACCGTTCTTCTTCAGTGTGTCAGAGCGGGCCATGTCGGTGCCCATGGATACTTCTTCTGTCATGGCTGCAGAGAAGAGTATGCTGGGCGCAGATCGAGGCGTTGAGGTATGGTTGTAAAAAGAGATTAAGGCCAGAGGTGAGCGGTGTTGGTGAGGACTAACACTACCAACAGCTCTATACAAAGATACTAGTCTTCAGCCTACTTTATATTCCAGGCAGCCCTGCACCGCGGTGTGCGTTCCGGTCCCCTTGCAGGCCATGACCACGGGACCTGAGCTGAGCCAAGCTGAACGCCATATCAACAGAGCGCACGGTCCTTGGGCAGCTGGATGCCAAGAAGGTATATCATGCGGATCATCAATAATTAACCACTGATGAGAGGAATTGATTCCGAATTGTGAGCTCAGTAGTGGCCAACAACTTGCTACCCGAGGTTATACACTGCAGACCCAAGCCAACGCTGACCGGGATGGCATCCGACGGAATGTTCGGTGATGGGCGTCGGATGCGGGTCCGTTGATCTTGACCCAACTTTATAAGACCCTGATGCTGTCGCGAGTCTGGGGGAAGCTAATTGCTAGCATGTACCGGGGTTCAGGGGGTCTTGATCCGGGGTACGGATGGATCCCCGCATTTCACTGTCTCCAGATCTAACTTTCCGTGTCGGAAGTTCTATCGGCTAGATTCAGGGAAATGGCTCTCAACTTCGGATGTCGTCTTGGCTGGATGGATCATGTACTGTATGGACTTGTGGTTAGTTCTGTATTGAGTCCAGGGGTTCAAGGAGACATCTTAATGAGGACTGACGCGACTGATGACATTTTGATGGACAATCCGGCAGTTTCTACGGCACTCACCATCGCCATTGACTTTTGTCGTAGGATTCCTTGAGGAGGGTGCTTCTCGCAAGGACGTGTCTTTGGTGCCAAACCTGGCTATCCAGGATAGATGTGAATGCATGGCAGAGAGTCAACTGATATATTACTACTCACAGCAGACTAGAGCTTTCGATACTAGTGCACCTAGTAGTAGCTCAGGATAGCTTCCTCACAGTCAGGGGATGAGGGGATCAAAGCTACTAAAATAATCGGGGCAATGCTGGCCGAGCTATTTTTCCGTTGAATGACTGGCAACAATTTCTCCGTCTCGCTTGGCTGCTAAATCCCCGCGATTTACCCCAGATTCTAAGCGACAGCCTCTGCAGCCATTGACGGGCACTTAAACACCCTCAAGTCACTAATTTCTTCCTGTCATGCATCGCACACACTTCTTGGCCCTGCACAACAACATGTTGTCAATCTCCTCATTCGGGGTAATACAATCCGCACCTCAGCACTCTCACCACCACAAAAATTATAAGATGGCATACAATCTATTCTCCACAGAACCCTCCAATCCCACCTACAGGGTGCACCGCCATCTCCTTCAGACAGTACCACCACCACCATCACAATGCGACTCCTCCACCCCCTCATCCCAACCTCCCTCCTCCTCACCCTCACCACCGCAACCCTACACACTACTCAAACCAACACCACCATAACCCTAACCAACAACCGCCTCACCGCCAACTTCTCCAAATCCCAAGGCCGAATCACCGACCTCTACCTCGACAACCAAGACCTCCTCGGACCCCAATCCGGCGACACCGGCGTCGGCCCCTACCTCGACTGCTACTGCATCCCCTCAGGCTTCTACACCCCAGGCTCAACCTCCCCAACTCTCCAACTCCTCACGGGCGTCGACAAATCCGGAACCCACTATGCCGGTGTCCTCATGGACGAGACCTACCCGCCAACAGGCCAACACTTCCAGCAATACTGGTTCCTGCGCGACGGCGAAACCGGCCTACACACCTTCAGCCGATTAGCGTATTACAACGAGACGACGCCATACTTGCGCAACTTGCAGGAGTTTCGCACCCTGTTCCGTCCCAATACGGAGCTTTGGACGCATTTGACGTCCAGTGAGGTGCAGACTGCGCCGTTGCCCAGTACCAAGGCTGTCGAGGAGGAGGTGGTCGTGCAGGATGCCACTTGGACGTTTAATAATACTCCCGGTGATGCGTATTATGTCCAGTTTGCGGATTATTTTACTAAGTATACGTTTTCAAATGGTATGTTACACGTTTGTTTCTGTGTATGTGGCGTTGGGGGAGCATTGCTGACTTGTGGCTGTTTAACTAGCGTGGAGGGATAATTCGGTTCATGGCATGTATGCTGATGGGAGTACCTCGAATGGGAGTACGTTTGGGGCTTGGTTGGTTATGAATACCAAGGTATTTTGTATCCTGGAATGTTTACCGGAGTCGTGACTAATGAGGCAACTTGTGTTTTGTTTAGGATACTTACTACGGTGTATGTCACTACGTTCTTTCAGCCGGGGTGAAACATACTGACAACCTGCATAGGGGCCCCTGCACTCGGATCTCACCGTCGACGGCATCGTCTACAATTACCTCGTGTCCAATCACCACGGCGAAGGCACTCCCAACATTACCTACGGCTTTGATCGCACCTTCGGCCCTCAGTACTATCACTTCAACGGCGGAAAGGGCTCCACTGCGTCTCTGAAGGAGCTGAAATCTGATGCAGAATCCCTAGCAGATCCGAGCTGGAACGTCGACTTCTACGACTCCATCGCCAAACACGTCGTCGGATACGCCCCCTCCAGCCAACGCGGCAGCGTTCAAGGGAAGATCGAGCTTCCCAAAGGTGCCACTAGACCTATCGCGGTCCTGACCGTGGACGGACAGTATTTCCAGGACAACTCGGTGAACTCATCCTCATACCAGTACTGGGCTGAGATCGACGACTCCGGACATTTCAACGTGGACCACGTCAAGGAGGGACCCTACCGACTTACTGTATACGCCGACGGCATCTTTGGCGACTTCGTACGCGACGGCGTGCAAGTGAAGGCCGGCAAGAAAACCACTATTCAAGAAACCTGGGAGGCAGAGTCCGCAGGCACCGAGATCTGGCGACTAGGCACGCCAGACAAGTCTTCCGGGGAGTTTCGACACGGCGTTGCGAAGGACCCTACGCACCCGCTTCACCCTCCAGAGTACCTGATCTACTGGGGTGCATACGACTGGCAGTCGGACTTCCCTGACGGAATCAACTATACCATCGGCACCAGCGATCCCGCAACCGATCTGAACACTGTCCACTGGTCAGTATTCGGGCCGACACCGAACGATCCGCGCGTCGAATACGACACCACGCACGACTGGACGATCAACTTCTCTCTGAGTGAGGACGATCTCGCAGAGCGGTCCACGGCCACGTTGACCATTCAATTAGCGGGAGCGAAAGCGGCATCCGGCAACACAGACGTGTACAATGCGTCGGAACCATATGCCAATCTCGCGTTGGAGAGTTACATCAACGACCAGGCGGAGCCCCTGACCCTTCTAGTTGGGTTCAAACAGTCAAGTAGCTGCATTGTGCGGTCGGCTGTGAGTTGCTATCAGGTCCGCTCGCGCATGGAGTTCCCGACGGATTGGCTGAAAGTCGGCAATAACGTTTTGACCTTGCATCTCCCGTATAATGCGACGGATACGGAGACGGCGATTTTGCCGGCGACGGTGTATGTGCAGTATGATGCGTTGAGGTTGGAGGTTTCGTAGAAGAGGAAGAATAATGTGTTTAGGCTTTTGTCGAACGTTATATATGGACATCCTGCAGGTAGCAAAGAGACCGTGATGAGTGCTGCTTTTAGTGTGATAATGTGAAAAGAACAATTCCACCAGCGGAAATGACAGATATCATAAGTAGGATTAATGACTCTATAGTAGACTGCTAACATCTCAATGCTTATCAGGCCAGCGCTTGTTATAACTCGCGGTCATTAGATATAATGAAAGTGTCGAACACTTTCTGTCTGCAGTCGATCGCGGCCAGATTCCTATCATCCTATCTGTCATTGGCTCTGAAGAAGCTCGAGCCACTCAGCTGTGTCAATTCTCATAATTGAGATCAGACGCCACGCCACCAATCTGAGCCAGTGGTGGTCCGTTCCAATGTCAGCATAACCGAGGCAGTTCCGGGTAACTTGGCCGATTGTCTGATGGTGAGCATCACGCGCCATTCTGCATATACGACAGGTCATTCACTTTGCTGGCACTGCTTCACAGGCAGTGCGCGATTGCGTCTTGGATCTTGCAATATTGACCCCTTTATTGGGGACACAAGTTCGAATTTCTGTAAGGTATTGACGATAATGAGAACGGCGAAGAGGGTCCAAAGCTGAAGCTAACCGTGGTGTCGGTGAACTTTCAGATGATCGGCCTTTTCCTAATGTGGTAAAAGCCTCGGCCCATCGGGGCATGCTTTAAGGGATACTAATCCACTCGCATTGATTGGCAACAATGACTTAAAACCAGACCGTGGACGGATTTACTTCCCCGCATTCTTCCTTCTGCAGCCCTTGTTTTATTTCCGCAAGGTTCTGAGTTTCTTTTTCTTTGTTGTGGTATTTGAAGCTGTGACATAGCAACAACGCGACCATGTCGAAGACCTTCACCCGCGCCGAGGTTGCGCAGCACAACACGGAGGACTCTGTTTGGTGCATTATCGATCACCGCGTGTACGATTTGACCGATTTTATCGACGCACATCCCGGTGGCAGTGTTGTTTTGAACCAAGTCGCCGGCACGGATGCCACGGTCGATTTCTATAATCTTCATCGACAGGAAGTCCTCGAGAAATACAAGGATCTTTGCATTGGAACGGTAGCCGGCGAAACCCCAGAGATTGTCACCCCCGAGCCCGGCAGCCTGAGCCAGGTTCCTTACGCCGAGCCTCTATGGCTGCGTCCGCAATTCAAGAGCCCCTACTTTAATGACAGCCATCGCCGCCTTCAGAAAGCTCTCCGGGAGTTCACGGATCGCTATATTACCCCTGAGGCACAGGAGAAGGAGAAGGATGGCACCTATATCAGTCAGGAGTTGATCGATCGCATGGCAGAGGCAGGAATTCTAGCAATGCGCTTGGGTCCGGGAAAGCACTTGCACGGGCGGAAGCTGCTGGGTGGTGTCATCGATGGAAAGGAGTTCGATTACTTGCATGATATGGTGCTCTCCCAGGAGTTGGTGAGATCTAATGCTCGAGGTTAGTTGGCTCTTCATGGTGGCCTGGGCCGGTGGGACATTGTACTGACTGTTAGCAGGCTTCCAGGACGGTAACATGGCAGGCATGTGTATTAGTTTGACTGCCGTCCAGCAGTGGCTTCGCAATGAGCCTCTTCGGCAGAAGATCACAGACGAGGTTCTGTCTGGAAAGAAGAAGATGTGTCTGGCGGTTACCGAGGCATTCGCCGGTAGTGATGTCGCTGGTCTTCGCACAACCGCGAAGAAAACCCCTGATGGCAAGCACTTCATCGTGAACGGAACCAAGTACGTATAGCTCGGTCCTTCGATCAGAGGTACAAGAACTTACGATTATTCCAGGAAATGGATCACCAATGGCATGTTCTGCGACTACTTTGTCACTGGCTGCCGAACCGAAAAGGGTTTCTCAGTGCTCCTGATTCCCCGTGACGAAGGAGTCGAGACTAAGCAGATTAAGACCTCCTACTCGACAGCAGCTGCCACCGCGTTTGTTCAGTTCGAGAACGTCAAGGTCCCTGTGGAGAACCTTCTGGGTGAGGAGGATAAGGGTTTCATTGTGATTATGAGCAACTTCAACCACGAGCGCTTCATGATGTGTTGCAGTGTGATCCGCATGTGCATGACCGTTGTGGAGGAGTGCATGAAGTGGTGTAACCAACGCATCGTCTTTGGCAAGAAGCTGATTGAGCAGCCTGTTATGCGGCAAAAGTAAGTTTCCGACGTTGTTGTTGGGTTTCTAACAGGCTAACATATCTCAGACTTGCCCGGATGATCTCACTTTGCGAATCGAACCAGGCCTGGCTGGAATCTATTGCATACCAGATGTGCAACATGACCTATGCGCAGCAGTCGGCTAATCTGGGTGGTCCCATCGGCCTGCTGAAGTCTCATGCCACCCGCTCCGCACAGGAGATCGCCGACCTTGCGACCAACATCTTTGGTGGACGGGGTTTGACCCAGACTGGCATGGGTAAGGTCATTGAGATGTTCCACCGGACATACAAGTTTGATGCCATCTTGGGTGGTACGGAGGAGATTCTGGCCGACCTGGGAGTTCGTCAGGCGATGAAGAAGTTCCCCAAGGCGATGTTGTAGATATTGCATTTTTAATCGAAGGCCCTGCGGGACAGGGTATAGTTTATAGTCATCGGGTATTGGTCATCTGCCTTTTGCATAAGATGTGATTGTACACAAAGGTCATTGAACCAATCTGATCCTCGAGGTCGTGCTACCATCGTCTGTCCATCATAAGCATTTAGAGAAGCCTTCGTACTTCTGAAACGGGTTCGAGGAATTGATAGATGCCGCCACCAATAGCAGTCGGCTTATGGCACAGGTTCCTGCAGGAAGTAAGGTTATCGGACTTGAGACATTCTCGGAGAGTTCTTTGGGTTTGGGAATAAAGTTGAAGCTGTAAGTATTTAAATAGCTCAAGCAATATTTTCGTCGCAGCTGTCCAATCGTCCATTCTCTATGTCAAGCATGAGATTATTAAAGAGAGAAGCGCCTGGGATCACTGCTTTGGTGGATGGTCCTTATCACTCTCCTGTGTCACCCCAAGTAGCCTTGTCGGCTAACGTAATTGGGTGCTGCCCCCCTATATCATCGGCAGATCCTCGTCCGAGCATTTTCTGTACTCTCATGCTTATAGGTTATCCTCTAGTAAGGAGTAAACGCTGTGGTAGTATATAATTAGTAGAGTCGAAACTTAGGACAGTGGTTGATCGAATCAGTTCATCATTATACTATCATGTGTCGTGAAATATATATGTAGTAACAACTAAATCATTAAACAACTCTGGCCCAGTCTATGATGACATTCATTGACTTAGCAAAACGTCCAGTAAGTCAAGACTTAGTAGTTGTATTCTGAATGTATTAGCACCATTGAACTAATATGTGAAGTGATAAATTGATTGTAGTATAGTAGATGGTGTTAACTATCTGGGAAGGCGCGGTCCTGACTAATCATAGATTACGAGGTTCTCCGCAGGCTGCAATGAAGTCGTAAGCGCCCTCAAGTCCTCTCTTAAATACACACATCTTCACACTCACATCTCGCTCTTTCCCCCTTCAGAAACCATCTTTGCCATCCATCAATATGGCTGAAAGGACTGGTTCCTTGAGCTCAGACAGTGTGTTGGCGATCGCCGCAACAGCTCTTCGCGCAGATGGGGCCGCGCCGCCTAGCCTCAAGACGCCATACGAGGCGATCGCTCTAGTCGGCCATGCGTCCATGACAGCAGTCGGCTTTCGCTTAGTTGGACTTGGGGAAGACCACACGCTAGGTACGTGCGATGCGAACACTGCAAGGTGATAAAGTACGCCCTACTGATGATTTTCAACCTCGCAGAAAACCAATCCGATAGCCCCTCACTCCCCGCAGAATGGAACGCCAACACGGCCTTTGCCTTCCGCTACGCCCACTCACAGTCGTCGATGCAATATCTGCTCAAGATTAGCCGACTTGGAAATAATGCTGTCATTTTCGCCTTGGCTTTGGGCGATGACAGAACGACATCTTTTGATCTTCCGGTGAAAGACTATGTCTCCGAATCCGCGCTTCCCTTGCCCCCTACCGCCGAGGATCTCCCAGCAGCACTTCGCGAAGCGTTTATATCTCCCTCTCGTATTCAGGACTTGATCGGATTATTCAAGATCAACGTCATTCAGAAGCTGGCGCCTGGACTGTATAAAGAAGGCTACGAAGATTCCGACCAGCCACAGGAGACGTTGCGCGAAAGAACTCTGGAAAGACCTCCACGCCATGATCCTCTACGAGACGATCCGATGCCCCAACCCGCTCGCCCGTACCCATTTGACGACCCCCTGGCGGTGCCTCCCCGACGACCCGTCCCAGCTGGGGATTTTCCGCCACCAGGATTCGAGGATGAGTTCGAGATCCAGAGACCCCCTCGAGGATACCCGGGAGGTATGGGAGGAAGAAACCCGATGAACATTGGAGACCGAGATTTGTACCCAGCGGGACTAGGTCCGAATGATCCTTTGCGAGGAGGTATAGGCCCTGGGCTGGGAGGTGGCGGCGGTGGTGGCATGCACCCCACGTTCGATGATCCTCTGTTTGGTGGACCTCGTGGACAAGGGTACGATCCTCAAGCACCACCAGGCTCGCGGTATGATCCGGTAGGTCCCGGACAAGGGGCACCGTTTGGACGAGGACAGGGGCCGTATGGGGGACGCGGATTTGGCGGAGGGTTCGGGGGATTTGGTGGTGACATCATTTAAGCGCGGCGGCTGAGGCTTGGGGGCGGGAACTTTTGCAGACCAAAGTTTGTTTGAAAACTACACCGTACATAACTAGTTAGTGCACGACGTGATGACACAGAATGAGTGATGATATGATCTTTGTATGTATATGAATGTTGAGATTAGTGTTATTCTGTTATGAACCAATTGGTATGCTTTATCTCGTGCAATTAGTAATTCAATAAGTGTGTTGTTGTTCTTCTGTTCCCCTCCACACCGATGCTTTTTGTGGCGGGTACCATAGAAAGCTGGAATAATTTCTGGGGCAAGAAAAGGGCGAAAAAAGAATAAGAACAGGGTAAGTGTGGCTGATGCACAAGCTGGAAGGGGAAGGCGGGCGGTGTGGCGCACGGACTTGGGAAGCCCAGTTTTGGTTTTGGGCGAGTTTTGCACGAGCAGCAAGAACATACTGCTAGTTGTACCTCTGACCACCACCAACTACCAGCAGCCACCAGCGACCACCGCCATCCCAGCTCACACCTCCCTTTCCTCATTCTCTCTTGTCATTCCCCTCCCCCCCAATCCCTCCACATTTCAAACCCCCTTATTTGCCCCTCTTATCTTTCTTCAATCTGTGGGTGACAGGGCTTGCTGTCCCATTCTTGGTCCGTCGTTCAATTTCCGTTGGTGCACCGTGTCTCGTCCGACCGACCTGGTTCCCCCCCTCTAAGAAATCCACGCCTCCCTCACGAGACCTCCCCTCCCCAGTTGGTCCCGCTCCACCAACCCCCCTCGGTTGCAGTCATCTTGAACTCGCTCTCTTTCCCCCCACCACCACCCTTATTCTCGCTCTTGGTGGTTACTTTCAATGGACAATAACATGGAGATCGATACGGCGCGGTCGCCCGAACCTCACCACCTCTCCCCGACTACCGACCCGGGGTCCATACCCACCCTCGATGGATGGATCGAAAGCTTGATGACCTGCAAGCAACTAGCGGAGGAAGATGTCCGGAGGCTTTGTGATCGGGTGTGTGCCGCTTCTGCTGGGAAATTTGGGTGTATTCGAAAATGAATAGTCCTAATCGTGGTCGTGTTTTTCTACATAGGCAAGAGAGGTTCTGCAGGATGAGTCGAACGTGCAGCCCGTGGTATGTGATTGACTTTTCTGCTGTTGTTGTTGTGGCCTGCCTTCCCGCGCTGCCCGGCTCTGCTCGTGGCCCCGCGGCCGTTGCGACCGATCGGGACTGACTCTTTCCAATCTATAGAAATGTCCAGTGACTGTGTGCGGTGACATACACGGTCAGTTCCATGATCTGATGGAGCTGTTCCGCATTGGTGGCCCCAATCCGGATACAAACTACCTGTTTATGGGTGAGTTGGCGTGTTACCGCTTATGCCAGTCGTCCCCCTTGGCTCACCCGCCCGCCCACTAGGTGACTACGTCGACCGTGGTTACTACTCTGTAGAGACCGTCACGCTCCTTGTCTGCCTCAAAATCCGTTACCCCCAGCGTATCACCATCCTGCGAGGAAACCACGAGTCGCGCCAGATCACGCAAGTCTACGGCTTCTACGATGAGTGCCTGCGCAAGTACGGCAACGCTAACGTGTGGAAATACTTCACCGACCTTTTCGACTACCTCCCCCTCACCGCACTTATCGAGAACCAGATCTTCTGTCTGCACGGCGGTCTGAGTCCGTCGATCGACACCCTCGACAACATCCGCTCTCTGGATCGGATTCAGGAGGTCCCGCACGAGGGTCCCATGTGCGACCTTCTGTGGAGTGACCCCGACGACCGATGCGGCTGGGGTATCTCTCCCCGTGGTGCTGGATACACATTCGGGCAGGATATTTCGGAGGCATTTAATCACAACAATGGCTTGACTCTGGTGGCACGGGCGCACCAGCTGGTAATGGAGGGTTACAACTGGTCCCAGGATAGAAATGTGGTCACGATTTTCTCCGGTATGCTGCACTGCAGAATTTGGCTCACATCACGCGTGATATGGCGGTCATGGCTAACTATGTCTCTCCAGCTCCTAACTACTGCTACCGCTGCGGTAACCAAGCCGCAATTATGGAAATTGACGAGCATCTGAAATATACCTTGTATGCGGTGACCCCACCATTTCAATCGGAGAAAGTATTTACTGACGCAATCTACAGCTTACAATTCGATCCCTGCCCGCGCGCAGGAGAACCCATGGTCTCGAGGCGCACACCCGACTACTTCCTGTGATTTGATTTTTGTGATAGACATAACCGGCTCACCTCTGGCAAGTTGAGGTTCTCCGACCCTTCGAAAGGGCTCCAGGGACGTTTGGCAACAGAAAGACACAACCAAGGCGGTCTGGCCTAAATAATTGTATGTCCGTATTTCTGACCGTGTTGATACCAATTCATGAAAATAAAAGACGTTCCGAGACTTGTTCGTTTTTCTATACCGTCATAATACATACAATGTGCATTTTGGTATCCTGTTGCCACCCGGTGGGGTGGTGTCGCTGCCTGAAACCGGTATGCGCTTCAGGTAGACATACACCACACATGCATTGTGAGCTTTGAGCCCAATATGACAGACCAACCGTAGTCGTTAATCAATTTCTACCCATCTGTCATGCTTTCAGGCATACCTGAGCATTTGCTGGAATGTGTTCTGCTTTGTTGCCCGTCCTCTGCTCTATTCGATGAGCTTCCCAACTCTTCTTTCTATTTTCAACGAATGCAAAGAAGTGGTGAACTTTGTAAATTTGATGGTACCTGAATATACTATACGTCATGCACACGTCACACTTCTTCAGCAATACAAAGGTAATGTTGGCATATACGACTAGTGTCTTCAAATATGTACAGACAAGACAAGACATCTAGTATTACAATCATGACAAATCACAGGCATAATAAACAAGGACACGCACACATAGAAAAGCAAAGGCTAGGCTCAAGGGAGAAAAACAACAAAACAAAACACAGCATAGAAATGCTATACAAAATTTAGATCTTCATCCCCTGAGCCTTCTTGGCCAATAACTCCTCGACTTCCTTCTCATGTTTGGAGAAGTTGTCGACGAGGTTATCCCACATCTTAGGCTCGTGCTCGTGGCGCTTGTTGCTTGTCCAGGCGTAGTCGGTGATGGTGAATGGGCGACTCGACTCGAACATGAATGCCATTGAGGCTTCGGAGATGCGCATCGCTGGCGGGTCCACTTCCGTGGCGGCTTTGAATTCTTCGTAGGCGACGCCGTGGGGGACCACTGTTGTTCAGTGAGTTAGATGGATGGTCTCTCTGGGTTGGGATTGGGGTGATGCTTACTGCCACATTCGAAGGAGACACTTCCGGGCTGGAAGGCGTCGGAACGACCGCCGTAGTCACCGTAGATGAGCCCCATCAGTTCGGAGGCGGCGTTGCGGTGGTAGTATGGAGGGCGGTAGGTGTCTGTTTTAGTTATTGTTAGCGAGGTGGGAGAGTCAAGTGATTTCACTTTGTGGGAGGCACGTACGCGATGCAACATCCCAGCGAGGAGAGAAGATGAGTAGATCGGCCAAAGGAGCAGTGGGATCCCGAGACTTGGCTGTAAGGACACAGAAGATGGAGGGGTCCATATGATCAACAGAGATGGAGCCGACGTTGACGAACTTGGTCATGTCGTACTTGTAAGGCACCTGTATGATATATTAGTCTACTTTTGGTTGGAAACATGCTGGACAGGGGAGTAGCATACATAGTTGCCATGCCAGGCAACCACGTCAAAAGGACTGTGGTTCTGTGTGCTCTTGAAGAACTTTCCGCCCAGCTTGTACACAATCTCCCAAGGCTCCTTGGAGATCTCATACTTGGCCGTAGGGTAGAGGAAGTCCCGTGCATTGGCGAGACCGTTGGCACCCAAGGGTCCCAGCTCAGGGAGTTCAAATTGACTACCCCAGATTTCAAGGATGTAACCACGAGAAGGCCCATCAGGAAGCTCTACGCGGAAACGGATGCCGCGTTGGATAATGACAATCTCTCCAGGCTGGACGAACAAGGGGCCAAACTCGGTCTGGATGTCCAGTGCACCCTGTTGAGGGACGATGGCCATCTCACCATCCGAGTTGACAAAAGCCTTCTTGGTCATGCTGGTGTTAGCAGTGTAGACGTGGGTGGCCAAGCCTTCTCGGAGGGTTGGCTCGCCGGAGCCAGCCACGGTCTTCAGACCAGAGACAAAGTCTACTTCGCCATTGGTTGGAATGTCAAAAGGGTGCCAGGCAAGCTGGGTAGGGGAGACATGGACGCGGGGGTTCAAAGGGAGAAAGTTGGATTCTGTGTCCTTGTTGTCAGGAAGATCAGTCTGTAGTCAAAGTTAGTATGTAGCAACTGTCAATAATAGACCTGCCAACATACGAATCCCTGGTGGGCAACAGCCGGACGGGCACGGTACAGCCATGCTTTCTTGTTGCAATGTCTCGGGGCAATGAAAGCCGTGGCCGTCATCTGCTCGGCGTACAGGCCAAAGCGGACGTTACGAGGGCTGTTTTGGCCCTGTGGAAGGGTGCCAGGCACAGCCTCGGAGGCGAACCTAGTAGATTAACTACATCAGCCAGTTGAATCGCTAGATGCAGGAGAACGCTTTGACATACGAGTTGCCGAATCCGGCTTGGTACTGTTACGCTTGAGTTAGCGACAGTAAGCAGAGGATAGGCATTGGCACAAGACACGTACTTCATACGGATCATTCCGCCTGGTAGCGAAGGAGGGAATGGTGCCATCCTTCTGTGTCTCTGCCCAGTGGAAGATCTTCTGGTATTCTTTGGGGTCGGCGAGGTCACTTGTGGAGGGCATGATGGGTGGTAGGTCTCAGGAAAGGAGCTATTGTAGGGGTAAAGGGGAGTTTGAGAAGAGGATAGTGCGTTTATAGAGTCATGAATCGTGATATATGGGGAGGAGAGCCGGGGCAGGTTCCAGCAGGCTCATATACTTGAGCTGGTGGAGTCGGTCCAAGCGGGAAGCCATTATGAAGCAATTAATCAGACCGCTGGCCATCCGGATATCCGGGCCAGCTGATTCCAAGACAGCAAGTCAGGATGGATGGATGAGACCAGAGTTTGGGAGTATTGGATGGGTTGCATACAATATGGGAAGTTGGAAAGTAATTGGGGGACTGTTCGGCAGATGTCGAGGGGGTAGTGTTGCCGAGAGCAGTAGAAGCCATGAGGAACTCAGGCAACATCAGGCACCTCAGGCATCAGCCAGTGGAGCGACCCCACATGAGTCAGGCCTGAGTAACGGTGGGGAAGTTCGCCCGCCTTTGCGCTTGCGGGGACACCCCCGGGTAGCAGCCACCGCTGGAATTGCCGATGTATACTACTTGGTATACACTCCAAAAAGCAATGTCTCCTTTATATCAATAGCTCACAGCTTACGGTGACACAGACAAAAGTAATAATAGCATAGGATGTGTTAAAGGCATGGTATTTGAATTTCTTCTATGTAACTCCATGAGAACTATGGAGTAGATCGCCGTCTAATTCAACAAGCTAATCTTGCCTGCCGTCAAGGCAAATACAATAGGCATATAGACACCCATCCCAGCCTCTCTAAGGGCTTGAACATGCTCGACCCGTCTTCTAGACGCAAACTGCGCTTCAGAAATCTCGCCACAGCTCCCCAGAGGTCCGTAGGCAAATCTTCGCTCCGTAGACCACGGACTACCCCCGTTGACAAACTGTACCCAACGCGTCCGCATCTCCTGACCGACAGCTTGTGCAGCAGGGTTGAAGGACAGGTCGACGCCATCAAACAGAAACAGCAGGTCAACGGCATGATGGGCTCGACTGGAAGCCTGCCACGGGTTGGCCTGGTCAACCACATACTTGTAGACTCGTTTCCCTGCTGCCTGCAGTTTCTCGGCTACGACTTCCACCGGCAGAGTATAACGGACATCATTCACAAGATCCAGTGCACCCAGCTTGCAAGCAGTTGGTCGATCAGCAACAACCTGATACATCTTGCGTAACTTTGTGCCCCATTTCTCGTCCTGCTCAAACGCTGCAGTAATTGCCTCGCCATCGAATGTCTCGATTCCGTTCCTCCAGATGACCGACTGCGCGGGGATAAGTAAATGCTTTCAAAGGCTGCAATAAAGGGGCACCCACCTCATACTCGGTATCGCCAATCATGAGTTCGTCCACCAATTCAGACTTGCCTTCCCATCCTTGAAAGTCCTCATCCTCTTGTATCCACATGGTGTTCACATTGCACTCCTTCAATGCCTGCAATAGAGCGGGCACCGACGACAGCCGGAGCGACGGCTCGCCTAGTTCCTGCACCTTGGCTTCCAGCGCCTTGATGAGACCTTGGCCCTTCTCAACTGGCAAGGGAGAAGAGAGATAGAGGGATCCAGAAGCCAGAACAGCCCTCTTAACAGGTGTACCAGTGACCAGATGAGCATGAGTATATACCGCCCCAGCACTCTCTCCAGCCAATGTGATGTTGTTCTGTAGGGATACCAATTAGCTTCAGTAGACAGACCACCGCGTGACGTAGTACATACTGGATCGCCTCCAAAGGCGGAGATGTTGTTCCGCACCCATTCAATACCCAGTTTCTGATCCTTGACAGCAAGGTTCTTCTCCTTGCCGTCACCAAAGCTGAAGATATTGAGTCGGTAGTTGATTGAGACGAAGATGATAGGCTGGCCGGTTTTGATAGAGTCCGCGACGATCTTGGCGGGATCTATTCATTCTGTTGTCAGTTTCTGATGATGGAAGACTCTTGACCTTTCTTACCGCAGATTTTCGATGCAGCTGAGCAAAAAGTCACCACCTGGGATCCTCCTGTGGAAGATAATCAGCCACTAATCAATACAGATATCGACGATAAGTCCTTGGTATATACCATAAATCCACAAAAGCACAGGAAGAGGTCCCTTGGCAGAAGACACCGGAGGACAGGTAATATCCAGGTTCAGACATTCAAACTCGTCCTCAGGCTCTTTTCCAATTGGAAAGTCCTCCGGAATGCGCAACAAATGGCGAACGTCAACATCGACCTGTGGACACCTCGGCCTACCCAAGATTGAATCCAATATCAGCACTCATTCACGCGTCTAGCATGGAAGGATTCAGAGCAGTACCCATATTGAGAAGCATCAACCACAGCGTCCCCAAAGTCATCCACCGGCTGAGCCCGCTCAAACCGCGCGGGGACAGATGCGTACTTGATACCCCGAAACTCATTCACCGTGACTCCCTCCGACCCCCTCTCAATACCCGTAAACGTCGCACGAAGACCCTGATGTTGCACTAGCGGAGATGCCATTTTGCCAATACCAATACTTTCATAGTATGCTACACGCGAAGAAGAGGAAGTATGACCGAAGACAATATACAGGACAGTCCAGCCGGAAAGACAGGCGGGGATGGTGCCACCGGCTCGCCAAATTTCCTATGACGAAGCATCCTAGCTCAGCTTCGTCTCCGTCAGTGATTTCTCAGCATCATCCCTTCTGAACCGGCTCATGATTCACCAGGAAATGCCGATATCCGGGCTGGCTGGCTGGGTGACTGGCTGGATTGAGGGCAACTTGGGGCTGGCCGCCGCCGCTCATCCGTCATGAGGTGGGGCTGTTGCGGGGAGATCCACCCGCTGCACAAAGTTGGGTCTTTCTTTCCTACTTTTGGTCGATCTTTTTGGTTCCTGGCTGGGCTCGGTTCGAAGACACGGAGGCGGGAATAGTTTTCTTGCCGTTTCACTTGAAACAGGGTTGTTGTTGTTCCTTGACTCCACTCAGAACAACAGCACCCGAAATTGTCTATCCTTCACCCCAGTCATTACAGTCCTCGAAATGCTTGTTTCCATGAAGAGTCATGTAAATTCTATGTCTATTGAGGTGAGACTTCTTTACCAGACATTACTACTATGTATCATGTACACCATTATATGCTGAACCCGCTTAACCCCATTTCTTTCTTTTTCCTTCCTCCATGGTCAATCACTCTTCCGATGGAGCCGTTTCACTTCGCTTCTTCTTGAACAGAAACCCTCCCAAGAACAATAGAATAGGCACACCAGAAACACCAGTCAGCAAGGCCAAAGCCCACGTCATGGTCTTCCAGCCCGCATTCTCCCGGATAAAGCCCGCAAAGAACGGACCAACAATGGTTCCAGCAGCATACGCCGAGTTGAGGATGCCATACGACAAAGCCATGGCACCACCCTTACCGAAGATATCCGGGTCCTGTGCTTCCTTTTCCGCCACAATGTATGACGCCTCAACCAAGAGAGGAGGCATCAACGAGGCTATACAAAAGCCGATAAGGACCAATAATGCGCATAACAACACCTTCTGGCCCATGGAATCGTGCGTGACAAGACGGAGCAGCACCATGAAGGGTATGGTGGTGAACAATGCTCCTGCCGCCATGTAGCGTCGTGCATTCACAAACTTGTCGTTGATCCAGCCGAAGAATGGATCGGAAATATGAGGGACGGACAAAGGCACGAAAATCAGCCCCTGGCCTGTCTGGTCCCAGCCAAAAGTGTCCTCGACGAAGAGAGGAAGGACGCTGTCAAATGAAGTCAGGACCACGGAGACGATGAAGTACGCCCAGATGGTGACTATCATGCGCTCCGAAGCGAGAAGAGTAAGCACAGCGCTTCTGGTCTTTTTGGGGCTCGCGTGTCCAGAGGTTTCGACAGCCTGCTGTCCGACTGAAACCGGGTCATCTGACTTATCATCAGATGCACCAGCGGGCAAAGGATCAGTAGCATCTTCGATATCAGAGCACTTCTCCGTGGTTTCAGACGGCGAAATAACCGGACCTTGTTCCTTCTCCTGTTGCAACCACTTCACAGCATGCTTCTTCTCAATCATGACCAGCCGCAAAACAATATCCACACCGACGAGAGCAAATGCCAGGGCAAAGACGGCATAGTATCCGCCACGGGCGTAAATAACACCACCAAGAAGTGGCCCACCCATGATTCCAAAGGTCATACCCATGCCGATATAGCCCATTGCCTGCCCAAGGCCATCTTTTCCCACCGTGTCGACCAGCAACGCGGCTCCGACCGTCCATACAACCGCTGCAGATGCGCCCTGGAAGATGCGGCCAATGATCCAGAGACTAAGGTGAGTCCCTACGCAGAGTAAAGCCGTGGAAGCACCTAATGCCAGCAATCCGACTATGAGTGGCCACCATCGAGACTCAAAGCGGTCGGCGATGTAGCCCGCAACGGCTGGATATCACAGTCAATTAGCATGAACATTCTTTGAAACGATATTGCAAGGGTGATACTCACGCGATGCTGCTAACAGCGCTGCGCCATACAATGCTAACAAGATAGACGTCCATGATTGTTCTATCCGATGTTATAGTCAGCATCAACCCACCATCGGTAGAACATAAAATGGTCAACTCACCCTGATCAACAGACATCCCAACCCTCTCATGTAAAGCGGTAGGAGCCACGGGAACAATCTACGATTGACTTCAACATCAGTAATCTAAACCCAGACATAACAAATCCAATGGTACACTCAATCCACGTACCAGTCCATAAAGTAAAACATCCTATCCATCATCCGGTAGTTAGCACGTGGGTCAAGATACCAAGCCAAACTAAATAAAAAAAAGCAAAGCAAAGCATACCGTGAAGACAGCAAAAACCACCACAAAGATAATGAACGCATTAGATGACCTCCACTTCAAGAATACCGGTGGCTTGGTATCACTCTGCCCTGGCACTAAGCCACGCAGATTCCAGGTCATGTTATAAGGCTGTAGTGTATGTACTAGTACGGCTTGGATGGGATTGGGTCGTTCCGCAACATCGGGGCCGACTGAACTTTCTGCAATGCTTCGGGCGGGTGTGTGGCTTTTGACAGAAGGTTTAAGTGTAAATGCAGATCAGAACGATTACTTAAGATCAGGAAGCTAGATAGGATTTATTATTTGTATCAGGAATGGAGGTCTAGTTATACGTGTATGAGGGAGTGGCCGATGAGGGTCAAATCCTGTTGCTATGTGATCGGCTCGGCGCCCGCGGGGCCCGAGCCCAGTCTTATCGATGGGTCACAGGCTCATCAGTGGCACGGCATGAAATATTTACAGATTACTGCGGAGATGAGTGGTTGAATACTACTGGTTCGGGAATATAAAAGTAATATTGGTGACCAATTGTTAAGTGGCGTATTGATTTTCGTGACTCATGGCATAATGCTGCCTTATGGGGGCTACTGCAGGTTTCATATTCGCCACCGGCTTCATAGCTTGTACATCTCGCTGCGGCTGCGCACCCCGTCAAAAATGCAAGTGTTATCCAAGGGCACATACTGCCTGGTAATTACTTTCAGCGCCTCCTGCGCGACTAATCCTCCGGTGAGCGAGGAGATGTTGTGTAATTCACCGCCTTGCGTCCTCCGTAGCTCCTGTGCCGCTTGTAGGATTCGCTCCCTTGCGTCTCCGTCCTCAATAGTGGATGCACCTTCAGGTTGAAACGCACCAAGGATGCGGTCTATTGCAGAGTCCCACACCTTCTCATCATCCAAGGCCTCCTCTGATATCTTGCCCGCTTGGATGTCGGTGATTATATCATCCAGGGCCTGGAAGGCAAGGAAGGTCGGCACAAGGGAGTCTGGAATATCAATGTTGTTCCGAATCGCCTCTAAAGTAGTTGCCTCCCCATCCACTATCGGAATATCGCGGCCATGGATAACCTTGATGTGAGCCGCATTCTTGCAGAAGACCTCAATATCCTTGTCCGAAGCTGGGGCCGGGCGTGGTCCAAGCTGTGCTTCAAGGCTTCGGACGATCTGGGTAACTTCTTCTATGTCCTTGCGAGCCTTTGACTTGTAGATGTTCTGAAGAGAAACATAGTCGGCTGACTGAGCCTTCATATCGGGTAGAGAGCCCGGTAAAGGAAGTACACTGTGTCTCTGGTAGTATTCACGGATGGCCGCCGCGATAATCCAGAAGTTGGCCGAGTCCGGGGCTGGGTGCTTGCATTCCTCCATCTCGAAGATCTCACGAAGGGAACTGCGCAAGCTGAATGGGTTCAAGGTCTTCAAAACCGCGGCAACAGCCTCATCATAGTTCTCCTCTCCACCTTCTGGGTTGCTTGTTCTTGCACTAGACCGCACCAGCTCCCTGAATTCTGATTTCTCTTTGTAGTTCGATGGTACCTGGCCATCATGCGCTTCTTTCCACTGCTCTAGGTGATGCAGAAGAAGCAAAATGTACGGGACATGGCCATGCTGGTGATCATCCAGGCTGTCCAGGTTGCGAATGCTAGCACCGGCCGCTGCCAGCTCAGGCCACGGGTTTAGGAGACGGAGATCCTGTGTGCTTTCAGGATCTGGGTGTGTCTCTACTATAGGGAATGCAGCCGGGAGCTGGAGAGAGAAAGTGGAATAGAATCCAACCGAGCGTGTGTAAATTACTGGGATGCCAAACTCTTTAGCAGCCTTGCAAATGGCCTCCAAAGAAGGGCGTTTTACCGGTCCAGACACCAAGACCAGCTTGTGCTGCGGAAGAAACTCAGGGTCCTTCAGCAGTTCTGAGATTGACTTGTGCTCAGTCTTCGTTAGCTCTGCAACAGGATCGAGCAGTTGGGGTGGATGAAGTCACCTTAGTATAGAAGCTTCCATCTACGTCCGGGTTTAGTTCTTGTAGCAATCGACAGGTCTCCTCGGCTCGGGACTTGCCCAAGCTCTCTTCTTCCAAGAAAAAGTTGACCCCGAGGTCCGGCTCGGTGACAACTGCAGGGTCCACAATCGTGAAACCTCCGACTCCAGGAAGTACAAGGTTCTTAAGGGTTTCCACGCCGACTACACCGGATACACCCGTGTTGTGCTTGCCCCAGGGTTCGTCAGAGTTGACGAGAAGCACGCGGGACTCTTCTAGAGCTTGCTGTCCACTTGCTGCCCACAAGCGCAATTGGCGATCATATTTCCTCTCTTTTGAGGACGGTCCAACCAAAGCACTCGGGAAGGCCTCTGCCATGAGGGGCTAAAGCGGAGAAGAGACGGAGATAGACAAAGACAAGCTGGATCGAAAGAGGGGGGGGATCAACAAGCTGGAAAAATGTTCCAGTGACAATCCCTGGTTGGAAGAAGATGGGGCAACACGATCACAAGCACCCGAATGGACCGATGACTTGTTGAGGTATTGATATTCCGATCAAGTAAGAGCGATGGAATCCATATGTTGGCTGCAGTCACATGATCGATGCGATGCACGGACCCACCAGAGCTGCTGGTTGCCTTGATGCCTGTATGCCTGAGGCTGCAAATGCTATGACGACACAACCCCGCCGGAGGAAAAGACGCCGAACAACATTCAGTCAACTCCGGAATTACCGCTGAATGCTGCATTTATCAGACAGATCTACTCTGTAAGCGGATGATATAAGCCGTCAAGATCTCAATTGCTATGCCATGAGATTCGCACTTCCGCGTGGCTGTCTGTCATCCCTGTAAGTGGCCCAATCCTTTTGCTGGAAACTTTCTTTGGGCTTGTCGCATCTCCCCCCACCGCGGGCATCCACTACATTTGACGGTTCCTCCCCGAATTTGCAGGGGCTCGATTCGAGGGTTTCTTGTCCCCGGAATAGTCCGCCTACTAATCTTAAAACAACAGACCCCGGCTCGGCAGTTTCCCCTCATCTTCTATCTATTCTCGTGTTCGTCTCTGCTTACGACCAGATCGCTCATCTCCTCCCGTTGTGCCCCTCTTCTCCCTTCCCAACGCTACCTTTCGCCGTCATTCCACCATGGCCAGCGTCGTCGAAGCCGCAAAGCGCGCTGCCGGTAAGGCTGCCGTCGAGAACCACTACCCCAAGGATGCCAAATACGTCGGCATTGGCAGTGGTTCGACCATTGTCTATGTGGTCGAGGCCATCAAGGAGTCCGGAATAGACACCTCCGCCACCAAATATGTCCCCACCGGCTTCCAGTCCAAGCAGCTGATTGTCGGCGCTGGTCTGACCGCGGTGGACTTTGATGCCCTCCCCGAAGGCACGGTTCTGGATGTTGCCTTCGATGGTGCCGATGAGGTCGACGATGAGCTGAACCTGATCAAGGGTGGTGGTGCTTGTCTCTTCCAGGAGAAGATTGTGGCTCTTCAGGCCAAGGAGTTCATCTGTGTGGCTGGTGAGTACATTATACGCCGATCGATAGAGTCTGGAGGGACATACGCACTAACTTCCCGTTGATAGACTCCCGCAAACTCCAATCCCGCCTGCTCACCGGCTGGAAGTACATCCCCATCGAAGTCGCTCCTATCGCGGCCCGTCGCGTTCTCGGTGCTCTCAAGGAAATCGGCAGCATTGACCCCGCTATCCGCGTGAACTCCGATGCCAAGCAAGGCCCATTGAAGACCGACCAGGCCTTCTACATTATCGACGCTCCCTTCAAGACTCTGCTGACCCAGGCAGACGTGGCTGCTGGCAAGGACGGCAGTGGCAAGGACGGCGTGTGGGAGGTCCACGCCCTCTCTCAAGCCATCAAGCAGATTCCCGGCGTTCTCGACGTGGGTATCTTCTCTGGCGTGACAGGCCCTCAGGCGCAGGCGCTCGGTGGTGTCGGAGGCCAGAAGCCTATTGCTGCCTACTTCGGTATGCCTGACGGCTCGGTGTCTGTCAGAAAGGCCGCTGCTTGAATGGGACTGCTCCCTAACGCCATATACGATACGTCAAGAGATTAGAAGAAAAAGTACAAGTACAAATGATACCATGTAGACTGTTAGCACGAATCGGACTATTTTACGCTTTCTATAACCTGGTGCCTCGTAACTGTGATATCAATGAACCAAAAGTAAGAACAAGAACACCAGTCTCCGCACGCCGGTCATCAAGACAAAGTAAGTTAGTTTCATAAGGCGACAATATACTCAAGCCTATTTGGCGCCCTTCCCCTTCGCTTCCGTCTCTCCAAGCTCACGTACAAAGATCTTAACCGTCCCTTCGACAACATCATCTTTCCCATCCTCGAAGCCCGGGCTGATCGCGATCGCGAGGTACTTTCCATTACCGCTAAAGTCCACGGCAGCCACACTCGACGGGTACTTCTGGTACTGTCTGATTCTCCTCTTCGCGATACCATCCCAAAGCGCGACCACTCCATCACCACCGCCAGAGGCAAACGTACCATGGACCGGGTGGAACGCCAGTGCATTGACAGGGTAGACGACGTCGACATCATCCGCCGTCTGTCTGTGACACTTGAAGGCATATTTGCGGGCCTGCGACTCGGCGGACGGGTCGAACCATTCGACCGCAACACGGCCCTCAATACTGGATGACGCGTATCCTGCATCGTCAGGCATGCACGCCACTGAGCGAGTCATAAACTTCAAGCTGCTCTCCCTTCGCTGCCAGGGCTCGATTTCAATCTTGTTCGGGCCCGTACCCTCCGACTGAGCGGTGAGCATAGCCAATGCTTTGAGATCGTAGATGTGTAGGGCGCGAGAAGCCATTGCGACGACGAGCTTCGTAGCGGTAAGAGACATGGAGAAGGGCTTCGAGGGGAGGGGAATGATAGCGGGGGCTGTGGCGGGATCGTTCGTCGGGTGCACATGCAACGTGGAGTCCCAGGATGCGGATATTACTAGGTTGTGTTCCTTGCTGAAAACGACACTGCGAACGCCAGCTTCGTGGCTACTGAGGACAGTCTGGGTGGATGATGCTACATCAATTCTGTTTGGTGTCAGCAGGGAATGGATTGAGGATGCGCCGGTTGGTATCGGAGGTGACATGCACTCACTTCTTGACGTCCCAGTCCAAGCCAGCCGTGTAGATCTCATCCTCGGTTGCGCCGAAACACACATCCAACACCGGAGCACGATGCTCGAACTTCTGTAACAGCTTTCCTTCTCCGACGGCGCCATTCTCGTCGCGCAGGTCGTACAGATACACGTTCTTATCCCATGAAGAAACGACGATTCGCGTGGAGTCGGGGTCGGGCGAGAACTTCAAGGCGGAGATAGCATCCGTCGGCGGGGACGCGACAGAGAATTGATCTGGTACCTGTCAGTGGAGGATGGTTGCCACATATACAGTTCGCGACTTACTTGACGCCATTTTCTTTGCTTGAACCTTCAACGAGCCCAATTGTATATCGTTGTTGATCGGCCCGTCGTCATGGAAGCTTCACCTTCAGACCATTTTCTGCCGTCCACCACCGCCCTGGAATATTCTCCCCGCCATCATCATCGATTGATTGCATTGACGTCGGACATTCTCTAGATCGAACACATTCTTGTTCGCAGATCTTCATCATGCCGTTCGCACAACTCGTGATAGGGCCCCCGGGTGCCGGAAAGTCAACCTACTGCAATGGCATGCACCAGTTCCTCGGGGCTATTGGTCGCAAATGCTCCATTGTGAATCTGGACCCCGCAAATGACAAAACATCTTATCCGTGCGCGCTGGACGTTCGCGACCTTGTCACGTTAGAGGAGATCATGAGTGAGGATCAGTTGGGGCCTAACGGGGGTATTCTGTATGCGCTGGAGGAATTAGAGGAGAACTTTGATTGGCTTGAGGAGGGACTGAAGGATCTCGGAGGTATGCGCATTCTGCCGTGAAGATGTTACAGGAACAAACGCTAATGCTTATACACCATAGAGGACTACGTCTTGTTCGACTGCCCGGGCCAAGTTGAACTGTTCACACACCACTCTTCCCTCCGGAACATATTTTTCAAATTGCAGAAGATGGGCTACAGAGTACGTCCTCCCGGTCCCATCCGGAGTTAACATGTCAATGCGATACTAACTAACGGACGTTGCGCAGCTCATCGTGATCCATCTCATTGACTCCTACAACCTCACTCTACCCTCGATGTACATATCCGCCCTTCTCCTCTCCCTCCGCGCCATGCTCCAAATGGATCTACCTCACCTGAACGTCCTCACCAAGATCGACAACCTGTCGAACTATTCCCAGCTGCCATTTAACCTTGACTACTATACAGAAGTGCAAGACCTCAGCTACCTTCTACCACACCTCGAAGCCGAATCATCACGGCTATCACACGAAAAGTTCGGACCGCTCAATAACGCGATCATCGACCTAGTGGAGGAATTCGGACTAGTGAGCTTCGAGACGCTAGCCGTAGAGGACAAGAAGAGCATGATGAATCTATTGCACGTTATCGACCGTGCCAGTGGCTACGTCTTCGGACCCGCCGAGGGTGCCAACGACTCCATCTGGCAGGTTGCTGTCCGAGAAGGCCTGGGACAGATGGACATCCGAGACGTGCAAGAGCGGTGGCTTGACGCAAAAGACACTTACGATGAGCACGAGCTAAAGCAGCTGGAGGAAGAGGCGAAAGCCAATGAAAAGGCAGCCGAAGAGGCATCAGCAAAGAAACCCAATATGAACTTCGATGATGACGACGAATACGACGATCTGGGAAGGGGATCGATACCAGATGGCGGCGTGAAGGTTATACGAAAATCATGACATGACATGAAATCTATCCCAGCAACCAAATTCTATCCACACACACATACATACATACATGCACACTGTATAATATAGGGTATCTTTAATGAAAACGATCAAGACAAAACTCCCAGCACCCAAACCTAAGCACCCCCACCCTGAAACATAACTCCCATACACATCCGTCCATCATCATCAATCATCAATCATCATCCTCACTCTCCATCACCACATCCACATCCACACCCAAATCCATATCCCCCTCCCCACCAGTACCCGGCGTACTCACCTCCCCACCCACATCAACCAAACCACCCAACAACCCCTCCAAAACCCCACTCTCCTCCGCCTCCCTCAACCTCACAATCTCCCTCCTCGCCCTTCGAATGGCCTCCTCCTCAGCCTTGCGCATCGTCCCCGACACCCTAATAACCCGAAACACACAAGGCCTCATGAAGCTCGACCTCTTCGCTCCACCCTCAGTAAACCCGGGAACCTGCGACATGCAAGTCAACGCCGTCCAGACAAGCCGGAAAGACGCGCGAGGACACCGAATAATCGCCGTCGAAGTAGCGGGGGAGAGATATTTCACTGTACACCCAACCATCAGTCTCATCATCACAACAACAACACATAGCAAACAGAAAGCGCAAAGCAAATCAAAGATAAAGGCGGGGGAAGGAAACAAACATACCACTAATACCCCCCGCGCCAGCCCCACCTAATCTACCAACACCGTAATCGCCAAACATGAGGGAGACTTCCTCTCGCACCATCTTTGCTAGGAGACCGGGTGTTAGGGCGTCGGATGTGGGTGAGTGGATTTGTAGCTGTGCTTGCGATTTGGATTTAGATTTGGGGTTGCTGTTGCTGTTGCTGTTGTTGCTCTTGGTGCGGGAGGTGGCTGCAGGCCATGTTGAGGGATCAGGATAGAGAATGTCGAGGAGGATGTAGCGGTGTTTGAGGCGGACCATTGTTTAGTATTTTGGTGGTATGTGGTGGAGGGTTTGAGGTGGTTGCGTTGTAGTGGTGGTAGGTTGATAGTTGGTATTTGGTGTGAGTTGGTTTGCGGGATGATTTTTGGAGAGAGGATTGTTGCACGCCACCTCCTGGTAGAATGTGCGTGTGGTATAATGGCAATTGGTCGGTGGTCTGAATTGAGAGTTTGACGTCGATTGATTATGTTTGAAAGCTGGAAGATGGTAGTTTTATTGAGCAGATCGGCGCGGCAGAGGCCGTTTTTCTGCCGCATGTGGACCTGCGCTGGATATACCGCCTACTCGGATGAAACATACTTGGGAACCGCAGATCAACTAGTTAATCATGCATAAAAAAGTCCACTACAGCAATACATCTACGTTGATCTAGGATTTTAATAGAATGCACATTTCTTTAATCGTTGCGTGATATTCATCAACCTTTAACAGCGAGTCATGCCACATGTGCCACTACAGATTGTAAGTTGAAATAGATGAGATATGAAGCGAACCAAACCGATGCAGACAGAAACATGGGTGAAAAGAAAACAGGCCATCACAACTCCGACGTCAACAATGACGGATTTTATGACTAATCCATGAGATGTAAATGTATTAAGTAAAAAATTAAACGCTGACCTCGACACGGCCCTCGGAGCCACCCTTCTGGAGGGCGGGGAGAAGGTAGGTGATGTCATCCCAGGGGTGTCTGTACAGACCAGTGCGGAGTCTCTTCTGGTCGAGGTAGTGGGCAATGAGACCAATGGAACGACCAAGGACGAAGAGACCGTTGAGGACACCCATCTTCATGTAGTCCTCAACCTCCTCGGAAGAGAAGGCACCGCAGTTGCGCATCAGGTCAACGAAGCAGACAGCAACGCAACCGTCGACGTTGAGGATGAGGTTGTCCTTCTTGGAGGTGGTGACAGTCTCGACGGCAATGGCGTAGTCGAGCAGCTTGGTGCTGGGGAAGTGCTTCTTGGCGAACTCCTTGACGAGCTCGACACGGAGATCGGGGTTGTTGCGGGACTTGACACGGTGACCAATACCGGGGACTGTGCATAGTTAGCGAGGCTGTTCGACATTACAGGTACAATAAAAGGTTCACTTACTCAGCTTGTTCTCCTTGCGCATGGTGTCAACGAAGTCACGGGGGCTCATGCCCTTGTCGAAGGCCTTGGTGAACTCCTCAGCAGCGCCGTCCAGGGCACCACCGAAGCGAGAACCGATGGTCAGGAGACCAGAGACGAGAGCGCTGATCAAGTCCTTACCGGCACGAGTGGTGATGATGGTGTTCATGGCACCAGACACGGCAGGACCGTGGTCAGCAGTAAGCATGAGAACCATCTCAAGGAACTTGCTGGCGTAGGCAGGGAGGCGGCGGCGGAACCACAGAAGAGACATAACACCACCAATGCCAATGTCCTCACGGAAGACATCAGAGATGGGCATACCGGCGTAGAGGAGCTCCTGGCCACGGTCGTCGGAGATGGTGGAGATGAAAGCAGCGGGCTTACGGACGAGACCCAGCTCCTGAGCCCAGGAGTAGTCGATGGGGATCTTAGGGACGACAGGCTCAGGCTGGGGCTGGACGATACCCTTCTTGACCTGGTCATCGTAGACCTCCTTGAGGGTCTGGGGAAGGTCCTCGAAGGTCTCGGGGACGAAGATACCGGCCTCACGCATGGCCTTGTTCTTGGCAACAGCAGTCTCGAGGTCGGAGTTGGCAGAGGCACCAGCGTGACCGAACTGAACCTCAGTCTTGAACATGCTAGCGCAGGTACCGATGGCCCAGGCGACGATGGGCTTGGTGATAGTGCCGTTCTTGACGGCCTCGATGACGCGGTACTCCTCAACACCACCGACCTCACCCAGCAGAACCAGGATCTTGCACTCAGGCTCAGCCTGGTAGCGGAGCAGGTGGTCGATGAAAGTGGTACCGGGGTAGCGGTCACCACCAATGGCAACACCCTCATAGACACCGTCGGTGGTCTGAGAGATGATGTTGTTGAGTTCGTTGGACATACCACCGGACTTGGAGACGTAACCGACGGAACCCTTGCGGTAGAGCTTGGAGGCAACGATGTTGTCCATCATACCACCAGTGTTACCGATCTTGAAGGCACCGGGCTTGATACCACCGACGGTAGCAGGTCCGATGATGGTGATGCCCTTCTCCTTGGCCTTGACCATGATCTCACGAGCGCGCTGTTCTGCTGTTAGCGGAGAACAGCATGGCGTCTGTTGGATGCAGAACTTACTCTCTCGGGGACACCCTCGGCAATGATGGCAATGGAGCGGATCTGGGGGCACTCCATGAGCTCCATAGTGGAGCTGTAGACGGAACGGGAAGAGGCGAAGTTGACAACGGTGTCAACGTCAGGGTGCTTGGCCATGGCCTTGGAGACATCCTGGTAGACGGGGAGAAGAGTCTCGCTGGTACCCCAGTACCTGTAATTGCATCAGTATCTCAATTCAGGAGATGGAACCTGGTTTGCCATACATCTTGCTCACGAACTGGCCACCGAAGGTGTAGATGATACCGGCGACGGAGGGAGTGGAACGCTTGCAGATGAAGTCGAAGTCAAGCATACCCTGGACAGCACGGGGCTGCATACCACTGTGGCAGGGGTTGTCAGCCAGAGCCATTGAGCACGACTATAGACCACGACTTACTATACGAAACATCTCGTCTTGTTGTGGAAGAGGGCGTTGCTGAGGGGAGAGCGCACACGGCTGGGGGGGTCGAAGCGGGTGATGTTGTCGTTGGCGGAGGCGCCATTGGCGGTGTTGACGAGGGGAGCAGAGGTAGGCATGTTGGCTGAATACTCTGTGAGATCGAGCAAGACGTCAGTGTCAAGAGATCAAGAAGGTTTTCATTAAAGCGGGTGCTGAGTGGGAAGAATCCGTGGGAGGGGAAATGCATCCGCCATGGTAATAATAATATATTGAACAAAACCCACATACCTGTCAACAGAGTTGGGAATAGGAGAAAGGATTAAAGGAGGATATTATTAGGTAGGTATGGGAGATATAGATAAATGAAGTAGTGACAAGCCGCTTCGTGAGACTGCGACCTGAACACAAAGGAGGAAGTGTGGTTTAGGGATGGTAGAGGGAGAAGGAGGGAGAAGAGAAGAAAGAGTAGGAAGCTGGAAGAGCGAGGCAACCAGATGGAGAAATGAGAAATTGGAGGGAGGGAGGAGGAGGAGAAAGGAAGTGGACTGATGGGAAAAAGACGGGAGATGAGAGAAAAACAAGATGTAAGATAAAAAGAAAATGGAACGGACAAAAAAAAAAGTAGCTAAAGGAGGGGACGATATCGGGAAGCTTGATGGGGGGGTAGAAAAATTATGGGGCCAAGTGAGGAAAGAGCAGGTACATAGTACCGAGTTGGTATGGGCGTATGAATGGGGTTCGTATCGATCGTACCATACAGTATCAATGATCCTGGCGCAGGCAACTCTTGGTCCGAAACAACCCAGTTGGGGAAATCTCGACAAGGATGGATGGATCACAAATGGGTCAACTTCGCTAGAATAGTAGCAGCTATGGAGAGGGGCGTTTCACTCGACCGGACTAGTGGCGAGCAACCCGAAATGACATTGCGCAGTCAGAAGCCGATTCTCGTCTATAGTTTTGAGATTGGGAGATGGAGAGTGAAAGATTGATTGATCCTTACGGAGTCCGGAGTCCGGAGTATAGTAGTACTATGCTCACAAGCCGGGTGAATCAAGCAATTAGTGAAAGATTCCAACGCCCAACAAACTCCGTGGGGGGGATTGATTGACCGATCACTATACTACTGTACCTACTATCTACTGGTGACTACTGTCACCTGTTCGGCTAACTCATCGGAGGACTCCGTTGGACTGCCAAAAAGGAGGTTGTAGGCAAGAATCGGAGCATGCAGAAATGTCTTGAATCAGTTTAGTATATGTTTAAAAACCGAAATAGACCGTCTGAGCGACACCGAGACCACGGTTCTCCGTATTACGGGGGCAAGGGCATTCTGATTGATACTGCGTACACATCGAACCGGGAGGTGGTTCTGGTGGTCTGGTTGGGGCTAAAGCGGGTGGATCCTACATCCGTCTGCTGGATCAGCAAACTGGAGGTCCCAATTGCGGCCAGGGACTGGGCCGATGCGTATGCACGAGGCCCCGTAAATTCATAGGAGGTTTTCTTTCCATTTCGCTGGCTTGCTCACCGAAAGATCAAACGGCGGTATACTACGGATAATTACTTGGAAAGTATGAAAAGTATGCTTCTGGAATCATACGGGCACCTACCCAAGTAGGTATATCGCCCTTCCCATCTATCTGTGGTATGTACCTTAGGTTTAGGCTTCCAGCATATTGTATGTAGATATTAGATAGAGTAGTGCTGCCATGTTACCATCCCCTCTAATACATACATGACAGTTATACTACTACTACCACTACCACTACTACAGTCGTAGATAGCAAGCAGGGGTACCTGAATTCAGAACTATCCAGAACAAATTACTAGTTATTTGGTGGGAAGAATCGTGGTTTATTCCCGTAAAGTAAAAGAAAGTATGGGGAAATGTGAGCCGGGGAAGTAAGAAAACCACAAACCCCATTACATCATCGAGCAGGACACGTTATCTAGTTCGAATGTGATCAGGCATGTTTAGGTTGTCCAGCTAACACATCTGCCACTATCATTGCATTATTGGAGGTTGTAAGAAAATCCTGGTTACGAGCCATTCAGCCATTCGGGACAGGGGGGTGATGGTGATGGTGGTGTCGTCAACAAAACGAAGAGCGTCAAGCAAAGTACCCAACAAAAAAAGACGCAAGAGTCGAACAAGCCATTCTGGTGATTGTAGGGGGGGCTTCAGTATTGAGGCTACAGCGTAGGGCAGATACTGCGAGTCAAATACTCACGAGAATGGCTTCCGAGGATCCCCAACGCCGCCAATCCCGGCTGACAGGATGGGTCTTGGGCCGACCCGCTTTTTCTTACGGCGGCTCCACCGAATCTCAACAAAGTCCGCTGGCTGCAGCATCGCAACCCGCTAAGCCCCTTGTATTGCCCGAGCTCGGCCCTGATCGTACTCTGTATCCTCTGTATCAAGGCGGTTTTGGGTGGTTTTTGGTTTTTACTGTGGCTTCAGTTGATCATTCCATCCCCAATCCTCACTCCATCTTCGGACCCCAAAAAATTTGCTTCGTCGAAACTTCTCCTCCCACTCCCCCCTCCCCCCCTCCCTCCTTTCCTTCCTAGTACCCTCCTTTCGCCGGCCGTCACTTATCATCACCGACTAATCGGCGCGCTTCTCTTGCAATACTCCGTTTAGGTTCTTTTTTTTCCTTCCCGCTTTGTTTCTTCTTTTCCTCTTCGTCCTCCCCTCCTCCCATCCTCCCCCTCTTACTCTTTACTTCCCACTCTCCATTTTATTCTTGCTCCCTCCTTTTGGTTGGTGATTTCTTCCAGACCTTCCAAAAATTCAAACACTCCAATTCCTTTCTCCTTCTCCCTCTTTCTCTCTATCTCCCTCTACATACATCTTCCTCTAGGTATACCTCTCAGCCATTCCGGGATTCACTTCCCACCTCTTCCCAAAACCATTGCTCTGCAGCTTCTTACATGTCTGTCTAGTATAATTATACCTCTCCTCTTTCACCTATACAATCATCATGTCCGCCAAGTCGATCCTCGAAGCTGATGGCAAGGCCATCCTCAACTACCACCTCACTCGTGCTCCCGTCATCAAGCCTACTCCCCTCCCTCCGTCCTCCACGCACAACCCTCCTCCTAAGCTCGCCTCCCTTTACTTCCCCGAAGATGTTGCCGTCAAGGATGTCCTCGACCAGGCTGAGGTCCGCTACCCCTGGCTGTTGACCCCCGGTTCCAAGTTCGTGGCCAAGCCCGACCAATTGATCAAGAGACGTGGAAAGAGTGGCCTTCTGGCCCTGAACAAGACCTGGGCCGAGGCCAGGGAATGGATTGAGGCCCGTGCTGCCAAGGACGTTCAGGTTGAGACGGTCACCGGCGTTCTCCGTCAGTTCCTCGTTGAGCCTTTCGTTCCTCACCCCCAGGAGACTGAGTACTACATCAACATCCACTCCGTGCGTGAGGTAAGTTTGTTTTTATTCTCCGCCGTTTGATCGGCGCCCTCCGTCGCTGCGGGGTAGCAATGCTAATGCACCATGTTAGGGTGACTGGATCCTTTTCACCCACGAGGGTGGTGTCGATGTTGGTGATGTCGACG
This sequence comes from Aspergillus piperis CBS 112811, assembly GCF_003184755.1. Taxonomy (NCBI): domain Eukaryota; kingdom Fungi; phylum Ascomycota; class Eurotiomycetes; order Eurotiales; family Aspergillaceae; genus Aspergillus; species Aspergillus piperis. The sequence continues at coordinate 959,081 of NW_020291599.1, read as the reverse complement.
CCAAGGCTGAGAAGCTTCTCATCCCCGTCAACCTGGAGAAGTACCCCTCCAACGAGGAGATCGCTGCTGCTCTCCTGAGCAAGGTGCCCAAGGGTGTCCACAACGTCCTCGTTGACTTCATCTCCCGCCTCTACGCCGTCTACGTTGACTGCCAGTTCACCTACCTCGAGATCAACCCTCTGGTTGTCATCCCCAACGCTGATGCCACCTCGGCTGATGTTCACTTCCTCGATCTGGCTGCCAAGCTCGACCAGACTGCTGAGTTCGAGTGCGGTACCAAGTGGGCCATTGCTCGTAGCCCCGCCAACCTGGGTCTGCCCACCCTTCCCTCCAGCGACAAGGTCAACATTGACGCTGGTCCCCCGATGGAGTTCCCCGCTCCTTTCGGTCGTGAGCTGAGCAAGGAGGAGAAGTTCATCTCCGAGATGGATGCTAAGACCGGTGCTTCCCTCAAGCTTACCGTCCTCAACGCCAACGGCCGTGTCTGGACCCTCGTTGCTGGTGGTGGTGCCTCCGTCGTGTACGCTGATGCCATTGCCTCTGCTGGCTTCGTCAGCGAGCTCGCCAACTACGGTGAGTACTCCGGTGCTCCCACCGAGACCCAGACCTTCAACTACGCCCGTACCATCCTCGACCTGATGCTGCGCTCTCCCATCCACCCCGACGGCAAGGTCCTCTTCATCGGTGGTGGTATTGCCAACTTCACCAACGTTGCCTCCACCTTCAAGGGTGTCATCCGCGCTCTGCGTGAGGTTGCCCCCGTCCTGAACGAGCACAAGGTCCAGATCTGGGTTCGTCGTGCTGGTCCCAACTACCAGGAGGGTCTCAAGAACATCAAGGCTGTTGGTGAGGAGCTTGGCCTCAACATGCACGTCTACGGCCCTGAGATGCACGTCAGTGGTATTGTGCCCCTTGCTCTCCTCGGCAAGAAGACCGACATCAAGGAGTTCGGTTCCGCGTAAAAAAAAGAAAATACAGGGCACGTTTCACTGAATTCTAATTAATTTAATTTCCTATGAGAATCCTTTTCATTTCTTCTCAATGCATGGCATGATATGGTTGTTTACGCTATCTTGTTAACTTGTTTCTTTTTTTTATTGACGGTACAAACGGTTTGCCCAGCTTTACACTGCAGGGCAAGTGGAAGAGGGGATACTCGTTCTGGAGTTGATGTTGTTTAGACTTAAGATAGTCGTTAATAGAACGATATGATCTATGACTGTCATTGGAGCCATGTATCCCACAATTAACATATGATCGTATGCATGTAATAAGGCCTTGATAGCTCGTAATTATCATGCGTCGGTATTCTTCAACCCCAGAACGCACAACCCCTCCCTCTATTATCCACAGTATAGGCACATAGGATATGGGAATTAAATTACCCTACCACCCTTACCCACCTACCTCACACGTGGACTGCATATATACAATATGACACATCACAACCGCACACCAACACCAATAACAAAGCTACCCTAAAACCAACCAGCACAGCAAATAAGGCACACACGCATACACACAGACAGGACAGCACCACATCCACCTCATGCACACGCAGGTCCCAACCAAGGAACCAAGTCTACAACTACATATGTTAAAGTAAGTTAGTATGTAAGTATGTAAGTATGATAAATACACAATACATAACATACATACATACAAACAAGTAATCCTCCGTAACAAAAGGAAGGGGAAGTCCAAATAAACTACAAAACCGGTGCCACACCTAATCTCTCTCACTTCGGAAAGCCTAAAACCCCAGATCCACAGGGCTGCAAGGGTAAGAAAAGAAAAAAAGAATAAGATAAGATGAGCTTGATTTTCTCTCGCGTGGCTAACACTTTAATTGGAAAAGGATTTTCCTTAGCCAGGGGAGAGGGGGGGGGGTGGTTGTGTGTGGCTTCCGTACGTCCGAGACGGGACGCGGATGGATGGAACGGATACCTATTTAGTAGTACTTACTAAGTTATGATGGATGGATAGGTAGGTGGTGAGTGGTGGACGGATAAGATTACAGCCTATGAGATGGCATCGATTAGAACGGGACGGGCCTTGCCTTTGCGTGGATGGGGAATTTTTACTTAACTTCCTTTGGGGGCTTTGAGGGCCTTGAGGGACCGAGGATGGGTTTTAATTATTAATTTGTATGGAGCTGGTTGTTGGGTTAATTAGCTTGTATCTTATCAGTTTCAATTCTTTTCTTTTGTGTTCTGTTACGGAGTACTACGTAGGTTTCTGTGTGCTGTTTTGAGTGGTTGTTTACTACATACTCTTACTCTGTTACCGAGGTAGTAGCTAACTGATGGTGGTATATATACCTAACCCTTGTTCGTGATGTAGGACTGAGGATGTTGTTTAGAGGCGTGCTATACTTAGTTCTAATGCTAATAGAACAAGTTGATCCATGTTCATGACCGTTGGAAGTGCAGCGCGATGCTTCGCGTCTACTTAGTAGTATTATATTGTCGCGTTTGGTTGGTCGGAGTGCCATGTACACGGGTAGTATATAAATCCGCACTTTGCTTGTCATTTTATATATCGGCACATCACCACGCCAGGGTACTGAACCCCACGAGGTGAGAAACTCTCTGGAAACTGTAGGATGAGTAGGCAATTCTTCAAGTGATAGAAGAGATATACTGAGCAACTACTACCTTAATAACCTATGAGCAGAATCCGTACGAGTTATGCAGACTACTACACTACATGAGTCTTTCCAAGCCATTTATACAATCTTCGAATGTTGATTTCTATAGCGCTTGCGCTGAGTGACATAAGTTCCAACTCATTTTAATCATGAAGAGAGTGTTCAACCCCTCGACAATCCATCAAGCTTGAGCGAGCATTTCTAGTCACTAGTTACTGTGGTACCTAGTACCATACCTACTAACTAGTTATTCAGCTTCTCTGCTGACTGAGCTCCACCACCACCGGTTTGATCGGATACCCGAATTGTTCTTCTGCTAGAATGATGCAGGGTTCCCGTCTGTGTCTGACACTTCTTTCTATGGCTGATAAAGGCGTTGATGAATGGTGATAATGATGGTTACTTTGTCTGCCTTTACTACATCTGATTCACCCATATGTCATTCCCCTTGCTGACTATCGCCGAAGTGGCACTTTTCAGATGCTGAATGATAGTATATTCTCAGGGTTACCTACGCGTTTCTTTTCATGGGGGCCAAGACGACGGGTCAATGCAGTCTGATACGCCTATTCAGCTGGCTACGAGTTCGAATACCGCCTGTTTTGAGATATAAAGATAGAATGAACATTTAGTTTACGAAGAAATAAAGGTGGTCGAACGGCTGCCCTTTGACTTGACGATACTGGAAGGTCTATTCTTGCCACATTATCGGTCTTGTTGGACGGAACGGTAACGTGCAGATGATTCTACCCCAGAAGTTTGTCGTACTCCATATGAAAAAATAGCAGAGAGGAGATTATCATATCTGATTACTTGCCCTCATCGCGCCAGACAATGTAGGACAGGATGATTGCTATATTTAAAAGTACATCGTGTGGTATGTAAACAGTCATTTCACGCTTTCGATAATAAATGCCAGACAAGACGTTAGCCCAAGATTATTAGGAGGGACGACGAGTCCCTCCTGATACCTCTTCGGTGGTTCTTTTTTTGATTATGAGTTTTTTCCCGGAGTTGGAAGGTTGAAGCTCATGATTTTGCGTAGGAGGTATAGTACAAGTGATTCGGCCTTAACCCGTGAACAGAAAGACAACGGAGCTGATTATCATTTCACTCGTCCAATTTACTCTTGGATCTTGGCAAGGATCCTGGAAGCATTCGTCAGTATACAATGATTATTCAGAGCATAGTGGCAAGGGTGTGCATACTCATGGTCGCGGAAAAGAGTGTACTCGTCCTCACCGACCTTGACGGCGCTGCCACCGAACTATATCACAAACTCGTCAGTATATGTGTTGATCAACAGCACATCAATCTGCGCGATGGACCAGTGCTTCGCTTCTCGCATCGGATGGCCACGGATCGGACGGTCGACATACCTGAGGGATCAGGACACGGTCACCGGGAGCAACGCTCATGGGGAGGCGCTGGCCGTTCTTGTCGAAGACACCGGGTCCAACAGCGAGGACCTTGGCCTCGTTCTGCTCCTTGACGCTGCTCTCGGGGAGGAAGATACCGGAGGCGGTCTTGGCCTCGGGCTTGACACGCTGGACCAGGACGCGGTCGAGGAGGGGAGCAAGGCTCTTGACGTTGCGGAGGAAAGACTAATCAAGCAATCAATGCATTAGTAATGGCCAGAGATAGGTTGATTGGCGATTAGGGATGGCAATCCCGTCGGAAGGGGATGGACGTTGATGGGTGAAAAAAGTTCATTCGGAGCTCTACAGCATCCGGTATCAATTGCAATAACATACCATTGTGATAAGAGTGTGTATAGAAGTGCCAGGCACGAGGAACAGCGTATATTCAAGCAGGAGCGAGAGGAGATGGAAGCAAGTTGGGGACGTGGAGAGCAAAAGAAGAAGAGGAAGCGGCCGGGGAAAGAAGATCTGATCTGGACTCGCGAGAAATTTCCAGAATGCCAAGACCGACAGCTTCCATCCTCTCTGCCGAGGGTATCACCACTTCTTCGCTCTTCTTCCCTTTCATTCTGAGCACAGCGTTCTCTTTTCCAATGTGCTTAACTCGCTGGACTATTACAGATAAATGCTGATTTTTTCTTTACGAGATTGAGAGTACTCGGTCCTGGTGCCTGATGATGAGCAACAATGACACTGCACTCGATTAGTAGCTCCCTTTCCCCGAGCAACCCGACCCCAGATCCGCACAGGAAGCTTAGCCTTCGGGAGTAATTCATTTATGATCAAGTTCACTACTTTTCTAGGACTCTGCTCGAATCGCGAATGCCGAGCTTTCGACAAAGTATTCGTCATTATAACAAGGTCGCAGCTTCAGATATACCTAGCTTTACCATCTTCTCCCGCGACCCCGACCAAAGCCGCCTCCGTATCCCATCTGAGGCTGGCCACCACCTTGCCCACCAAATCCGGGTTGACCTTGTTGTCCGCCGCCTGCGCCGGGTTGCCCACCCATCATGGCCTGCGCATGCTGCATAAAGGCCATAGGATCCATGGATGAGGGGTCCAGACCTTGCGACATCATGCTCGTCAGCATGCCTTGCATCATCTCTTGTGACATATCCGGCATTCCAGGCATGCCGGGCATAGGAGGTGGTGCGCTTCCTGGAGGCCCTCCAGGTCCCGGAGGACCACCGGGCATCGGCGGGAGCCCCATGCTTAAGAAAGCCTGCATATCATCCAATTGTTTCTTCTGATCTCCAATTTCCTTGCGTAGCTCCTGTTGCTTCAACACATAGCTGGCCCACGTGAACTCGTCAAACCCGTAATTGAAATAATCTGTAATGTCGGAGCCTGGCCGCCTCCAAGGCTTGTCGTCTTCTGGGAAGTCGGTGTCCATGTCTGTTAACATGATCGGTTTACCGGTCGCCGGATGGACAGGGTTCGCGTGGACATCGATGTTCGACGCATGGACTGGAGGGTAGGCGGAACCGGGTTTCTGAGGGACCGCAGGCCTTGCAGCAGCAGGCACAGGGGTAACGGATTCAAGCTTAGGGGTAACGGTGGGCGTTATTGATTTTGATATTGTAGAAACATCTGCAGAAGAAGAAGGTCTTTGAGACTCCGCGCGGAGACTGGCGTGACGAGGATGTGGGCTGTTCAATGGTTAACAAGGTGCAGTGTGTTGAACAGAGGTAGTGGACTTACACTTCGGGAGGGGGCGCATCTGCAGGTGCTTCGGTGATGATATTGAAGTCATCCTAGGTGAGAGTAAGAGACAGTAATAGGATAATTTAGCTGTGCATGCGCATACCTCATCTTCTTCTACCTCTATCTCCTCCTCTTCCGCATCATTGGAGTCCTGCGGTCCTGAATCTGCGGGGGGATGCTGGGATCCATTTTGATGCTGAGTTACAGGCACCGCATCGGCGGGATCGTAGAAATCATCGTCTTCGTCTTCCATCATCATGTTTGGAATCTGCGACCGAGTAAATGTAGAGAGGTAGGAGATGTGACGGGATGCGTTTCTGTCGGCGGCGATCCTGCGGAGATTCGCAAGTCGTCGGCTTTGATTTGTTTGTTCTTGTGCTGCTGGTTGGCTGGGATACTGAAGTCGCGAATCTCAAATTATCAGCTTCTTAACTCGCAGAGCCTCTTCTGCTAGAAGAAGTAGAGCAGGAATGTAGCACAAAAAACAACAATTGACGACTGTACTTCTTTTCTCAAGGCGCAGGCAAGTTGTGGTTGTTCCCGATCCGGCAATCTTGCACATCACGTGCCAGTACGTCAGTCGCATTCATGTGAGATCTATCGCCCATCTCGACGTCTGTTCCTCGATACTCTCACCACATATTCGTTACTAAAATGTCACAATCCGAACAGCCGAGCCATAGCTCGACTCCACGCTCGTTTACCAGCCAGACTGCGTCAGCAGAAGATCTGCTCAAGTCGCAGACAGTTGGTCTCGTCCATCTTTCTGACTTTCGCAAACGTCGCGCCGAGGTCTTAGAGCAAAAAGAACGCGAAGCTCATGACAAATCCCTAGGGCGATTCACCTCCAGAAGTGCAACTCCATCTACAGGTGAAGTGACTGACGGGTGAGTCAAATCGCATCTTCAGAAAAATCCCGGCTTGTAACTGATCGCAAAGCGTATAGTAACTCGACGCCACGAAGCGAGGGCCCGCCGAAGAAGAAGAAAAAGAAGCCTATCGCCAAGAGCAAGCTTTCATTCGGCGATGACGATGAGGAGGAAGAGAACGATAGCACCGCCGATGCAGTCGCAACGCCGCGGGACTCGAGTGTCCCGCGTTCTGCTTCCAGAACTCCTGTTGACGATAGCTCTGCGCCGTCATCACGCCGCATAACACCAAACCCAAATGCCCCGCCTCCTCCCAAAGCAATGACGAAAGCCGCCTTGAAGGCAGAGGCAGAGGCACGGGATGCGCTCCGCAAGGAGTTCCTTGCCATGCAGGAAGCTGTGAAGAATACCGAGATATTGATCCCCTTTATATTCTTCGATGGGACCAACATCCCAGCGGGAACTGTCAGGGTCAAGAAAGGTGACCCTGTTTGGTTGTTCTTGGACCGATGCCGAAAGGTTGGAGCAGAATTGGGTGTTGGTGGTAACAGCGGAGCATCCAAGGCTCGCAAAGATAATCGTCGCGAATGGGCTCGAGTTAGTGTTGATGACCTAATGTTGGTCAAAGGAGAAATCATCGTTCCACATGTATGTATCCCAACTATTTCATATGGTTGCATACGCTGACTGGCACAGCATTACGAACTCTATTATTTCATCGCCAACAGTGTCCCCGACTTCACCAAAGCGGGTGGTCTGTTGTTCGATTATTCCAACAAACCACCCCCGGCACCTTCGACAGACGATCCTTTATCGCGCCCGGAAAGCAGCCAACTAGAGGGCGCTGATAAAGATCCATCCTTAACCAAGGTGGTTGATAGACGGTGGTATGAGCGGAACAAACACATCTTTCCGGCCAGTCTTTGGCGAGAATATGAACCAGGGCCTGAGTTTGAGGAGAAGATGCGGACGACAAGGCGTGATGCTTCTGGAAATACTTTCTTTTTCTGATGCACATTTGGCTTGAAGGTTATGGCGTGGCTGATATAAATAAGAGCGTTGAGACCATAGATGTTGTATATTCCTGAGATACCCAATAAAACCATAGCTTGCTCGTATATCACAGTAGCTTAGTCGTACTGTCTGCCTGATCTAGTAATCTGTGTCGAAGTGACTGGGGTGATACCGCGGTAATTTCCCTATTGAGCCTTGGTTCTATCTGTAATGCATCTTAGCTCAACATCCATCCACCCTTGAACACCTATCTGACGAACCCTGCTGGTTTTCTTCACCGAAGATAATTGATATCGAACATGGATTTCTACCTCCGTTGCAATTCTCTAAAGTGCCGAGAACAACTGAAGGAGAGGGCAGTCGTCACCACCTGTTCGTAAGTATCCCCCCTCTGCTGCATCTTGTTCTATGACTGTCAAACTCAAGAACAACACGCTGAGCAACCGAGACACATCTTCTGTCTCCACTGCGCAGGAAGCCTTGGTCTATCGCATCCCACAGCCAATGAGAGAATCTGTCCAGCCTGTCAGACTGTCCTCGTGAACCCCGACGACGCGGTAGCAACGGCCCTCAACCCAACGGAAGACTACAAGACCAGTGTTCTAAGCGGACTAGATCCGAATACAATTATGGAGTGCGCGGGACGGGCGTTGCTCTTTTGGACATACCAGACTACACAGGAAATGTGCGTTGATTGATATCGTGATTGATCTAGATGCCCACTAACAAGCTACAGCTTCTACCAGGAGTACCTTGCAAAGACACTGACAGAGAAGTACACCAATCTGAACACGCAAATGGACAAGGTTATACACAATGCGAACTCGGAGATATCGGCCCTACAAGCGAGGATATCAGGTCAGCCTGTCTCCAACACGGCAGTACTCATGAAACCATCTGACAACTAAGCAGATATGCAGACAGCACAGGACCAACTTCGTAAGAAGAACCAGGAGCTAGTCGACATGTATCGAGAGAAATGCAAGAAATTCACACAAATGACAAACTTATACAATATACTCAAATCCCGAGCAATGCGATCCCAAATGCAGACCGCTGCAACAGATACTGTGTCCCAAGCGCTGGATTCGCTAACAGCCTCTCGAAATAATGTATCCGAGCTTGTACCCAGACACACAGAGGCACCAAGACCCCCACAAACCCCATTGCCGAGGCAATCCAACGTATATCCCGTCAACCGGGAAGGCGTGGAACAACTGCATCGCCATCAGAGGAGCGGAACTGGAAGTTCAAAAGGTCGCAGAGAAAAGACTGATGTCGCTGCAATGCCACCACCTAGTCGTCCTATAGACACTCGGAGTAAACGTATGCATCCGGGCTACAAGCTTACAATGAAACTACTGACACTGTCTAGATAATCAGCCTGCCGCAACACCGCAACATCGGACACGTCTCGTGGGTCCTTCACGTCCTTCAACGGGAAGAACACAACTTCCTCACGACAGTATAATGCTGGAGCGTTTCCAAGCTGAGGCTGGCCCAGCTGATGCTCTGCTAGACACACGAGGTTCATTGAGAAGAACGGACGCCGGCATGCAGATTCCTCCCCAGAGACACAGTCCCACAGAACATCCTAGACTGGGTTCTTTCTTTGACAGTACGATCATATAGCCATACTAGATAGACTTACACCTTGCGAGAAGGAGGAGAATGCGGGATTATAGCGATTGTCAAGAAGTCATCTAACAGGCCGGTTGTGACCACTACTAATGTACTTTTAATACCTTAACTGTGAAGATTGAATATATTATAGTATTGAGCCGAGGCAGACATTGACGACCCCAAAATGATAATAATGGCACTCCAACATACAAGAGTGCTTTTACGAGCACAATGTTGTATGTTTGAGGACTACTGTACTTAAAATCTGCCCATCAATAGTAATCCCGATACAATATCTCTATTTGCTCCAATTGAAGCCAGTGCAGTACCACACACATCGCTGTTTATTACGTACTCCCAGGACAATAGTAACGCAAACAGCTACCAAAGTACTACTTGCCAGCTACGACTTCTGTTAGAATGTTCTTGCTTTAGGCAGCACTTTTAAACCACGCCCATCTGATCGGATTTGATTGCTTGACAGCCATACCAAAGAGACGTGATGAAGTGCGTGGTGGGTGAACAGGTAACCGCGGTTGACTAGATGAGACAAAGGCAGGTGAATAAGAACTAGGTGACAGCGACTATCTATATTTAGACGCTGGAGACATTCCTTTCTTACTTTTCTTCTTTTCTTTGTTTTGGTGAAGTAGATAATGTTCATAGGACAATCAAAAGACGGGCACTCCTGGCGACAGCTCAGATTGAATCGCGCCCTGGCTACTATTCTACAAACGGAAGAGAGAACAGGGAAAGATTAAGCGAGAAAGAAAAACAAAGATAATAATAGTAGATAAAGAAAACAAAGCACACCTCGAAAAGAATCAGTCCTGTGAGTTCAAAGATTTACCAGCAAGCGCAAGGATCCAGCCTGCAATGGTATCCGGGGAAGAAGGTAGCACAACAGGATAGATATTCAGGTTAGACATAGAGCTACAAAAAGCAGTAAAGGTGATCAGAGATGAAAGCATGATTTTATCGATGGTGAACTCATTATTTGGAAAGTTTGATGTTGTGCCACTGCAATGAGAAATAAGAACATATATGTTTTCGTACTTTCTCGCGAGACGGAATACGCGTTCTCGTAGAGGAGAGTTGACGCTGGGGATGTCTCCAACCATTGTTGATTTATGACCAGGAAGGAATAGCTGTGTTGTTGCTTGGGAAGTTGTCAAGACTATACCAGTGCTGGGCGCAATTATTATATCAGCTTCGTCGTCGTAATTCGATGGAAAGGTGTTTCTGGATTGAATATGACTTCCAGATGCTAATCTCCAGCTATTTGCACTAGACTCCCTGTAGACGATAGATGTGGCAGGATTCATACTTTCAATGCACTGGACTATGCGTAAGTGGCTTTTGAGAAGTAATGTTGACATGGAGAGTATTATGGGTTCGTGTTTTTGAGGCAGACAATATGGGATGGCCGACTGATTGAAGGAGATAATCTCAGATTGTCGGCGAGCTGGGGTGTCGGTTGAGTGGTTATCAGATGTTTTCGCACGCTGCGATGAATTGTGCTCCTTTCCAGGCGCTTCTGTGGGCATATCCTTAATGAAATAATGGCTCTGGGTGGCTACTTCTTGTATGGAAGCCTGCCCTCTAGTCTCCATGAACCGTGATAGGGAGCCAAGGCTCGTAGTCAGGTGTTGTCTTGAAGGTGCTTTTCCCTTCATAATGGGCGGCATGGCTTCGTGATTCGCACTGTCAGTCTTGTTATCATCCTTCTGAGTGTTATCCAACTTTCGTTTCCGCACCAGTAATGGATTGCCTGGGCTAATATTGTCATAAAGCTGGGGTAGAGCTTCAGGGAGGCAGGAGGCCACTGAGGGATCATCTTCTATTGTTGGAGTGATTAAGTATAATTCTGGTACTGGAGTCCCAATTATTGACTCTGCTGAGCAGTCTGGAAACTCCTGTACGTATGCTTCTTGACGAGACGAGCTACATGCGGATGGAATTGGAGAGTAGCTTCTTCGAGAGGGAAGATCCTTCACGATGGTGTTGTCATTAGGAAAACAGTCAGATGTTGCAATGTTATCCGTAATCTCAGTGTAGGTCACTCGCGAAGTAATGCTGCTCGGGCTCCTGGGTATTGTCATAGCCATGATGACTTGCTCAAAATCGGATGCAAACCCTTTTTCATTGACTATGTCCATATCCGCAGGGGGAATTTCATCAGGCGGACCTCGCTTGTAGGGTGACGACCGACTTGGAGATAGATCATGCGACAGTTGCCTGGCTGTTCCTTCGAAGACCTGGTCCTCGCAATCACTTTCCAGTATTGAAATCGTACTCCCTGGGACAGTATCGGTTCTAGAGCCGCCTTCATAGTGCACGGTATCAATGTCGGTTGGTACTTCAGGTGAAATATGGCGAACGGGACTCAATAGGACGTGGTCACTTGAGCTCGGTGGCGGGCTATCGCAAGAAAAGCAGTCGTCATCTAGAGGCAAAAGGGGCGGGGACTGAAGATGGAACCGATATTCCTGTCTTCAACCTCAGCGAGAAGAATGAAAGAAGCGCGAGATGACCCCAAAAACATACCTCAACCACGTCTTCAAGGGGACACAGCAAGTCATCCAAGTCCAGAGGACAATTCCCAGCCTGCCGTGCACCTTGAATAAGAAGCAATGCGTCCTTAGAACAATCCAGCTTCTCATTGCCAACTCTTTTCTTAATTATATCTGCCTCATGTATCAAAGGGCTCAAGAAATTGCTATCGTAGTCGCTAGCAAGCCCCTCATGTGAACCGAGGAGATTCTCTTCTCGAGAGTATCGAAGCGGCTCAGCTGGAAGTATCAAATTTGTATCCATATCAGAGCTGAAGAGAGGAGGTTCTAGCTTCAGATCATCAAATCGATCCCACAACGGAAGGACTTCATCCCAGCAGTCGTCGATATTGTCTCGCTTAATGTCGCGAAGCACTGACGATAGGAACTGAACGCTTTCTTTTCTAATATCGAGCTTTTCAGGATGTAGGTTCTGCTCGATAACCTGCTGGCTGGATGCGATAGTCTGCTCAATAACAGAGAAAACGTCACAAAGCGGATGGAGAAAATCGGGAGGAATATCGCAAACACCGTCGATATGCTGAAGAGGGTCAATATCTGTGTGCTCAGTAGCTATGCCATGGAAGCGGGCATATTGGAGTAAAGACACTTCGTTTGTGTTTGCCATTGATATGTATATACTGGTGGTATTGTTCGCGACAAACTTGTGAAGGCCTTGCTAGAAGTAATTTGGTACTAATGATGTGGCAAAGAGAAGCACGTGTCTTATGTAGACGCTTCTAGATTGAATCAAGGTGGGAAGACATGACTAGTATTAGCCCGAAATTATGTTCGCCTAATTTTTAAAACTCCGTAATGTATCGCTAGTTATTTGATTATCAGCCCGAAAGTACTGAGAGCCAGCTCTCATATTCCTCACAACCTTTGAATCACGCTAAGCATCAGAATATTCAAATAATTTGCCAGAGTCTTGGTAAATTAGTCATTGTAATTAGACTGGCGAGAACCATCCTTGTTAACAGGCGGCAGGTTGTAAAGAGCGATGAATTCCTCTTCTTGCGATTTTCCTGCCGGATCCAAGACAGGGCGCTCTGCGTGGCAGCAGACGCGCACAGCATGGCGACGGTGAGGAGCGAATCCATAAGAAGCAGAGTGGTTCTATCAACAATTAGGCGAAAGCTTAAGTGTACTGCGAAGGACATGATACTCACAGTGGTTCTATTGTCCCAAATCGCGACATCATTCTTGTTCCACTGGAATCGCGCGTGCATCTCTTGAGTTGTCGCAATAACTTCTGTGAGGTATCTGATGATAGCATCGCTTTCGGTCTTGGGAATTCCCACAATCTTTGTGACGAAGCCAGGATTGAAAAACAGACTGTTCCAGCCAGTGACAGGGTTTGTCCGGATGAGAGGATGTTCTGTGGTAACCGGATCTCTACGGACAGGTCGGCCAAGAGCATGCGAGTCCGAGGCCTGCATATCCGCCGAGTGTAGAGCAGTCAGGCCCTTGAGGTATGTTTGCATATGAGGCGATAGCGCATCATATGCAGCGTATTGAGATGTCCAGAGCGTATCACCACCACCTCCCCGTGGCGGGCCGGTCAAGACCTTGAGCGATGTGTATGAGGGAGGCTGGACTTCATATGTAACCTAATATATCTCATCAGTCCCACATTCGGTATCACAAGCAAGGGTAGCCCATACATCTGAGTGCCAAAGGAAGCTGGGTGTGAACATTGCTCGCTGGTCAGTGGAGTTGTCTCCAGTGTAGACGACGTGAACGTCCTCCAACCCCTCTCTTCTCGGGACCGACGTGGTCGCGTGCTGGAAGGCAATGGCATTAGCAAGAATGTACATCGTAAATAGATAGACCCTTCATACCTTGTGCAGCTTCCCGAAATGTCTACCCAGGTCACGCTGGGCATCGATATCCAAGTCATCCTGTCCTCGGAAGAAAACCACACCACGAACAGCTACCAAACGAGCCAAGTCATCCTTCTGCGCGTCATTCAGCTTCGCCAGATTCACTCCATGAACTTCAGTTCCGATTTTGGGGGTGTAGTCGAAGACGTCTGTTGCGTCTTGGAGTAGATGCCGGAACTTGGCGTCTCCGTAGATACCCCTATCCTCATACGGCGTTTCCTCTAACGGAAGCCAATGAAGATCAGGAAAAGTAGGGAGAAGGTCTTGGTACTGGTAGTTGTCATGCTTTTCCACGACAGTTCGGCCTGGCTGGTAACCAAATTTGTTGTCATCTGTGACTTCCTTCTTGATTACGGGAAGGCGGCCGACTGGGTGGGTTACCACGGGGTCCACGAGTGATGGCGCCATGGTTTATGCGGCAGAGATGACCGTGATGTACAAATGTGCTGGTGGAAACGATACTAACAAGAAGTGTTTGTATGGGGACTTGGTTGATACAGAGGCAGGTATTCGATGCAAGATGAGATTTTGGGTTTATATAGAAATAAATGCACACATAGAGGACGAAGAGGCCACATCCTCCACTCCATTATCAAGGGGAGAGATAACCGGACACAATCAGGCATTGCCCCAAATTCGGGACAGGCGGGAATTGCACCATCGCTGGAGAATATCACCCAAGCGGCTGATCAAGCAACTATGTATCCATGGGACACAGAACGGCGTTTCGGAGGAGCCTCCCCCCCAAACAATAGCGGGTCCGAGGATGGTGTCAGCGAAGATCGCGTCATTCGAAGGCAACAGTTGTGGAGACATTCTGTGACGCTTCGCGTCGGGTCAGATCTCCCGCTTATCTGGGAAGACCCGGAGGCGTCACACCGCTTCCTTGAGCTAAGTTGATCTGTCGCGAATCACATACGTATGTTGGGTTCTAGAATGCCACTAGATGGAACCGGATCAATATACCGTATTTGGGGGTGCGAGAGTGAGTATGGGGAAACACCCCACAGGAACATCATGTTGAGATAGTAGGAGGGAGTATGCCAGGCTGTCTTATGAACCACCCTTCAAGGGTGGCCATAACGAATACTTTATCATAAGCTTAGAAGATCTCAGCAGCAGCAGAAGAAGAAGACCTTCTTAGCGGGAATAAACGGACTCCCCTGCCTCAAGGGTCACCTCCTTGGGGTGGGAAGGTCAAGCTGGAAATCGGGGAAGGATGGGGTGTGACGTTAGCCGAAGGATTAGGTGCGATCACGCCAGTCTGCCGTCCTCTTGCGTCTTGCGCCGAACAGGCCGCTTGGCATTCTTCACCCTCACCGCCTTCTCCAATACCGACCCCTGGCGAGCCGCATCAATAATCTGTCATGGTAACTACAAAGTAGTTAGTTACGAAGTGTTGAGACTGAGTCACTGTGATGCTTGTTGACGCACTCCGTACAAATCAAATAACTCATTTTTCGGATCTTACATCAAGCATGTCATGCTTCTGTAATACTATTAAATATGACTCATTGGAGCCTTAAGTATGCGATTTGAAGCTAGCTTTCTATGGAGCCTATAATAGTATCCTCAATGGTCATGACCCAGGTGCCTTATATCCAGTTTAGCGACGCCTTTCTGCGCGGTCATAGGCAGGGTAGTCGAGGGGTCATTGTCACTAGCGGATAGCCGGATCAGATAACGTGGCAAGGAGCCGAAGTTGTAAAGTTTCGCATCATGTAGCGAGATTAGGTATGCTTCATCAAAGCTAAATCCATCCGTAATCTACATTGAAGACTATGTGATATCCATGCACAGACTTCCAGACATTCATGAAACAGAGGGCGGGCCCAGAACCACCTCTTGCACTTGCTCGGTAACTCCACCGAGACGGCTGGCCACGCCTAATATGCCAGCCTCAACATCGCCTAGAACGGTGGCAAGCTCGCTGACGATGGACTTCGGGGCTCCAGCGGCTGCTCCATCTCGACTACGTGATGTCACAAAGTCATGGATCTGTCGTTCCAAAGTCGCCTCAACTCCGTGAAGGTGGTCTTCAATCTCTTTCAAGTTCCGTGTGTAGCGTTCCAAGACCTCTCCCATCTCGTCCGAGCGCTGAGAGAAGTAGTCAACCAAGTTGACGGGTACTCCATTCACGGATGTGGCAGTGGACGGGTCGCTTTCAACATCGTCCGGGAGAGCTAGAGTGTTCTTGCGCGTAGATCTCAAGGCTTGTCCATCCGACATCTTCTGATCCTGAGACCACCATCCAGCCCCACCGGTAGATTGATACTGCAGTGGCAACTTCAAGGTATCAATCGCTCGGAATGCAACTTGAGCCTCAGCTGCGTCGCGAGACACAAGATTACGAAGCTGATCAATGTCACCTGCGTCATTCTCGAGTGCGTGCTGCATCGTCTCTAGTTTTCCTTGGACAAATTCAACATCATGTGGAATCGTCTCTCCCTGGCCCGCGATAGTGGGTATCATGTTCGCAACCTCGTTGCATATCTTGATCTGGTTGAGGACGAAGTTATCAAACTTTTCCAACTCCGATTTGATCTCATCTGCGCAGCTCTCGTATTTCGTTGTCGGAAGAATGTTGCTGATATCGACCTTGACCCCAGGGATGACCGTTGTCCCGGCCGCGGCCGCGGGTTGTGTCGTTGGTTGTGTTGTGGTATTCTGATTTCCAAACAAAGACAGAGTAGGCTTCTGTGATTGCTGCTGCTGCTGCTGCGCGCTGGTTTGGTTGGAGCCGCCACTGTGATAGTTGGCATGAGCCACGATTGATGTTGTGAGCAGGAAATTTACTTACAATAGGCCCCCTCCGGTAGTCGTAGAGCCCCCAAGTCCACCAAAAAGTGGCTTTGATTGCGTCTGATTTGCGGTGTTACCGCCCAGATTGCCGAATAGGCCCCCACCAGTGTTCCCGCTTTGTGTGTTGTTGGTCGTGGTGGTGGCTCCTGAGAAAAGACCACCTGTCTGTGGTTGCGAAGTTGTAGCAGTAGAGTTTCCAAACAGACCCCCGCCAGTTGAAGTAGTATTCGACTGCTGGCCGCCTAACCCCGGAAACAGACTCGAACCGGCAGGCTGAGATTGCTGTGTAGCGCCTCCTGCGTTTCCAAATAGGCCACCGGCTGGCTTTGACTGTGTGGCAGTATTTCCAAGATTACCGAATAACCCACCGGAGGTAGTAGTAGTCGCCGGTGTTGTTGTAGTGCTGGTCTGCGTATTGGTTCCAGAGCCACTAATAAGACAATATTGTTAGTTTTTTGAGGCTTCAATGAAGGCCAGGAATTCAAAGAAATGCGACGAAGCAATTGCGGTATGAGCACCTCATACAGGCGTGGACCATGGTGACACTATGATGCCACTAACAGATGCAACAGGAAAAGCCTTACAATAGAGAATTGGCAGAACCAGTGTTGATGGACAGGCCGGTTGATGTACCGGCAGGCTTTGTACCGAACATGATGGACGGTTTAGACGGGAGATAATAACGAGCGCTCGGATGTCGAGTGAGTTTTGATAGTGCTAACGCGACAAGAACCTTTGTTGCGCCCGTCAAGAGGGTCTTGTGCCAGCACAATGTCCACAGGAGCTGGATCGAGTTGCGACGTCGGAAAACAACAATCAAGACGATCCTCCCCGGCTAGTGTTGGATGGGGAAAGATTTGCCGGTCCGAGATTATTCAGCGTTATCGATAAGGACCAACTAACTAAACGCAGTATAACCAACACCAATCATTTAAGAAAGCATTTCAGATCGATTATCAGTTACGGCTTTTCAGATTTAGCTCATTGATGAAGAAAGCTAAGAGAATATTTATCAGCACCACAGTCGCATCATCCTACACTTTATTGCAGGTTGCTATTTCCCCTGATTCCCATTTGCAGGCACTGTAGAAGCTAATTCACATATGTAGACGTGATTACTTGGTTTTCTTCAATTGTCGCCTCATTGGCTCTATTTCACAATACCAAATTGACTGTGCCTCAAGCTACAATATACTTGAATCCAAGGCATTTGGCATTGAGAACAAAGGGCAGCGAATGTCAGTCCTTTGCTCCACCCACTGCTTCACAACGCCTCCAGCCATTCCAGTTTTTGTTTATTGTTCCAACTTGCTACTATATAAGAAGCCTCAGCCCCAAGAATGGTCGAAGAACAAGAGCCCATATGTGTCGCTTCTTCCCTTTCTAGTGGCGGCGAGCATAGTTCAGGGTTTGGCAGCCGTTCTCTGGAATCTCAAGGCTCCACTTCCTTACAGCCAAAGGAGGACCCCGATCTCAGCCAAAACCCTAATACACAATATTTCAAGGGCGCAGAATGGTAAGTCTCTAAATATCACTATCAGGGCTTGGCTGATCTTGGAATTCAGGTCGGCGGATGGAACCACTTTATTGACGGATTCCTCCGATCATCATATCAGAACTTGGATCTTGTCAGTAAATCCCACTCAGCTATTGTTAACATAGCCTGACCAAAACCTCTACAGACCACCCGATCTGCTAGAGAAAACGACCTACCCCAGCGGCATATCGCCATACTCAGTCTTGCCGTCAGCAGAACCGACATATGCGACTGCCATGTACCCTTTCTTCTCTCTTCAAGACCCGTCGACTACATTATTTCTCTCATCTGTTCGAGACCATCCAATCAGGTTGACATCTGCTCTTGCTCCAACCTCAGTGGCGACTTATTCTTTGGTAAACCCAATGACAGAAGCCTTTATAACGCCCCATTCAATCATTTATCCATCTGCGTTGGGAGGGAGCCAATTTCTCACTGGCTCTGACAGCCTAATTTGCCTCTTCGATGTCTCTCGACCCGGCAACGATGGCCCTGTTACTTCCATGCCCACAATACCAAGCAAACGAAAGCAGCTGGTGGGTGGGGGCGTGGGAATGAAAGGAATCATCTCTGCCATGGCCTTGGATCCCACCGGGGCTGGTATTTTAGCGGCTGGAACCTTTACCAGACATGTTGGGCTTTATGGCGCAAATGGAACAGGGGAGTCCTTGGGGACATTCAGCATATCAAAAACAGAAGCGCACCGTCATATTGGCGGCCGTGGAATCACGCAACTGCTGTGGAGCCCCTGCGGAAGGTACCTCTACGTTGCTGAACGGAAAAGTGATGGTGTCTTGGTATATGATATCCGAGTCACAGGACAATTGCTTGGATGGCTGCAAGGTCGCAAGGCTTTCACAAATCAACGGCTGAAAATCGATATGGTTCCCAGTGGAGATAACGGCTCTCATGAGATCTGGGCTGGCGGTACCGATGGATGCATGAGGGTGTGGCAGAACCCTACACATGTTAGTGGTGCTCAGGATCCCAAGTGGGAATGGAAGGTTCATAACGGTAAGTATGCTTCCCGATGAAAGACAAGGATACCCAAGCTAATATAGAATTATAGATACTGTGAGTAGTACTGTACTGCATCCAATGGGCAATATAGTAGCTACAACCTCAGGTCAACGGCACTTCGAGAAAGACATCGACAATACCAGCCCACCACCAGTACCTAATATTGACAACAGCTTGAAGGTGTGGTATATGCCATTCCTAAACGCGAACAGCAATGACGACTGAAAAGGGCTTGTCGGAGGTCATGCAGTGGTTCATGTTGTCTCTGCGCACCCCGAAGGTTTGATTTCTCCAGATGACTGACGCATCCCTTATCCGTCAACCCTGCAAAGCCCTGTGCTGGGGACCATGAACATTAAGAACGCGATATATGGGTGCTTGAAGCGATCAGGGGCTAGTGTCTCTAGGCCGGGTTCCTGCAGCAGCAGCATCAGCAGCGAATAATAGGCCATGCCGCTATTAAATGCTTGCATCTGTGCCGGCCGAGGACATACTCGAAAGGTCACTCTGGAAAAGAATAGGTGACCAAGGGACTTTGGGTTACTGGTGCCAGAGACTAAGACAGCCCAGAGATCTTCTTTGAAATTTGGATTTTCCAACAGGATGTTAGAAAGTCACAAATTCACGCTGTTTCATCTCCACTTTGTGAATGCGTGAATTCAGGCAACCCCTCCACCAACGTGAACGTGAATCTGTGAACCGGGATCTGTGAACGTGAATCCTGTGAACCCAGCCACGCCTACCAATATGTCTACTAAACACAGATAGAATCAATTTGAGCCTTCAACCAGTTTATTTTCCCAAATTCAGTGTTCTTGTTGCCTGGAGATGGGGTGGCTTGGTCTGGATTCCACTTTTCGGCCTTTACTATGGATTCTTTTTACAGCCCAGTGGATCCTGATTCCCTACTCAAAGGCAAGTGTGTTAATGTGTTTGTGATTCCATTCACAGGTAGTGAATAGCATGCAAAATTCACAAAATGCCTGAGTTTCCACACAGTACTTAACTTCTCTCCCCTTCCCTCCTCTCTTCTTTCCATATTCCTCGTGTCTACAAATCCTCATTCCTCAGAGTACAGAGCTTCTTGTGATCAATCAAACATCTTGCTTCACAGGCATATTGTAGCCCTAAGGACGTTGGATTTGCTTATTCCATCTACATCAACACTTTGGTCAAGTTGTCCTTGTTTATTCCTGCTTCTGGAACTTTCAAAAACGCGTTCAGGAACGAGTCTTCGGATATCTCGTCCAGCAAAGGACCAGTGTTGGTCATTTTTCGAAATGGCTAACTTTTCTCCTACAGGAGCACTGGTGAACGATGTGTCCTTCACTGACGAGGGAGAATTCGCGGCACTCTTTGAAGGTTGTATGTGGGCAAAGAACGGGTAAGTATCCGTTCGCTTGTTTCTGTCCTTTAGTGTCAACAGCACCTAACTTTATATACTAGTTGTAACTACGTTACAGCACCAGAAGGGCATACTAACAATGCTCAAACCTTTTCAATTCAAGACCTCCCAAGCACCTTCATGGCGCAGGACGCTGGTGTTTTTGGAGATCTTCCTGATCCGTTCACTACGGGAGAGGATATAGATCTGTCGGTATTGCCTCCGTTGGATTCAGAGCACAGTCATTCTGCAATCATCGACAACGAAGTATCGCCTGAAATGGGGGATAACCAAACCAACCCCAATGAGGATATTGGTAATTTTGATCAGACTGCGGCTGCCCAGAACATGAATCCCGGTACTACTGGGCAGTCCACTGCTACGGGTATACCTCAGCCCGGAACCATGTCTGGAGACCTGAACCCTAACACTACTGACCAATCCGCCGCTACGGCTTTGATGCATTCTGGGTCTGTGCCTGTAAACCAACATATGGGAAATTTGGCGCCTCCAGATGCCCGTGTAATTGCTTCTACTTACTTCACTGGTGGGATTGGCCCTATCATGGGTCCTATAAACGGTGTTCAGCAAACCACCTTAAAGCAAACACGCGAATCACTACCGAGCGGTTACTCTACCCTCCCTTGTTATGCTCTTGGGGCTGGTGTTGCTGTCAATAACTCGGGCGTCTCATTTACTGAGGCCGACAATGAAGACTTCTTTAATCGTGGAAACAATTACGCGAACAACGCTCCCAGCAACCTCGTGGGAAATGCCCCGGGCAACCATGTGGATAACGTCTCAAGAAGCTCATACAACGCCACCCCCACTGACCAGGCCGCAAGCATGCTCGGCAATGTAACCGGAGTACAGGATGTCTCTTCAAACGCTTCTCAAAAGAGTACTCCACCTTCGCAGCCAGTCTATGCTGCTGGTGGGCCCCAGGGAACTACTATGCCAGCAAACCAAGTGGATAGAAACCGTTCTAGTTCTGGTTCTTCCGGCAATTCTGGTACGTCCCAGAAATGCAAAGCATCTTCGCCTGCCGATCAGATCACCGGCAACCCTGGAAGCCAGTTCACGGGACATCAGAACACCGGAAGCCAGCTCACCGGACATCAAATGGCTGGAGATCAGTTCGCGGGAAACCAAATGACTGATCTTCAATTTACCGGGAACCAGATGACTGAACATCAGTTCGCCGGAAGCCAGATGAACGAGCATCAGTTCGTCGGAAGCCAGATGACTGGACATCAGAGCATCGGAAATCAGATCACTGGATTTACACCCCAGCAAGGGACTCAAGTGTATCAGGGTACCTTCCCTTCTCAACAGGTTGCTTGCCAGAACAGTACCCTGGTGCAATCTTCGCCGGAGTCTGGATCTGGACCAATGCACTCCAGTCCACCTGAATACCTCCCTGGCAAACTTGGGCAAGTTGAGGAATTCAACCAAGGCATATCATCTGGAAGCAATTCTGTGCAGCAGAACAGCCCCTCTGATGGTCATTATGCGCCCCCCAGTCAAGGCGAAGCCACCTTCCCAATGGATATTTCCGGCCAGCCGGTCATGACCGCCCAGGCCACTGTTCATAACCCACAGCCAAGCCCCATTTCACTGATGGACCAGCTGATGAACCCGGAAGCTTATAATATGGACTGCGGTACGCTGTACTCTTCAGTCGAGGAAGCCAGGGCAGCACGCCCGGTGCAGGATGGCGTTCGAGAAGACACTACCCTGCCCACCAACGATTTGCAGAAACAAGCAATTGTTAGGGCCCTCACCAAGGCGATGCTCAGTTTCAGGAACGCCGAGGATAACCCTGGCATGATTAAGCCTTTCAAAGAGGGAAAGTATAGCGCCGAGAGAGTCGAGTGTGTGTGCTGGGAGATACTGGTAAGTCGTGAACCCAGGCGATACTGTTGTGTAGTGGATTAACGTTGCATTTAGGACTGTGTTATCACCAGGCAAATCTCGGGCTCGTTGTTGGCAGCTCATGGATTGAAGAGAAAGATCACGAGCGATTTGCTGACGTTCGCTGAACGCATGACTAAAGTTCTAGATTGTCTCGAAACCCAAAAAACAATCTGCAAGCATCTATTAGATGCCCCATACATGCATCAATTTGTTGATGATCCGCAGGCTGCTCAAAAGCGTGTCATTGCCAATAAGACTTTGAACAAGCGCAAAGGTGAAGTGATGAACGCGGGCAAGCAAGTTCTCGGAGCCAGAAAGGCAGCTGAGTCTACCACCATCAACCAGCCGGTTAGGGTTGCAGCGGCTACAATGTCCACAGCGTCTGCTATGCCTACCATGGCTACCGTGCCTCCAGTAAACAACGCCGGTGCTGCAATGACCCCAAATAACACCCCGGGCAACATTGCAACGACCGGAAGAAACCCTCAACCTGCCACTCCATCCAACGCGACCCAGCAGATGAACGTTATGGCCCCTACCAACAAAGTTAGATACCAAATGGCGATGAGCGCAGGAACCCCTACACCTGTTCCACAAGTCAGACCAGGCCCACAGGGATACCAGTCTGTACCTTTGAACAGAGTTGCCGCTGCTCAAGCCTATAGCAACCGTATGATGGGCCCAACCTCTCATCCAAGACAAAATGCCGGGTCCGTCACAATGCCTCCAACCGCTCAGGCGTCTCCTCATCCGTACGACCCAGAAGTAACAATCAAAACCCTGTTGGGACGAAACTTGATGGTCAATTACAACCAACTCGCCTCGCAATCTCATCCATACTCACAGATGGGATACCCACAACAGATGGGAAATCCGGTCCAAATGGGACACCAACCTCAGATGGGCCATCGAACTCAGATGGGACATCAGGCACAGATGCAAGGTCCTGTATCAGGTACACGTAAGCGCAGAAGGGAAGAAACGGACGTCGAGGACGATTCTCCTTCGGCCAAGCGGCAGCATTAATTGCACCCCAAACTTAACAACTCTTGTCGAAAAGATCATCGAACAGGCTCATATGATAGAAAAGGGACTCGACGACACCAGTTGCTTGTCAATACACTACTCAACGAACCTTTGAACATAATAACAGATTCTACATAAGACAGCAACGCGAAAGAACTTGGTGCTCGTTATGATACAACCCTCAAACCACCTTGAACACAACACATAATATCTACACGCAGAGAGCATGCGACAGCACAAGTTGCTTGCCAATAATCTAATTTACGAATGCTTACGACGATAACAGGCTTTTACGACAGAAAGGAATGGACAACAGGACTTACGTCTTACGAATACATCTCTCATCTCGATTTACAAGAACCATACACCTACCCATAATACAGTCAAGACCAACACACCATCTACTACATCTAATTTGGTCTACGAATCTTACGAGCTACGAAATCTACAGAGGTTTTTGGCAGTTGTAGTTGTTTTGTGATACCCCAGTCGATGATACTCAACTCCGACTCACTTTCTGGCGTTGCCATTGGAATACCACCCATCTTCTTTCTTCCTTTCTCTCATGACTGGAATACTTTCGCATTGGCTCTACACTCAGGATCATCTACTGCATTGTCTCGAAAGACCACATTCAGAAGATGCGCCCTTTGGAAAATTGAGGCTAATGTGTACGACAATCTGGTCGTCACTTTTGATTAAATCGGTGCTGAGCTGGTCTCATGCACTGTTTTTGCTTCAATTTACTTCAACATTTGTTTCTTCTTCGCTTTCCTTCAGGTACATGCCTTTCTCCTGTTTTTGTAAGAGTTCTGGTGCTTAATGTTTCCTTTTTGTTTTCTTTCATTTTTCTAATATGGTGGATTTCGCGGGAAATTGATTTTATTTGTTGCTTATGGGATTTGATTTTCTGCTTTTGTTGTTTTCCAGTTACGTTTTTGATTTTATTTGATTTTCTGCTGCAGTTGTGTTCTTACACACTTGACTTTAGTTGGATTTTCTGCTTCTGAGATTTGTTTTTTCTTTTGCTTCTGCGTTATCCTTCGGGGTACATTGTCTTTCCTATTTTCTCACGGGTATCAAATCTTCGCCTGACGTGGCTGTACATTTATAGATTGCCAGAAACTTCATGTCTATAATAGCCCGGTAGACAAGAAATGAAATCACGCAGGTTTAATTCCATAACGTTCATATGGGAAATTCTCCAAAGAAGGCAACAACTCTCCCCACCCATCACCAATCTCACCGGGCTTACCGGCACTTTTCAACCGACCGGCGACCAGTTCATCGGCCTCACGCTCCGGCTCGGTCTTCTCTTCTTCCTTATGTTCCCCAGTAAGCCCAGCCAGCACCTCTTCCTCACGCCCCTTATACGACTCCAACAATCCGGGATGCGGGACCCAAACAACCCGCATACCGGCCCTCCGACCGGCCTCAACGCCAGGCACCGCGTCCTCAAAGACCAAACACTCCTCAGGCTTGATCTCGGTCTCTCCCTTTTCGCGCAGGCTCGAGTTGATGGTTTCTAGCGCGAGCAGATAGATATCGGGAAGCGGCTTACCCCGTCCCTTGCCAATGCGGGGATCGTCGCCCAGGACCTGTTGGGATTTGGGGAATGCGGAAAACAACTCGCCCAGATGGCTGGCCTTCAGCTTGAAGTTCCGGCTGTGGGAAGACGTGGCCAGAGCAAGGTGCACAGGCTGGTCGGTGGTTTGGGTGGAAACAAGCTTGGCGAGGAGGTCCCTGACGCCCGGAAGGGGCTGGGATTGAGGGAAGAATTTCTCCTGAAGGGCGGATTGCTTCGCGGCGTATTCTTCGGGAGAGATGGGGAGCTGGGCCCATTGGTGGAAGATACGGCTGGCCTGGAATGGACAGTCAGAGGAATGATTATAGGAGATGGGAAGGAGGGTAGAGCATATGGGATGAACTGCAGTGGGGAACTCATGAGATAGGAAAGGGAGTGTACTTACATCTGGTTGAGGACGACCCTGCAATTGAGCCTTGATAGACCACGGCAGCAAAGGCTTTCCATATTCCTGAAGAATGGCATTGGTGATATCCGTGTATTTGTCCTCGGAGTCGATGAGCAGGCCATCCATGTCGAAGAGACATGCCCGCACGCGGGGTAGACTGGGCATCAATCAGCTAATTGCGAGCTATTTGAGCGGGGATTAAAGTCATACTTTTGAGCTGAGCTAGGCATATTGCAGGTAGTCTCCTCGGATATCTAGATGCGAGGATAATGCGTTCAGCGTTGATGGTAAACAGCAAATATGCACCTTGACCGTTAACGATGAATGAGTATCGGAGATCGGCAGAGAGGGGAAATTAATGCCTAAGGCAGGGAGGGGCAGCGGCATCTCCGACTCCGACTCGCCGACTCCGCGGAGCTGCAAGTAGCTTCTGGAACCACCAGAGCAGAGCAAACCACCAGTGGAATACACGGACTTGGTGAGCCTACAAACAATCAGGACAGATATGACAAACGATCCGAAGCAAAAAGCCAACAATGCGGCTAACAGTGACGGCGAAGAAGAAGAGGACGTGTTTCACGATGCGCGCTTCCCAGCTGAAGAAGAAACGGTGAGCATAATTACTTCCTGCCCCTCACTACCAGCAGGATACTGATATGGATGCGAAAACCAGCGACTCTTAGAAGAATCCCATACCATCAAAGCCGAAGCCAATAAACTATTTACCGCAGCGTGTTATGACCAAGCTATCTCGTGCTACGACCGCGCCCTCGCCTCATGCCCCAACTACCTCGACTACGAAGTCGCCGTTCTGCGAAGCAACATGGCCGCATGTTATCTGAAACTTGAAGACTGGAAAGCGTCTGTCGACTCAGCGACAGCATGCATCGATCGCTTGGATAAGGTGGTTCCTCCTGCGACAGGGGCAGCAGATGCGGACGGTGTCAAGGGAAAGCAGCCGCAAGAATCGAGTGGCGAAGACGCCGTCGTCGAGATAACGGGTGACGATGATGAGGCCGAGGAAGAGCTGAAGCGGTTACAAAAGCAGGATGAGAGGAAACGGGATGTGCTGCGTATTCGCGCAAAGGCGCTCATGCGACGGGCGCGGGCGAAAATGCAGCTCGGTGGCTGGGGGAACCTGCAAGGGGCGGAAGAGGATTATAAGGAGTTGGCTGCCATGGATAATTTACCACCAGACGATAAGCGTATTGTGCAGAAGGCTCTTCGGGAGTTGCCTGCGAAGATTGGTCAAGCGAGGGAGAAGGAGATGGGGGAGATGATGGGGAAACTCAAGGATGTAAGTCGATGTCCTACAAAGTTATCTAGCGACGTGCTAACAGAATATAGCTGGGTAATGGATTCCTGAAGCCGTTCGGGCTGTCCACAGATAACTTCAACTTTGTGCAGGATCCGAAGACGGGTGGATATAGCATGAACTTCCAGTCTTGAACTTCCAGTTGGTTGATATGCTGATAGATTGGCTTGTTATGGTGCATCGCGGAGTCTGGATTTTTGATAGTTGAGCGTCATATAAATTAGTCGTAATCTCACGCCAGACATGGAATTTCTTGGTAGACGATATCTACAAGTCATTGACAGGACGGTAGTGGGTATTGATTACTACTATTGAAGTCGTGGTCAAGTAACGGAGATTGAACCATGCCTTATGTTGAGCGCAGCAAAAGCGACGCAACACCCACGAGTCTGGATTAAGTCGCTTAGCAGCTGCAGCGTCGGCCCGAGTGTCAACAGAGCCGGGGGCAGGGTGATAACAAAAAGGGTCAAGATGGACATGGGGATCCCCGCATATCCGCACGGGGGGATTTCCGAGGGGTTGCTATATCCTTAACTCCGGACTGCCATCAATTCAAGTCAATACTATTCCTCTCCACAATCACATTCCCCTTCCCCCCCTCCTCTCTCATTCTTCATAAATCACACAATGTCAAACATAGTCCAGACCACTACACACCTTGGTGAAATTCGCGGAAAAACCACGAATGGTGTCTCCCAATTCTTGGGAATCAAGTACGCCACCTTGAAGAATAGACTTGCAGATGCCGAACTAGTCGAAAGGCGCGATGGAGGCGTTCTTGATGCAACTAAAGATGGGTAAGGCATTTGATCGTTAAAAGCTGCACGGCTTCCTGGCTTCTCTTTTCGGTTACATACTAAACAAGGTCTCTATAGGCCCACCGCGATATCACCTCTAGCTGGTTGTGACTTGGAACTCAGCGCGATTCAACACACCCTACCCAAGAAGGAACTCACCCAGTCAGATGTGGACTGTCTGAACCTAAATATTGCTATCCCTGCAGACACATCTGCGCATTCGAAACTTCCCGTGTTTGTCTTCATCCATGGCGGTGGTCTTGCGATTGGGGCGAATTCCTGGCCTCAGTTTGACTACGAGCGTTTCGTCAAGTTGTCCATTGACAATGAACTACCAATTGTTGCGGTATCAATCAAGTGAGTAGATTTATTGTGGCTATACACAAAATACGGGTTACTTAACGTTGATCAAGCTATCGTTTAGGACCATTTGGATTTTTTACCTCCGATGAACTGCGCAACGCTGGGTATAAAGCTAACAATGGGCTTCGGGATCAGAGGGTGGCTTTAGAATGGGTACGCAGGCACATTGTGGACTTTGGAGGGGATCCCGAGAACATCACTGTTGCTGGGATGAGTGCTGGAGCAGGTAAGCCTTCTCTCGTTTTTCCTCTAAAGGAAGGGAACTGAACAGTATAGCCTCTGTCACATTCCATCTCGACTCCGAAACACCGCTATTCAAACGCGCTATCTTGATGAGCGGCTCTCGGTTCTTTGTCCAGGCTCTGCCATACGACGCGCACGAGGGCAACTATCAACACGCGATGTCGGCACTTGGATTGCAAAATGCTACGTCGGACGAAAGGATCAAGGCCCTTTTGGAAACACCGGGCCAAGATCTGCTTGCTAAACTTCCTCCATCTGTCTTAACTGCTCCTGCGGTTGATGGAGATATGGTTCCGTCTGCCGTAACATATGCGCAGGTAGCTGATCAGACAAGCGATATCCCCAAGGGAAAACAGTGGTGTCGCGATTTATTGATTGGTGATGCCCAATATGATGTGAGTGGTCGGAGATTACGAATATTCAAGTATTATGAATTTACACTTACTTTTCTAGATCAACATTCTCGCTATCCTACTGCCTCATTTGAAGAACGCATGTGCAGGGCGATTTGCGAAAGCCGTTCACTCCGTCTTTCCCACCAAGCAAGAACTAGCGACACAGATACTGGCGAGATACGGGTTGACTGCCGAAACTACGGACGATGAGGCTTTCCCTGCGGTTCTCAACTACCTTAACGATATCTTCATATTGGCGCCAACGCTGACATACACGCGTGGGTGGAAAGGGCATACCAATGTCTACTACTTCAACGAGGGAAATCCTTGGGATGGACCTTGGAAGAGCAAGGCTGGCCACATATTGGATGTCGCTTACCTGTTCCAGAATTTTAGAGAGTTTTTGACTCCTCCGCAGCAGAAGATAGCAGCTGTGTTCGCAGTTGATTTCTTCAAGTTTTGCCATGGCATTAGACCATGGCCTGCCGTGATAGACGGCGACATCGAGAAAGGATTTACGGCGCGAGTCTACGGGCCCTCCTCTGAGGGAGAGACAGTTGCACAAGTAGCTCAAGCCTTTGGTGACCACACCCGACGAAGGCCGGCTTTATTCGATCTATCTGACGGAACGTCCTTGGATGAAATGGCAAGGGTCGCTGCCGTATTTATGAGAAGTTAGTACTGCAAGATTTGAATGTATGAGACGTGTAACTTGCAAAGGAAAGACCAAGGTTGCGACTTCCTTATTGAACGGGAGGAACGCCTAGACTGCAATCATTATCTTTGTCTCAACAGACCAACTCTTCTACTTTTTTTTCCGCACACGGACCTAAATATCCTAATTATTCCTATTGTCTCATTTTTATACTCTCCTATAATGCAGCAGAGAAGATTACTGCTTCCAGGAGAACCTGTACCTTACGACCCTTCACGCCCATGGTTTCCGCAATATGGTGCCGGCAATGGAGAAGGGTAGGTGACTGTCACCATGAAACGCACAGTTTGATAACCATAGAAGGACTCCCTACTTCCGTGGCAACATTATAGTATTAAACTCCGTTAACTACTTCCAAGGCCAGCCAATATCATTGACATGCCGAATCGTGGACGTGCATAAACCATTTTGGAAGGCGTGTGCGGTGACCGTCCAAGTCGAGGGGCCTTTGGGCACTTTAGGCGGAACACTACAGGTCAGAATGTTCGACAGACGCTTTACACTAGGCATGCGATTGAGGTTTGGCTGTCCGAATTGGTGCCATGCCATCGAAGCGGGATATCGGTATTATGGGTCATGGCCAGCCATGCCGAATACACAGCCATCAAGTAATCCTGCAGGAAGTCAAGATTCACAAAGTACTCTTAGCTTGAATCAAAGAGAAGAGCGTCTCCAAAGGGCCATGATGTATTACTACGAGACGGAACTGCAAGCGTACAACAATCTCCGTGACCTTCAAGTGGGACACATCCCCAAACTGCTTGGTACTGTTACGATGACATGGCAAGTAACGAATGAAATGGGGTACACTTTCTTTGGATCCTGCCCTGGATTAGTTCTCATTCCTCTCGTCGGAACCCCCTTCCTCGATATGCACTACATCTTACAGCACACGTGGCAGTACATTTTCAGGGATCTTTGCAACATCAGACAAATTCTGCAGAGTCGAGGCTGGCATAGAATTGATACGACCCCGAGGAATCTTATCATCGTTCCATGTCATCCCTGGGGCCTTTTCAAAGTGGTACTGCAGAGCCTGCAACTGAACGACGGGCCTGGTGAAACTGGGACGTCAATCACATTTACGCCTTGACGAGCTGTCACGCTGGTTCAAGGCGTTTGCAGACATGAATTCATGCTGAAGGGATCATCACGAGATGACTATCATTAGTAGAGATAGTAGGGTGTTTCAAGTTTCGGACATTGAGGCTTTTGGAGTTTTGATTACAATTGATGCCCTCAATACTTAGCTTATGTAGCTCATGATTAATTTGCAATTTTTAAGATTCGCTTGAGAAGACATATGGAAGATAAACCCATACGAATAAACAAGTGTATCAAATGGTAATTGGGTATGGGCAATCCAGCGCCATTTTGTCTTCAAAATTATTCATTTTCATACTCACAACTAATAACACACACACACTCCCCACAACGACTCCGGACTAAACACCATCTCTCCCCCCCCCCCCACACACATTTTAAGCAACAGTCGCGTTAACCGTAGTATTAAGGAATCCCGAACCCAGCTTCGTCTCCGTAGCCTTAATCAGAGCCTCGACGGCATTATCAAAGCTCGAAAACATCTGACCCACCACCGACTCACCACAGGTACTTTCCCTGGGATTCGTGCTAGTATCCCTAGTAGTGATAGTATCCCGCTTCTTAAAGCTAATGCCTGGGGTAATCTCCACACAATTATACTGCGACTCAGCAGCACGCAACTGACAGATCTCATCCGTCTTGCAGTCACCCGTACAGTCAGAGACATCCCAGCCACGGCTCTTACGAGCATAATAATCCTGGAAGACGGAGTCATCATTCTCAAAGAGCACCGTGACATTGTGCCAGAAAGCCGGGGTTAGTTCAGCGGCACTGTCAGTAACGGGCGGGTCAAGTAGCGATCCGTAGGTCTCCTTAGCAGAGTAGTATTTCTCCCATGTGGGGTTTGTCTGGTATGTTGAGCTGGACATGTTGGTGATGTATTCGGTGAAGTCGAGGACACCAAAGGTGACGGGGTCGACGGAGTAGACGCGGAACGCAGGGTTACCGGAGGTGGGGGTCATGGCGGGCATGATGTAGGACATCATAGATGCGGTGTCAGCGGACTGGTCTGTGTAATTGGAGTAGGCGAGTTCGAACTCGTCTTTGTGGGTGTGGCCGTAGAAGACGGCGGCGATGGTGGCGTCGTAGCGCTGGATGATCTGGTTGAAGTAGTTGGAGGCGTCGTGGAAGGTGTCGCCGGATCCCATGGGCATGTGGCCCATTAGCCAGACGCGTTCGCCGGCTGTTTCTGCTGCGGAAAGCTCGTCGACGAGCCAAGCGAGCTGGCCACTGGGGTCCTTTTCCATGGTCTTTTCGTAGAGCCAGAAGTTTTCTTTGTAGTAAAGGTTGGTGTTGAAGGAGATGATGCGCAGGTTTCCGCCGGAGTATTTGACTGAGTAGGCGCCGTAGTCGTCGGCTGTGCTGGCGGCGGTGGATCCGATCCATTGGCTCCAGTCGGAGGAGAGGGTGTCGTAGGCCCACTGGCTGGAGATGGTGGTGTCGATATCAGCTGGCGGGAAGGAGTTCACTGGGGCGCAATCGTGGTTACCGGTGACGCCGTAGACGAGGTCGAAGTAGTCGGCCATTCGGGAGTTGTAGGCATCGTTTAAGTCGTTGGTTACTTCGGTTTCGTTGACTAGCCAGACGGCACCTTCAACGACGTCGCCGGTGAATATGACAAACGAGGCGTTGGGAACGAGGTCGTTGATAGCTGAGTACATGCTCTCTTCCAGTGTGAGGGGGGCATCGCAGTTATGGTTTCCGTATTCGCCGGCCGGGTAGTCTGTCACACCGGGGTCATCGGAGGAAGTATAGGGACGGCAGCAAATGGGCTTAGTGCAGTTGTAGCTGGCAGAATGATTAGTCGTTGTCTTCCCACAGCTGGGTGAAGATCGCATACTTAGCGCCAGTCTCGTACGAAAGATCAACGTGGATGTCGCTGATGTGGACAATCTGCAGAGGAGTCTCTCCGCTTGGTGCTGGACGTGACGCATTTGCGGGTTTGGCAGATGGGAAATCCACGGTATATTCAGCCACTGCAGGGTAATCGCACAGCCCGAAAATAGTTGTACAAAATAGAACCGCTGTCTTTGAGGGAACGTCCATATTGCGCAAGTCGTGAGCCAAGATTGGGCCTTCACGAGCGATTGCACCCTCACAGACATCGTCGTCATCAACCTAGAAGTTTTAGCTTGGTTCAACAGAGAAGTGATTTGGAAGCCTACCCCAGCTAAGATGCAGACTTCCGTGATCACATCGACAAAGTCGTCATTGCCCAAGTGTGCAAGGGCCTGCAGAACAACAAGAAGAGCCTACGAGTATGTACGAAGAGTGAGCATAAAGCGCTATAACAAATTGCCCAGTGGAGCGACAAACCTCACATGCCGCACAGGTGGCAGCATCCTCGATATCGGTCAAGATCTCGCTGACTGTCGACCTTTTGGCGATCCCCGTCTCGGTAGAAGCGAGAGCAACACCGGCAAGGGCCCCAAAACACAATAAGCCTGAAATTCTCATTTAGCCTATTATCAAGATTGGTGCAAGAGACGGAGTTGTTGTTCAACAGCCCAAAGCCAAGGGTTTGTTGCGCGCCTTATATAGGTTCGACCATATAGGACCGACGATCATAGCCCATGGAGGGTGGTGCCTCTGCCAGTACCCCCTGATCACCTGTCAAAACGCACATAGTATAGATCATCCATATGACACTAAATGAATGTGGACGAAAATCGTTCCGCTTTTCTGCACGTTCTTCCGAGCTCCGCAATGATTGAATGGGGGGTAAATAGCCGGTGGAGATAGGGCAGCGTGGGCTTCATGACAGCGAGGGCATGCCGAGGCCCTTGTGCTGCCGATTGGAGGACAGGCTGGCGTCTGACCCAGACAGAAATTAAAACCAATTTAGCTCTGCAAGGGCAATGGATGAAAGCCGGATTGTCACGGAATTGGTTGCACGCTAATGTGGATAGTGATAAGCAATCTGGTGAATGTCTCGGCGACGCCTTCCCGTCCTAGTTTGGTATCGGACGCTATCTCCTGTCACCTTATGCACGACAATATGCCCCAATTTTGTACATCGAACCAGGAATCTGAGCAGAGACGCATTTTCCGCTTTCCTTTGACTAGCAGATGTAAATATCCAAAAGGGTTAAGCAACTGGCAGATTCCTTGAATGACACATAATCCAATCATCGATAGGTCAAAGCTCACGTTTTATATTTCGGGAAGCCCTGCTGATCAGTCTTAAGGCGAAAGTGAGACGGTCTGCCAGCTTTTCTATGGAGTCAAGCTGGAATCACATCCAGTAGTACTCAAGCCTTTAGTGACAAAGGCGACGTTACTGCTGCGAAGGAAGAAACAGTCCCATGCCTTCTCTCTCAGGTCTCTATGATCTCCTGAAGCAGTCGTCTTCTTGTATCAAATATAATCAAACATTGTAATACGTCGTCCGTAAAAAGTCGGTAGCCCAGGAACTAACGGTCGGAGAGAAGATACAATCACTTTTGACACGACACAGATACTTCACGGGGCCATTGGCGCCAATATTATAGGCATGGTAGGTGAGATGCATTTGTTCCTGGCTTTTGGCGACAGCAAGATCAGTCCATATTTGTCCAGTTATTAGTTCTGCTACTAAATCGAGTCGCACCAACATGGACTTACGATATCAGATCAGGTAAGCTGTGGGATGCAACAGTGCTGCAGGAACGCGATCAAAAGGTCAGCGAAAGACACTTTGATGAGAATTATACGCTGCGGATCAGAGTGTTCAATACCGGCAACATCATGTGAGCTTGTCGCGCTCGCTGAGACCCTCAGATGATGCACTGCGCTGCTTCTCAAGTACTAGCGGTCTTATGACTCTGATATTGTCAGTGTCTGCAAGGGCTGTCTGTTGCTGGATCTGTAATCTTGTAACATTGCTGTTCGGAGGAAGGAAGGAGTTAGTGAGTGGGAGATGGGGGCCCGATAGAAGGACTTTATCTCTTCTTGGTTTGCACCCTACTCTACTATTTATACTCTGGATGTTCTTCGGGAGCAATCATATGGGCTCTTTGCGAGTTCATCTGGTAATAAATACTTTACATTGATAAACAATCTATAAGTGGGGACATTCCATATTAATATATATACTAGTAGTTTCCAGCTCACTGCTACATGGTAGGTATGATATCACACCGGCTTACGGAGGCAAAGTTTTAGGGAATATTGTGAATCATCATCCAGCCAAAGCCTGGAACCTCCGTAACAGATACTGTTCCTCATCTTCCGACATGTGGACTCGCTCTGCCATGGCGTATCCATCCCTGAGTCGGGCAAGAAGGATCGTCTTCCCTGTCTTAGACCTGACGGCTGCTTCAATTGTCTTCGCGATGCCTTGAAAAGGGTACGCGACAAGACCAATCCCAGCTATACGCAAATACCAATCAGCGATCATTCGATACGAGGTGGGCAATCATTCGAAAATATTGTACTTACCCGAAGGAACTTTAGTCGCCAGTCCAATGGTTCCTTTTGCAAATCCTTTAACGGCCCCTAACGCCCCCTCTTCCCTCGCGCCTTTGATGGGCTGAGAGAAGAACCCCTTGAATCCATCTGTCATGCCATCAACAAAGTTCTTGCCGCCCATAGTAGCACCAGATTTCCAATCACGAACTGTGCCATACTGCTTAGGTTCCTCTCCATAGAGTCGAGGAACCTGTCGGAAACCCTCAGCAGCAGCATAGGGAATGTCTACCACCGCGCCTTTGAAGTATGCTCCGGTGAACTTGCCAAAGCCCTTAAGAGAAGCTCCAACCATACTTCCTGCCGTTGATAACGCGTGCTTATTGGGCCCATCGTTGATAGGAGTATCCGTATGCATCAGTTCAGAAGGCCGCCTACTTGCCTCGGAAAGAGCCGTGAGAGATCTAGAAGACGACGATGTTGTAGTTGTAGAAAGTGCAGATCCGCTCCGCGATATTGGTGGCTTTGGAGAACGACTGGATGTGTATTCCTTATATGGGTTGTATAGCATCTCGCCGGTCGACTTAAGCATTGCAGATCCTGTACTTGTAGTGGCAGAGAGAATGCCGGTTACGGGATCCCAGCGACGGTTTTCGATATGTATCGGATTGATCGCATTGCTAGTACGAACCTCGAGTCAGCACATGCCAAATTATTTTACTAAGGCTCAATTGAGAAAATATTGCTCACCCCCGAAGCTCTTTTGCATTGATTCTGCCGTTGTCGATCAATAACTGAACGGCAACTTTAGAAAGGCCTATGCTATTCTTGGACCGCTTGTAAGTCCAAGTAGCAGGCTGATTAGGTATCAGGGAGCAACGCATCCTGTTCAGCGGGAGGTGGCGATGAAAGGATCGAACGGCTGCTGCTACCCCTGACTCATGCTGCATCTTCAAAGCAATGTCACGAGCGGAATCTGCTGCGGCTGGTCTCAGCGAGAAAGCGATTGCCCCAGCCAAATTCTCTGCGTTGAGGGAAGCATAAGGAATTGGCCTAGCTCCAGCGCCAGATCTTGCCACCATACTGCCCCAAAATGGTTGGCTTCAATAAGTTAGCATTCAGATTGGCAGGAAGTACTTTTCTATACAGTACTTACTCCCCAAAGAAGGGCACAATGGTAGTCGGTCGGCCGTTAGCAAGACCACACGCGGTTGTCCCAGCACCCCCATGGTGCACCACAGCAGCAACGTGCTTGAAAAGCCACTCATGAGGGCAATCATCAATGTAATAGACATTGGAACTGGGCATACCACCTAGTCTGCTCCAGCCCCGTGATATAATGGCACGTATGCCAGTTCTCGCGATCGCTTCTAAAATGATCTCTGTCATTTTCTGAGGGTCATCAATCACGATGCTGCCGAAGCCTATATAAATGGGAGTCGCTCCCGACCTTAAGAATTCCTTCAAGTCGGGTGGCGGTTCGTATGGTAGCATATCTCTGAAAAAGAAACCACAGACATCTAATCCATTAGTTTTAAATGTAGCCAGTAGCAACAACTATTCAACGAGTGCCTACCAATATGAGCTGGCCAGTCCCGCGGCCTCGGGATCAAGGCGGGTGACCAACAATAAGTGAAAGGAATCTTCAACGTTTCAGCCAGCCTGGGACCTTCCGTGGTTGGAACCGGTCCCAAATCGATGGATGCCCGCCATCGATTGACTACATCTCCCAACCTATGCGACAACGTTAGTCACGATTTCTTACCGATCAAGTGTTTGCACGCACCCTTGCCATGTAAGCCATTCTACCACACCATAAGAAACCCAATTTGCTACATTTGGATTCATATCAGAGGAGCTCAGGTTAGCAAGTGGGTGAGGGAAAGCCTTGGTACTAGTCCAAGGCATGGTGAACATGAGGTGAACCGGAATACTCAAAGCCTGCGCACAATGGACATGGGCAAAGCTAGGTGGATTTGCAATGATGGCATCTGCGACAAATGGGATCTTTGTAACAGGGTCATCTTCGATGCAAGACTTCCAGCAGCCATGAAGCATCTCGTTTACCATTGCCCTCTTCTTCTGGACTTCTCCAGCGCGCAGGCTGCTGATTTGAGGTATTAACCCGGGGTTCTTGACCATGAAGGCCATCAGCTCTGCAGGATCACCTCCGATAGGATAGAACTCAAGACCTGATTGAGTGACAAAATCAGAGAATACATCATGTGTGGCGATTCGGACACGATGACCGTATTTTTGTAGCTCGGTCCCCAAGGCGATGAATGGTTGCACATCACCTCTGCTGCCCACAATTTGTATCACGATATTCAGTTGGATGTCAGGTTGCAGCAGCTCGTCCTTTACCGGTTGACCCTCGCAGTAATCAGGAGGTGGGTTTTGGAGATCTTCCTGCTGTAGCTCAATGATCGAGGCTAATGTTCTTGCCAGGCTTGAATCTAGATCGACATTGACGCGGCCATTGGCTTTGTTGATGGTTAATCCTTCTTCCAACTGCTATGCTCATAGTCATGAAAATGATCTGCTCACCCTGTACGTCTGCCGATTCGACCACAAGTCCACCATCAGTGTATGGTGAATAGGGCGGCGGTGCCTGGTCATATGATGATGAACCAGGGTTGCTATAACCTAGCCGTGGGTCTTTTTCCATATCTCAAGTATCTCAACGGCACACCCAGTAGGTTGGAGCAACTTCCTGTTGGAAGGAAGCAGTATTTGAAGAGAAAACTCCATGGCATCTTCTGGGAGGAGAGATATTTATGGTGATGAGGGACAGGCAATAAGCTTTGTGCAACCCCTGGTAGTGAGTCCCTGCTGTACTCCGTATTCGTTTTCCTTACGGGAAGTGGACTAGTGTGATACTGAATAGTCCACTACTAGAACTACAGGCAGAATTCATCAGCTTGGCATGATGTTGAACTGCGATGGTACAGTTCTTCGAAAGTCGCTATGGCAGCGAATGGCACTAGGAGACAGTAGTAAAGATCTACTACACATGATGCGTAGCAATATAACAAGGACTGAGCAATCAATGCTAGCAGCGGTGATATGCGGATATTATAGCCTTCTTTTCTTCCTTCTAGAACCCAAACCACAACTTTTATTAACTATGCTAAATCTAGAGGATTGATCCGCGCCGCTACAGCAAATAGTGGTAATGAATGCATCGATCTCATGCAGAGAACGACAATTACAAGCAGAAAGAAGGAAGCAACCGCGGGATGATGCCGGGATGGCACGTGCAAATTTCGTGGCAATTACCTGATCCGGTTAGCGGCGGATGTCGGGGAACGGACTGGAGAAGGCGGGTTGCTGATGACGGTCCAAGATAGACCGACTTTAAATCGAACTACTTTGTATCTTACTGCTGCCTCTCCTCCATCCCCAACACACCTCGTTGCATGAGGGACTCGCTGTCCAACTCACTCGGGGGAAATGATTTCAGATATGCCACCGGCTCCTCTTGGCATGCTCGATCTCTCCCAGTGATACCGGATCACCCAACCATTTACGATCGCCCTCTCCGTCTCCTCGCATCCGCGCGACACACTTGTACCCACCATCCCACGGATGCTTACTATTGAGAGATTCGCTTTCCGGCTGAAACCAGATCGCTCAGGCATCGCTTCTGCTTCCTGAGCATCAGTTATGTCCATACTTCCATCGGCCGCTCCAGCCGCAACAGCTTCAATAACTGCTGCGCAGTCCCTGAACACCACTGCATCGATCGCCGCTCATTCCTCACTGTCCTCGTCATCGCGCGAACTCCTGTCGCTTCCATTCCGCGGACTCTCCCAGGCAGAGGCCTTTACATTCTCTACCGTGCCTAAGCAACTCGCCAAGCTAGTTGGGCTGCAGGATATGGCGACGCGATTTTGGGGGGTAGCTTCTGGGACGGGACTGGAGCCTGAAGCAGTACTGGCAACGCAGACAGCCGCTGACGCTGTCAGAGATGGCGTGGTTGATGCCGCTGCCCAGGCTGATTCCAGTCTCCATTTCTCCGACATCCTACAGGCCGTCATGAAATTCAGTGGTTTCTTCTCGTACCTGACGAGCCGGTGGTCTTTAACTTGCTTTACCGTGGTAAATACCGATTTCCTCCGGCTAGTCGCTTCGTGAGAATGGTCAGGCTAATCTATCAAGGCTCTTGTTTTGAACAGGATCACAATATATGCCTCCACTAGACGACACCTTAATCTGGATTGGACCAGGCGATTGGCTCTGCGCATCGTTCCTATTGTTCTTTTCGTCACTCAAATCTACGCACTTCTTCGGTCTATTCGATGTCAAACATCCCCAGAATACTCTACCATACGCTATGGCACGCCGGGTAAGCGCTTGCTATTCGATCATTCTGGCGGAGGGGGCTTCTTGCATGCCCTAAGCTCCACCCTTTTACCCTGGGAAACAGACGAGCAGTCTTGCAGTGCGGTGCACATGGGCCGTCCTATAAACGCATCGGACATATCATATGGCTCTTTCCGACTGCTCTGGCCAGTTTTCATCCGCCTCTGCCTCAGTCACTTTGTCGAGACCGTCTCTTGCGCTTTGCAGGGACGAGCAGTTGTCACAGAAGCTGGCATGTCTATTTTCGAACACTCGCTTGCCTTTGCAGAGGCAGAATCGATAATCAGCCAGACTCTTGGTCTTGGTATATTTGGGTTGTCAAAGCAAAGCAGTGCGAAAGATGTCGCTGGAGAAGGCGGGCAATCTACCCTGCATCTCCTGACTCGAACTCAAGCTTTGGAGCGAATGAATGTCACTCCCGAGCTATTGCTGATCGCGATGATCTCGTGTTGCAACAGTCTGACCTCAAACGTTCTAGATGTCATTGGCAGACAAAGTCGTTACCGCTTGGTGAATACTGCTTTTTGGGGCCTCTGCTTCATGTCGGCTATGGCTTGGGGCTTATTCGGAGGTTCTCCAGTTGGGAGCGACAGTGTCGTTTTGAAATTCCCGACTGTATGCATTGTAGGGTTCATTCCTCACCTTCTCATCCTGCTAGGAATCATCGCCTGTGTCTTTATATACGTGATTGCTCTGGTTATTACAGCGTTCTCGCTGCCTATGCAGACATCGGGCTCGTTGACACTTCGAGAAAGATTCTCCCTTGCACATGAGAATATGCAGGGCGCCAGCCAGATCCAGAATATCCGTATCAACTGGCATGAGGATTTCTACAGCACGCTGTTGAGGATCGGTTACACGTCTTTGACGGCTGCCAGCGAAGCAGTCTTTCTCAATGAAGGAAGGCGGGTTTCCGCACGCCGGATGACTTGGTTGGAACAGGATAGGCTGGCTGAAATAGAGTCTTATCGCAAGCAGTCATCCTGGAACCCCCGCAATGATCCTCCCGCGGATATGTGCTCTGAGAATGGGGAGTTAGACTTCGATATCACCGAGTCAACCATGGAATGGGAGAGCGGATACTCGCGCGAAAAGAAAATTGAGAAGCCAAAGCCAGGCTCCAGGCCTGTTCGCCCGCAGAATGATGCAGGTGGTGTGGGTACCTTCAGGGGCGTGGTTCGCTGTTACCATGGATTTGCGTTCTTCCGAGGCATCTTCTATCTTGTTCTGAAGTGGGTTGCTTACGGTCTTGACAAGCTTCTCTCCCGGATGGGCATAACTGCCCGGCCACAGTGGCTGAAATCCGCAGTAGGGTCACCAAAGGACTCACAGAAGAAGAGAAAGGGCAGCCGCATGGATACTCTAGACTTTTGGATTTTGACAGATGATGGAGCTTTAGAGTTACCCGACGACCATGAATTTGATGTAGAAAGAGAGATGCGAAAACGAGAAAGAAACCAGGCCGCTGGCTGGGAGGAATCCGATGAACGCCGACTCGACGACAAACTCTACGGTTGGTGGAAAGTGGGAGGCTCATGGGGCAATCAGGACCAGAGCTCTGATTACGAACCTTCTGTTGACGACTGGGAAGACACTACGAGTGTCGTGTCCATGTCGACAACGGCCGGCTCCGAGTGGGAAGGATACGAATCCGACGGTCGTCGCACTCCCACTCAAGAAGATCCCTTTCCGGGTCGTTTCTCCCGAGAAAGTACCCCAGCTCAAGAACCGCTCGTGGACATCGGCGCCTTGGCACGACTGCTGGATCCTCGCGATCAAGAAAGCAGACACGAAGCGCGCATATTGTCTGCTCACCTGGCTGCTGGCCGTGAGGGTCGGATAATGACCCGTCGGCAGTTCCAAAAACATGTCGAACGGGACCGAGCCCAAATCCTGCTTAGCTCACGATTAGCACAGCCCTCCACACATGAGTCTACTAACGGCAAACGCAAGCCTACCTCTGAGGAAGAAGCCGAGCTTCTCGAAAACCTCATTCTCTCGCGAAGAGCCGAGATGCGGTCCGCTCCAAACGCAGACGAGCAGACGTGGGAATCGGGTGCCTCGGGTCTTGGACCCAGCGGGCCACCGTGCGTCATTTGTCAGACTAACCCCCGTTCGATCATCACTTGGCCATGTCGGTGTCTCTGTATTTGCGAGGATTGCCGTGTCAGTCTCGCGATGAATAACTTTGGAAACTGTGTGACATGCCGCCAGGACGTTGCAGGTTATGTCCGGTTATGGGTCCCATAAGTCTTGTTTTTTTTTTCCGCATCGGCCTCGCGCTTGACATATCGAGGTCCTCATATAGCAACATTAGCGTAATTTGAATGCCAAGCGATAGATAGAGTGATTTAATGTACATTGTACCATGTAGGATAGTATACTGCAGTGCGGATATAGTAGTTTCCATCCACACAACATA
The DNA here is from genome assembly GCF_003184755.1 of Aspergillus piperis CBS 112811. NCBI lineage: Eukaryota > Fungi > Ascomycota > Eurotiomycetes > Eurotiales > Aspergillaceae > Aspergillus > Aspergillus piperis. Next base: position 917,595 of record NW_020291599.1, on the reverse strand, counting down.
CTATATACCATTCCTTCTAAACTACATAGTACCTAACCAGTACTACCAGTAAAGACATCCAGACATCATCATCAATCAGTGTAGCCACAACAGAAACCACCCATTAAACCATCTGTCCCTAAGCCCAACACCACAAACTGCAAGGACCCAGCACATCCATCACAACACCTTAGTCTTTTAATTTCTACATTAACACACATCTGTGAACGACTCACTCACCCAACAACAAAAGCAACAAGCAAAATTCCCACTCGCATTCAATACCAGTCTCACGCTCTAACACACAAAGATGCTGCTAGCCCCAGGTTCGAAACGTGCATTCACTGGCCATCCCTCGTCACATACATACATACATGCATCGCTCGCGTAATGTATACTTCCTCACGTCAACACCGTCATCTACTATTACGGATCTTTTCGTTCTATTTCGTTCTCTCGGCGTTATCGCAGCATACTCGTATTTTCTCGGCGTGATCACAAAATACGCGCGTTCTGACAACATTTAGAAGTTCAAAGGTACGATTCTTCGCTATTGACAGAACTGAACTGAACTGAACTGAACTGAACTAAACGGCTAATCATCATCTTGAATCCAGTAAGTGATGATGTGATGGCAGTCCGTTCCGGGGGATTTCTTCTCGCTCAGTTAAGAGGAAAAGAAAAGAAAGGCAATAGAAAAGACTGATTATGAATCAATCCACAGATAAGGTTGCTGTCGTTAAGATAAAACAGTAAGACAGATTCAATCTGAGAAAATGATAATCAGAAAATCTGACAAGAAATACCAGCGCAACAATGGCGTCGTCCTCTGATCATCCTCATGACAGAGAAAATAATCACGATCATAACAAGCCCAACAGACCGGCCCTGAAGATCGACACATCCATCACCGCACGTACTCCTACTACCACCGCGCGCGCCAGCGGCGGCACTGAGGTCCCGTCTCCAGAGACGTCTTCCCCACCGCAAAGTGCCGTTAGCTCGATGTCGACTGCATCGTCCATTCTGTCTAGTTCGTCGAGGGAGTTCACATTGCAGCTCGTTCATACCAATGAGGCCGGTGGTGATCCCGACGACGATATCGTCATTCTGATGTGGCCTGTTACTCCTGTTTCGGCTCCAGCTCCTGCACCTTCTCCGGCTTCGCCAGTCAATGAGACTGCTCCCGCTGAGGACCAGGATCATGTCCAGGAGCTGGGTGACGGGGGTGTCCAGATAACTTGGTTCAACCAGGCAACTGTGGAGGATATCGTTACAGCTATGGCTGAAAGTCTGATCTCCAATGTGCCGGGCGCCGATTGTGACGAGGGTAATGTCGACCAGATGGATCAGAGTACGTTTCCTGGTAGTAGTGGGTTAGCCAGTTAGGAAACTATAAAGAAATATGCTAATGGGGTCATGAAGCACTCACTAACAGCGAGGGAGTCAACGACGACATCCACCAGGATACAGCGGTTACTGAGCCCTGCGACCCTGGCTATGACGCCGACACTTCGACTAACCTGGACGACGACGGTGACTATGAGATCGTCCATGCCTTCTGGGAAAACGTTGTCCGCGACGGCCACGATGATGCTGTCGAGCACAAGGAAGGTCATGGGCATTCCGCGTCGTCCTCCGTTCAAGAGTGACTGATTGGTGAATGAACTCGCCCTGGCAGTCAGCTACCACCTCCCCAGTCCCGATTGGGGAGTGTGGTAGCTGACTGCCAGCGAGGATCGCGTCTCGTAAAAAGTTCGCTCTTTGGCGTTTGGTTTTCTTTTCTGTTCGGTTTGGGCGTGGAGTAAAGGGAGTTCAGGATCAGAAGAAGGAAGAATTTTTAGAGACTTGCTTTATTTCTTATTGAGTTGGAGTTGGGGGTGTTGTGTTGTTCAGCAGGTCTCGGTGGGTGGTGAGGGAAAGAAGAGAGGATGACAGGAGCTCGGGGGGTCTGCTCTTTATGTATGCGGAGCTTGGAGCTAGCGTACTGTCCTTTACTGTCGTTTACGATAATAACGAGTTAATGTTGTCATCCTTGAAGGCTTCTCATGATATTGAGTGTTCCTGGGCTCGTTTTGCGGGTGAGTATGTGGTGCAGTCGCTGTGCATTCAATTGAATGTGGTTTGTAGGTGTGTTCCGGACCCGGCTGGGTCAGAGTTCTACAGTGATATCCTGCACACTCCAGCGCACTGCTGGGCTTGCTGGCTTCGAAAGTGCATATTAGGGGAAAGTGGTAGTGCAATGTGCAATATAGGCAGTAAGATGATTTCAAAATCAATTAAGGGCTTTTTCTTAGACAAGACATCAATAATATTAAGACCATGTAGAGACATGGATGGGGCTCAGTAAGAACCCATATTGGGGAGTACCCAGTGGAACAGAAGTAAGAATAACAACCGAAAAGTATCCGAGAGACGTCACCAGCAGCAAAATAGCAGAAGGAGAGACATGCTATCCACTTCTCATACTCCATGGAAGAATCCAACAGTCTGCCTTGCTACACCGTAAGTTTGACTATAGCACGCACACTGCAGCAGCAGCAATAACCATAGCCCCAGCTACACCCGCCTTTACAGTCGACGCAGAGCCAGTTGAAAGGGGGGAGGATGGAGATGCTGTGGACGATGCATGACCAGACTGACTGTGTGAGCCTGGAGTTGAAGGAGCGTGGGAGCTAGATGCCGACGCTGATGCAGATGCGGACGAGGAATGCGACACCTTGGAAGACGGTGCAGCACTGGAGGAGGATACTGTCGGAAGCGTCGCTGATGCAGCGCTTGATGAGACAGCTTCTGAATCAGTAGTGGAAGTCCTGGGCATAGACAAGGTCGTAGTCTCGAGGCCACCGCCCACTGGAGGGATAGAAATAGGATGGCCTGCGATGGAACATTGTCGGACGACTTCACTAGATACAGCTGGCAAGACATTAGTTCAGTCCATTACTCATGGTAATGAGTTGACTCCTACCAGACTGGTCGGCAACGTTGCATGCTTTTTGGACGCAGGGGGTTATGGTGGTAGGAAGATCTGGCTTCTGGCAATGACAAGCAAAATCTGTCAACTGTGAGCATCCATCGTGCTGAAATGCACTGATGAAGCAGTTTATCTAAGGGATGAGAGACGACGTCAGTCAAGAGGACTCCGTCAGCTGGGCATTGAAGCTTACAGAGCATGAAGGGATATTTGGGAGCTGTGCAGTAGCAAGGGTGCTAGCGAGCAGAACTAGAAGTGTGTGAAATAGCTGCATTGTTGCGATACTTGGCTTTCTATTACTCAAAGTTGTTGTAGCTTGCGTCGAGAAGAAGGTAAGTGTATGCCAGGGAGCAATAAACGATGGCTACCAGACAAGTAGATCAGAACAAACGCATGGGCAGAGGACCTCGCTTCTTATAAGCTTGTGCCACTGTTTCACGGAACTTTGGAACCGGTATCACATGCATATAGTGCTCCCATTGAGGCATACGCATTGCCCCCTTTTCATGTAGTAAGGACATGACATCCGGTGGGAGATGCTCCATCCATGTAGGAACCTCCGGTCGTTTGGAGTAATTGGACAAATACCATCTTCCAATGCGAACGGCCCATCAACTCAATGTCTTACAATATTGGTCGACCCCTTTCTTGACCTATGCGTTGGGTTGTTCTTGGAAAAAAAAGTGTATATAGACGGATATCACTGCCGAATGAGCAAAATGCGACGTAGGACGGGTAAAATTGCACGTAGTTTGGTGACACGCGGATTCCTGTCCAGAGCGTGTGACAGTCGCTGTTATACTACATTGAGACCTTCAAATTAGAACCGTTGTAGAACCAATGGTATCTGTCCTTAAAGTGAGACCAAATAACAGGGTGCAGACTTCATTGATCGGATTCGAAGAGGATGCAGCGACAGGCATCAGCTATGGAGCCTGGAGACAAACGGCCGCGGTCATCTGGTGCGATGGGCATGCAGGAAAAGACAACCCCTGGAAGCGTTGAGGTCCAAATATAGCAACTCTCAGCTTTGAGCGTAGATTGGCCAATGCAAGGGCTTCTTGGACGTCTCGACGGGGAGCTTGCAGTGAACGTCCCGTAGGACAGCGATAGTAGAGCCAATTGTTTGGTAGCACCGAAAGGGGCTTTATTGTTCAACCAACCGAGTAGGAAGAGCTCAAACGCAACGTCTCCCGGAGCCTAGACATCTTCGGGTCCTTTACGCGGAAGCATCCAACCCTCTTTGTGAGATACTGTGTGACCAAAGTGGTCAGGTTCAACCTCACAGTTGCTGTTCAGAGCTTGCTTGGGTGGCGTTTGGGAATCACTTATAATGTAATCACCCAGCCATGTAGTCCAAAGGCTTACTTGTTACTACGGTATTTCTGCGTAGCTCGAGTGGCGACAAGTGTTCCACAGTGTCCGCAGTAGGCTGGCGGAAAATGAAGGTTGGCAATTAAAACAAAGTAGGTCATTCAAAGTAGTAATCCAAAGGGTATGCGCAGAGTTATCCCAAACGCCTGTCCAACAAACACCCGTACTCCCAAATCTATCCCACGCTGATCCATGGGACTTAAATATATAATGCGCAGTGTCCCACCGAGCGCATGCTCAAGACATCAGCTCGTCAATATACGCCCTCTGTTTAGTATCCTCGTCTGGTTTCAACAACACTGCCAACACCTCGAGGGGAGGATTGAGGCCTAGCGTATGCGCACGTCTCCATCGCTTGAGTCGAGCAATTCCAATGCAAGGCTGGAGTGATAGAGCGTTAGTTCAAGCGAACATGTGGTGTACGAATAAAGACAGACTTACCCCGTATTGACTTGAAAGGTCGAAGTTGCGTAGTATCTTCTCTCGTAGATCGAGGCCCTCCTGGTGAACTGGTGGACATGATTAGCGTACTTGTCATAGGAGTTGCCTGACTGGGATGTGTGACTCACCTCTAGGCCCTTGTCTCTTTGCCTCTTCCTTCTTCCAGTACTGTTGCAGTTGCCTTTCGGTGATCTTCTCCGCCTTAGCATCCTCTTCTGACCGTGGTTGCTCAATCTCCGCCCGAGCCTGCTGCCTCACGGCAAGCTCTGCCACATGGGGCTGCGAAGGCTCCGTGGCAGTAACAGAAACCTGTTCTGCTTCGGATACATCGTCTACTGATGGAGTATTTGATCGAGAAGCGTCAATCAAGTCGAGATCCTTGGCTTTCTGAGAGCGTGTGGTGGGCGCTGCTGATGGCTTCGTGACTCTGGACTTGGAGCCGAACGAGAGGGTCGCCTGGTTAGAACGAGTGGCGGCAGTATTACCTCCGCGGCGACGAGTGGGAGGCATTTTTGCAAGTATAACTAGAATCGCTTATTCTATGAGAAGGTATGTAGAGAATATGCAGCAGTCTGATGAACCGAGTCCAGGCTGAAGGAAAATCCAGGACTACGTTCTGGGCCAGGCTTGGTTGAGAGTGTGGGGGAGACGATGTCATCATTGGTTTGTTGCACATGGCAACCGCCGCTACCGGATTTACTTCCACCAACCCCAATCCAGTTCTTATGGCCCCTGGAATCGCAGCAGAAGCTGTTCTTGCTTGCTAGCTTGCTTGGATGGTATGCTTGTGTATAAAATAACGTTCTTCATGGATTCCACTAGCTATATCAATTTATAGTCAGTCAGCCAGTCTACATGTCTCACGTAGTCAACCCGCCGGCTTACTGTACTATTGGCGTGATAACGAAGAAGAATATTGCGGGGTAACTAGATAAGTACTAGTAGTGGTACCTGAAATCGGTGGACGAAGCAGCCTCCCGGCCTGCAGCTGACCAAGGGCCCTTTTTCAAATTGTAAGATAGTAGTATCCACTTTCGTGGTTCGATGGGGATATCCTGTAGAAGATCACATTTAAGGTGAAACTGCGCATGCCACTAGGACGTTACAGAAATCTGCACGTTTATCTACCATGCTAGTGCATCGATAAGTTGATTTTACCTGCTTTTGTCTTGACTACCGGTTATATCGACCAACGTTCTTTGGTCACTACTAACTATTCAGTAGTAGTTATGGTGGTTGTGATTAATCATCCTTGATTGGGAAAGTGTCTACCTGCTTATCGCTAGTATGGGTCAGTCACATGGCATCATCGATAAGAAACCAGACCTGCAGGGCGGGAACCAACGAGCCAACGATTGACCGCTTTTTGCAGGGGAGCTTCAAGTGGAATCCATATCCAAGCATGGATCAGCGCCATGGAAAGATCCAGCTCTTTCTGTCTTTTAGACAGAATGCATGAATTGAACTTAGTTAACCGAGTTCACCTTAAGCAGTTTGATAAGAGTCCATACACAGTAAGGAACATGCGCAGGAGCGGTCAGCCAGGAATGCATCCAGGATGCGTTTGCTGTAACCAGGATGATTAATAGACCAGGCGGCAACCGAAGCTGTTAATTTAGTACTTAAGATGCAATCACCCCATTTATTGCAAATGACGATCAATAGTTAAATGTTCTGCCTGGTGGAGAGCTCAATAGTTTAGTTGGCACCAAGAGAACTGAAATGTGTCATTAGTTGTCTTCCGAGGACTGAGTGCCCTGCTCGTATTGATAATATGCGGATGGTCTGACAGGGGATCAGTTTAGGTGGTTTTAGTAGTTCCTCGTTATACTCCGTCCTGAGCACAGAATCGCGGCTGGCTGGCCTGACAAGGGTCGGGAAGAGGTCAAGTTCAAGTAGTTCCGTGGCTGCCGCTGGGAACTTAACCTGCTTAGCCGCCGCAGATGTTCCCCATCACCTTCTCCCCTCCCCACATCAGCGCTTGTAAACAACCCTCGATTGCTTCACCAACGTCGCACCGGCTTTCTCTCGCTTTTCCAGCATCCTTCGACACTTACCCCATTTTCCCTCCCCTTTGCCGCTTTTGAATTCCTGTCTGACGCCGCCCACACTCGAAGCGGTAATCGCCTAGCCTCGCCCAGACTGGGTCCGAACTTCCACGTTCCATAGCAACGAGAGGGGTGTACCGCAACTGCGCCCTCACAATACCTTGGGTGCAGCGCTATTAAGCGGGATTCACACACCATATTTGGCTTCTCTATGAGATTACCGCCGATATATAGCTCTTTGAGGTCGCATATACTCCGCCGAATCCCCGGGGCGCATCCCTCTCACCCGCCGCGTGCCCATGGTGGTGCGGTAGCAGTGCTCTCAGCATGGCCGCCTTCGTGCGAGTGTCGGGGCCGCCGAATGGCCATTTCCTGATCGGCTACCCCGGTATATCTGCAACAATGGTGAGGACCGACTCTTCTCTGGTCTATCTCCGATACATACAGCCCTTGCTGACCTCCAGAAGCCACGTATCGAGGGCAAGGTTGAGATCAGGCCTAGCGTCGGCATTACAGCTCCCGTCAATGTGTCCCTCGTCACCATATCTCTTCATCGCCGTGAGACAATACATCCCTCCGCCGACTCCGTGACCAAGAAGCACCTCGCGCCCCCTAGGAAAGAAATCACGGATATCGTGGGCAAGGAGATGCTCCTCTTCCGTTGCCCAGCGGGTCGAGAGTACGAGGAGGTAATATCCATGGATTTGCCCTTCGTCCTTTTCATTCCATTTGGGCGCGGAGGGCCGGACGCTTCAAGAAGAGTTCCACCCGCCAGTTTACAACTCCCTAGTCGCACCGCAGAGACATTCTATGAAATAGTGGTCATGGTTCAACAAGGTCATTCGGATCAGCGAAAATACACATTCCCGGTTCCCATCTCACGCTATGACACACTCTCCACATTTGGAATGTACAACCGACCTGAGTCGGCGGAAAGGGTGTCGGACCATCTGGTCACCTTAGGCATATCTTTGCCTCGGTGGTCTTACGGCCCCCTTGACCCTGTGAGCGTTTACGTCAAACTATCGCCCAATCTCGACTGGATAGGCAAAGCTAGGAAAGTCACGATCAACAAGATTACTATCGGTATTGATGAGGAGATTATTTACAACCATGAAGGTGACGAGCCACAACGCAAAGTGAGGACCTTGACGAAAAGAACAGAGCCCATTGGGGTGAAGCTACCCCCATCGGGCTTCTTGACGAATCTGGGTTTAGTATTTCCAGCCAAAGATCTTCGCGACTCCAAGGGTATTCTTCCCAGAAGCGATATGGCTTTTCCGGCTTATGCCGTGACGGGGTTTACGACAACGGCGAGTCTTTATAAAATCGAATATTATCTCACAGTAAAGGTTCGTCTTCCCACTGCATGTGCAGTCGTATGGCTTTGGCTAACAATCATACTACAGGCCCACTTGACTTCCGCCAGAGATATTGTCATTCGACAGCCGATAGTTGTATGTCCTCTTGATCATGCCGGTTGTAAAGAGGAAATGGATGCTATCGAACAGGCTGCCCGCGAGGCGGTCCATATCAATCCGGATAATCCCATGTTGCCGCTTCCCTCTATCGTGCGGCCCAACGATCCCAATGCTCTTCGTCATCTGGGTGTTGCTATTGTCGGCAATCAAAAGAAGCCCTTAATAGACTGAGCCACCGTTGCCAGTTCGGACTCAAATGTCCACCAATTCCAACGAAGCATGCCCAGGCTTTAGGCTGCGGGCTAATCGGGCCATTTCACAGCGCCAGCCCCAGAACAACGCCTGATACGCGCCGATAGAGCCTGATCGCGTCGTATATTTCTTTTCTGATTCGGCGTGCTTGCTGTGACGCAAGAAGCGTCATTACGTCTTACGAATGCATGGGCTACGGAGTTTTGTCGTTGCATGGTTTTCCTGGTAGCCATTTCGTTCCATTTTTTGTTGGCCGGAGCAAAACGGGGTGTTTGGGTTGCCTTTGCTTCATACGGAGGAAAAGGCTGGGGGGGAGAGGTTCCATTCTAGTTTGGTTCACGTGCTTTCCCATGCATGTTCTAGTGGTGCATGCGCAATATAATATGTAAGATCTACCTTTTCACGGCTCAATTTGGAAGCGAAAGAGAAGGAACCATTTCCAGCAGCTCAACTTGGATTCAACATGTGGCAGACAGGGCAGATAGATGGTCCCGTCCGCATAGTTCACAATATTTCTTGCTTATCACGCAAGGCCGACTATCTGGAATACTATATAGCGATGCTAATTCCTGGAACGAAATACAACGCGAGCCACAGGCCCAACGAGGTGAGGGGCTCGTATATCTTCAATCATCTACCAATACATGCCAAATCTGTAGGGTATTTGTAGAACATCGTAGCATAATACATAAAACAGCCATACAATACGCTTGCCAAGACATGGACTCTCCCCATACAAAGACTCGAGCCAAGATGTCGTCAGAATGCAAACCAATAATCAGAAGTCCAACCCCTCCATCACGTCTCATAACCCAAGTCATCTCTCCTCCCCAATCTTCAGGAATTCCATAGCAGTGCTCAACATATCGGGATCAAGCTCGCGTCGATTGCGCTCATTCATATCCTTCTCTACGCGTCTCATAAACTCCTTGAGCATCTCCACAACACACTTGTATTGTGGTGAACGAGGACCGAATGTAGTCAGTGTGTTGGAGAGATTCACGGTGATCTGAACTGCGTTAGAGGGGCAGACATGGATTATGGTTGTATGTCGGTCTAACTGGAAGAACTTACTTGGGTGAAGATCGCTTTATAGTCAGGACGAGGATCTGCCATTCTGGAGATATGGGCACAAAGGGTGCTTGCTGCTACTGGACCAACGTCAAGGAAATTTATGGTGGTGGTGTCCGCGGACCCTTTTTTGAATTTCAACCCCGCGGTTGTCGGATCTGATAAGCAGACAGGACGAGAATGTTGGGCCAGAGAGGTTTAGGCGTCAGTTGTCAACGCTGCGCACAAGAGCGGTCTATGGGTGTGTGACAGGGGCAGAATTGCTTGGTTCTGAGTGTTGTGAATATGTTTGTCTTGATTGGGTTACTATCTAGTAGGGTGGTGAATTTCTCCCAGAATGTGCAATAATGTACTTCAGAGATATATCGCACTGACTACGGATAAAAGTCAGTACGATGACGGCATCGAACTATACAAAAATATGTACTATAGATACACTGAAAGTGAAGGCAATGATGATATGTAATTATTACAGAAAAGCATCCTGATGCGCTCCGTCTGGTTCTGATCATCGATGTCCATTGTTCGGTGTTAAACCATCAACCGATAAGAAGCTGCCTAAGAAGTTCCCCGCAGACGTAATAAGAAAGCAAATTATTTGGACGCTCCAATTGTGTCACCAGAACTGGTTGGAAATGCAAGTTGGAAGGCAGACCGCAGGCTAAGCCCGAAACTAAACCCCGTGCATTCAGATTTTCTTATCGGAAGTGGATATCGATCCGCCCGCGCAGCTTAACTTTCTTTCCACTCTCGCTTTCCCCTCACGCGCTCGACATCCCCGACCGACACTACATGCTCTCTGGATTGGGTCATTGTCGGCTGGAATCAAAATGGCTGACATAGATGAAGCCGTCATCCATATGCCCTCGCAGGATGCGAGCGCTCACATTGACACCGACCTCTCCGACGAGACTCAGGACTTCCGCATGCTGAATAGCATTTCCTTGTCAGTGCTACCACGCGTCTATCTGCACCCAGCCCCAATTACAGCTTAATGCGCAAATGGCATACTGACAATGGAGAAAACAGCCTCACTGATGGTTCCCAACAAAGTCTCCCCAAACGTGGTGAAAAGGACTTCGAACCGAACCCCACGCTCTTCCAAGCCGACATTCTCTCCGCCTCGCGGCAGGCGATGCACAATGCCCTTTCGTACCCTCGTCTACACCACCCAAAAACACAAGTTGTTGGAATATACTCTCCCAATGGACCGATCCCGCTGCGATCTGCCCAAAAGCTGGATACCATCACGGAAGAATCGGAGCCCTCGAAACCTGCAGGCACGGATATAGGCGTCCATCCCGACTCGTGTGTCTATGTTCCCGCCCCGAAAGGGCAGTACTTCAAGTCGATAGGTCAGGCTGATCGTTGGAACCGCGTATGGCTACTTCCGGAGGAGGCTCTGTATCTACTCGAGAGAGGGACCTTAGATATCAGGTGGCCTTGCTCGGAGGTCGGCTGTGCTGACGATGAGGGGACGGACGACTCTGGTATCCCGATGAGCTTACAGGCTGCTTATGCGGCGTTCATGGGGCGGAGTGGTCTGACCAGTGAGAGGTACTCGGTTTATACGGGATTGAGGCGGTTGGGGTATACGATCATTCGTGCCCCGGGGTGGCACGATGCAGTGGAGGGCGCGGAGAGCAGCGAATCACAGCAAATAGCACTGGAGAAGCCTCATGGTTTGGGTCTTGGGATTGCTGGGGTGTTTAGGCAGCTTTTGCCGTGGCTGTACAAACCTGGTAGCGCTACAACTGCGTTGGGGCCGGTTGTGGGTCTTGGGATTCATCGCAGTTATGGTACGTCTTTTACTCTCCACTGCGCTTGCGGTTATACTGACGATCTTCCAGATGACATATATCAGAAACTCTCTATCATCCCCTGGTATGACCCGACTGCTTCGCCATCTCCCCCACCTCCTACGACACCGCCCTACCGTGTAGTCTTTCATATCTACAAACCATCCACACCCTTCAAGAAATCCGCCCCTCCGGCCCCCGACTTTAGGCTCGCCGTTGTGAATGCGCGCACGCACACCACGATCCCGACATCAGCTCAGCTTGGCGCATTGCTCGAGAGCACACCGCTCGACCCACCAGTGGGCGAGAAGATGAGTCGCCAGCTGTACCAGCGACTCCGGTACGGATACAGGAACATGATCCTGGCTGTAGTCGACGAGGGCGTCGTGAGTTATCTCCGAATTGCAGACTCGGCATTTGGCAAGGAAAAGCTTTACAAGCAGCAGAACACGAAAGGAAACAAAGGACCCTGGCGTCCACGCCCCAAAGGACGCTGAGGGCTATCAAAGTCCATTATGCAGCTCATGCTAATTACATTCCCTGAAGGGCTAAGAGCATTTCTCCCCTGGAATAAGGCCCGAGATCCACCAGGACGGACACGGACTGAATAGAGGGGATGGTAACAATCTGCCATCATCTTTAGTACACCCGTCCACAGAGTGAAAGGACGGATATAGATGCTCCGATGGCGAGCCAGTGGCGCTAATAGCCCACTGACCAAGTGAGATGAAATGTGCAGTGGAAGGAGTCCCTAAAAGGGACAAGAGACAGCGAGATATCCATCTATTTTTCCAAGTTATATACCCAGATCATAACGCCACCTTACCATCAGTGAAGAAGCCGAAACCACAACCACCAAACTCCATATGATATACAATAGAGACATAGAGCCATCATGTCGCGTTATTCGTAAAAACCCAAGCCATCCCACTGCAACAAACCTAGTACCACAATCAGTACAAATCCCGCACCAACCAACCCAACGTAAACTCAATTCACTTACCTACACGGACCAAATCAAACCAAATCACACCTCAAATCAAGCATCCAAATAATCCGCCGCCATCAACAACTCCAAACACAACTCCGGCGGAATATCCATATCCGGAACGTACGTCTGGTTCTTATTCTTCTCATTGTAGCAGAAATACTCGCATACTTTCTCTAGCACGATGCCGCTGATATTCTCGAGGACGCATCGACCGGTAACAGATTCTGAGAAACGACCTATAAGAAAAAAAACCAACCAGTTAGCCAATGCCACCACTCATGTGAAAATGAAGAGAAAGAAAAGAAAACTCACTAGACGGCTCTAACATGCGACGTATCGTCCCGGACACACAGGCTGTGCTGCGGGGGATGACGAATTCGAATCCATCGCCGGACACCAGAGTCACGTATTCGGACTGTGACGAGGAGGAGGAGGGATCTGAGGCTGACATGGTGTGAGGGGGAGTGGGTGGCGGGGATGTACCAATAAATAAGTAAGTAGTAGATGGAGCAAACGAGAGAGATGGAATTGGATGGAAATATGGCAAAGGTACGAGACGCGCGGGCGATAAGTGAGTAATAATCATCGGCCTTGGTTCCGCGATTTAATTTAGGCTGCGATTACTTGATAGGCTCCAGGTTCGGGGTGGTCCGTGCTTAAGCTCCGATGCCGATGCTGTCACTTTTTTGATTGTCTAGTCTATCATTATGTTGATGTCTGTTGTGGAGAAAGTTATACGCAATTAGTTGCAGGTTTGTGTGGAAAGGGTTTTGTTAAGTAGGGAGTAGTAAGTTATGCATTACTCTTAAACATCACATTGACTAATCAGTTGTAGTATTCTTTCACTCTGTGCACAACTACCGAAGGAGCCCGGTATTTCTTAAGACTATACACTTCTTCCGCTCCTAGTCACAGATGCTATAAGTCAACTATCATCATACCATGTACCAAAGGAACATCCTACGCCTTCGTGGCGTAGCCCTCAGGCTTCAAGCCTACTCCCCAAACCCTCCTCACCATAACCTCCCACACCTCCCCCTCTCCACTCAACGAGCATACTCCCAATTCACCCCCTCCAACCGCCTCTCCAACCGAACATGCATGATAACCGGTGGAACATCCGGCATCGGATTCGCCATCGCGGAGCGCTTCCTCCAAGAAGGTGCCTCGCGAGTGATCCTCGTCGGACGGTCCTACGAACGACTCTACAACGCCGCATCTCGCCTTCAAATCGACAACTCACCAGCCATCCCCTCCACGGAACCTCCCCAAACCATCACAAACCCAGAGAAACACCAGCTCCTCGAATCCTCGCCCAGAATCAGCCTCCTAATCGGCGACATCGCCGAAGCAGGGTCCTGGACACGCGAGCTCGAGAAAGCAATGGTACGTACATCCCTCTAATCCGTCCATGCCAGTGGTGCTAGAGAACATCCTCCCAAATAACACCACAAACGAGCACCATAGCAAGCAACAAACCCCGACATCCTCGTCAACGCCGCCGGCCTCTCCATCTCCTCCATCCTCCCTAAATCCGAACCAACGGACATCTCCCGTATCCTGCGCACCAACCTCGAAGGAGCCCTTCTCACCTCTCGAGCCTTCATCCGCGCCTCGATCCGCAATCGAATGAAGAAGTCTACCACAACCACCTCCACCCCCACAAGTACTAGCGCAAGTCCCGCATCATCCAAATGCATAATCAACATCTCCTCCCTCCTAGCCCACAAATCCGGAACCGGCGCGGTCCCCTACGCCGCATCAAAAGCCGGAGTCCTGGGTCTAACGCGCTCAGTCGCCGTTGAAGCTGCCGCTTCGCTGCGTGATGTGGTGGTTAGATCGAATGCGATTGTGCCGGGGTATATTGAGACGCCGATGATTTCTGGTATGTCTCTTCCTCCTTCATATTGATCCTTCAATTGTTATGTTATGTAGTATGAGGATGGATGGATTACTGATGCAAGCTTGATGGCGAGGAATAAAGATTTCTCGGATGGCGAAACAGCCCGGTTAAAGGAGAGTATCCCCGTGCGACGATTCGGGAGACCGGAGGAGGTTGCGGATGCGGCGGTGTTTTTGGCGCAGAATGAGTATGCGAATAATTGTGTGTTGAATTTGGATGGGGGGTTGAGTGCTATTTAGTGACGTATATTATCTATATCTTATGGTTAACTAGACTGTATTATGTGTACAATATGTGAGGATGTGGTGACTTATAACTAATAGGAGCATCTTCTCGATCAAAATGAGCTTAATCTATCCAACACTCCACAGAAAACAACATAGCTAGGAATCATCCATTCTATCAAAATCGATCATGCGGGGTTTGTGTATGCAAAGTAGCGTGATAAAGTATTTTACAAGAGAATAATAAACAGGAATAACACAAAAGCAGCAAAACCCAGATCAATCATTCATGCGCCAGATCTGCAAAGCCAAGAGAGCAACCAGTAAATATCACTATGTTGGTCGAAGATGCCGAACCCCGGTTAACTACCCACCTTGGTATCATTTTAATCATCATCAATCAGGATTGCGCCGCCATTTGCCTCGTCCAAGACGATAGGATTGGCTCCGTCACCATCCGAGATGGACATGGCTGCCACTCGCTTGGCTGGATTGTCGCCGTTACTGAGCCCGGCTTCGTCTGCGTCGCGCTTGCGCTTGCCTGCGCCGTTGACGGGCTCGAGCTCGGGCTCAGGGGCTGCAGGTGCGGGTGCTTTCGGCTTGCGGGGGATGTCGGGAACAGATTCCAGGGAGGCGGGTTTCTGGTCTTCTGTGGATTGAGAGGCCTCGGTCGCCAGCACAATGAGTTCAAGGTTGACGCGGGGCTGGTCGTCCTCTTCGTCGATGACGGTGATGAAACTCTCGTTTTTGACGCCGAGGTCGGTCAATTTCTTGGGAAGGTTGTCCTCTAGATCG
Organism: Aspergillus piperis CBS 112811; assembly: GCF_003184755.1. Taxonomy (NCBI): domain Eukaryota; kingdom Fungi; phylum Ascomycota; class Eurotiomycetes; order Eurotiales; family Aspergillaceae; genus Aspergillus; species Aspergillus piperis. The sequence goes on along the minus strand of NW_020291599.1, from coordinate 902,323 downwards.
GGGTCGTAGATGGTTCCTAGCTCGGTGTTGATGGAGAACTCTTCACCGTAACCCAGCTGCGACCGCAGGATGTCCTGGACCAGGTTTTCCAGTGTCGCGCGCTGAGGATCGATCTTCAGCCTGGCGTGAGTCACGGAACACACTGGACAATTGGGGTTTGGAGGCTGCAAAGAATCGGAGTTGATCGCACGAACACCGCTGCGTTCGAGGAAGACCATCTTGGCCTGGTCGTACTCCCCTCTTAGAACCTTGTAAGCCTGCAAGACACAGAGACCAGCCGTCATGGCGTTGGTGGTTGCAATAGCTGGGATGATGTTGCCAGCCATCTGTTTCGTGTCGAACTTGGACTTGGGATCGATCTTGAAGATGCTTGCCCGCAAATTGGCAGTGGCGGCGACGAAGTCCAGGGTGTCGACGTCGTCCTTGTCGAAGACTAGTATAGGCTTCACGTCACTCTTCGTGGTGTCCTGCAGGGTCTTGAGCCGCTTGCTCAATCGATCTAGACTGTCCTTGAAGACGACAAAGTCCTCAGCAAGAGTCCAGACTTTCTGGTCATTGCAGGAGACCACAGGTTCGATGCCCGAAGACTCCTCTTGTAGCTTGTGGAAATCCAGAGGCTCTGGAGGATCTCGCGTCTTCCACATGTCTTCCATGCCTCGTAACCGATCTATGTCCTCCTGAAACACTTTTTCGAAGACTTTCTGCGCAAATTCATCGGAGCCCATGGATTGACGGATCTCCTTGAGGGCCTGAGCCTCCCTGCGGAGGTTCTCGATCTCTTCGGCTAGTACGAATTAGCCAGTGTCCAATAACGTCGCCAGTCCGGCTCACAGTTTTCAGCGTCTTCCGAGTGATCAAATTCGCTCGAGTCATCCTCGCTTATGCCGAAGAGCTCACTGTGTACATTAGCAATGATGCATGAGGTTGCCGCCTGATGACTTACGGAAAAAGGTAGCTCTTAGCCCAGACGATACAGTGGATCGGCTGACTGGGTGTACTGCGGATAGTGCAGACCGGGAACGACTTGGGGACCTCCTTGGAGTTACAATCGTAGCATTCCGTGACGCCCTAGCAGTTGTCAGCGGTCGCGCCTAACCAGGTCGTAGAGACACAGAAGGTAGGGACTTGACGGCGCACCTTCTTGATGACCTGGACCTGGCCGTTGAACCCCGTTGTTCCACTCTCCACTAGCGGCACATTGGCTGCCAAGCACATCCTATTCACATGGCGTCGAGCATCGAGGTTGTCCAAAGCGTTGAAGACGACATCAAATGTCGCAAACCAGTCAACGTTGAACTGGTCATCCTTGATGTTCGCATGGTATGCTTCAAGCTTCGCACCGGGCTGGAACTTGTGGGCGACTTCCTTCGCAACCTAGATATAGCGCCACCAACCGTCAGGATCTCGTTCGGAAGGATGGAAAGGACGGAAATGGGAGGGGATGTAGGTAGTAAGACGTTCGAGGAGTTTGACGCACCAATGCTTTGGGTTTCTTGATGTGTTCGAAGCGGAAAAGGAATTGGCGGTTGAGATTGCTCAGATCGATGGTGTCGAGGTCGATGATATGGATTTCGCCGAAGCCGGAGAGCAGGAGGTTCTTCAGCAATTCGCATCCGATGCCACCAGCACCCACCAGAAGCACACGCGACTAGAAAGCGAATCAAGGGAAATGATTAGCATGGTTATGCGCCAGCTGAGCTTCTTGCTCAAAGTGAAGCGTCAAGGAGAATAAGCGTGGGGGGGATGGGGAGCGGTACCTCTTTGATTCGTCTGGCTAGAGTCCCGAGCGAGCGCTTAAGATAAGTCTCCCGCGTCATGGTTGCGGCGCGGAGACGGACAGTAGATCGAAACGGAGACTATCGAAGTCAGAGCGGGCGAAAAGGCATCGCCGAACAAAGGAGCTGGTTGCAAGGCGCGAATTGAGGGAATGGAGGTAGGCAGGAGACAATGAGAGGCAGAAGTGAAAGTAGGAAGAAGCTCCGGCGGAGAGGAAGAAGTCCGGAAGCAGTCGAGGAAGGTGAAGTCAGGAAGAATGAAGTAACAATCCCGAGCCCACTTCAACTTCCCCCGAACTGCAGTACTTCTTTTCCCTTCAACCCCATCATCACCACAGGGTGGGGGGATCCCAGGTGAATCAAATCCATACCCAGCAACAAACCCGATGTTTGACTGCAGGCTGATGCAAAATTAAAAATACAAAAAATAAAAAGGAAAGTTCTAACCCTTCCAGCTGCCCGTCACAATTGTCTTGTCCGATGCAACCAAAGCGGATCGGCCAGTCTTGATGGCGATCGTCCCGCATTTGATCGCATTTCCCTGTTTGTCGTACCAACACGAGGCCATTGGAACTATCAGTCCGTCCATTTACTTTATGCTGCGTGCTTGAATAGTGTCCTTGTCAGATGTTGCTATCAGGTACTTTACGCCTACTTGCCGCTCAAATGTCGCCAACCCTCAACTGCGACTGATGCATCTCACGGGCCCAGCATGTGAGAGCTCACATTCCTACCTTTTACTCCTCCACGATGGTTGGGCGACTCCTGCACGGTATAGAGCTAGCAGGGGGGTCTCATGCCGGAACTGAGTACCCAGCGCCAAAAATCAGAGGTTGACAATGTACTTTGCATGTTCTGGATCTTTCATAGTGGGGTCTGTACTTGATGGATGTCGGGCTTTTCTACGAAGTGTCTCTAGGCCGTGAAATTTATCGATTCCATCCAGGTCTTACTGTATGGCCAGGCCATGAGGCTGACAGACTGGCAGAGCTCGAAGACGTGCAGTCCTACAGATAGCTCAATTTCCGCCTCAGAATGTCGCGCACACGTCTACTCTGTTGTTGTACAATCGTACAATCTGGGTAGTAGCATGTCGATTAATATAGAACACCAGGCCAAGATCCATAACGAACTTTAACACAGTATACTACCAGTAGTTGCTGTCTACAAAGTATAAGCATTGACGACGGGCTTTTTCATTAGCGGAACAAGGTCAGCGTCTAAATGGAGTCAAGGATAAGGAAAAGGAACAGTGGCTGGCTTTGCTGTGTAACAACCCACCAGGCCAGCATGCTTCCATGTATCCGACAGGCTGTTGCTACGGAATGTGTGTATCCTAGCTTCAACCGCAAGTCTTATCCAAGGAAAATTGGTAGTCAAAAGCCAAGACTACAAAACTTAACTAAGTTATCGCATTGATTAATTGACTGTCACCCAAAGTCTTTAAAAAGTGGCACCCGCAAAGGAGATAAGATGCCCTTGCTTACATAACCAGCACTTATCGGATGGAAATTCCCGATAAAAGAATGGAGGGACATGAAAGAACCAAAAAGCAGGTCTTCCTTCATTGACAGCGTCGATTGATTAGGACACCGCTCCCTAGATGACATTGGAGTATTCCCTCCGTAGATAAATTACTCTGGTAGTGCGTGAATTTCCGCTGGGAGATTCGCCTTGGAGCCTGCCTTTGGCCCGATCGCCCTTTCTGGCAACAACCGTCTTTGGTCCAAAGACAGTCAGTCGGTCGTGGGGATTTCCCATTTTCAATCCGTTTCCCTCTTTCCCTCCATCTCCCTCCCCTCTCCTCGTTATTGCCTCTGCCGTGAGCCCGGTGTTCGCTGCTCCTCCATCTTCTCCTCGCCAATTTTGCTCTACACTTCGTTCGGCACCCTAACCGAGCAAAAAAGTGTCATCGGGCAAGACCTGTCCTGTCCCCTGGAGCAATGTCGGACGACGAAGCAGACCCCGAGTTGATTGCGCTTCTGCGCAAGACACTGGGACTGGGAGGCTCTTCCGATCCTCGAACCGCAGAGACCAAAGTGCTGGAAAATGCGCAATACGCCTTCGATAATGCTATCGACGTCGCATTGAACCCCACCAAGACAAAAGAAGCCGCGGAGACGATATGGAACTTGATGCAGAAGAAAGAATACTCGACGCAAACATGGTCGGAGCACGAATTACACCCTAAAGCGAAAGACGAAAACACCGTCGACTTCATTTTCACCATGGATCTCCTCAACTTCAGTTTCTGGTCGGAGCTCCCTAGCGAGAAGCGCTTCGCGATTGAGTACCGAGGAAGGAAGTGGACAGGCTACTGGAGCTTGGTCGCTGCCTTGCAGAGAGCGTTGGATGAGGGTAGGTCTTTTTGCCGCATGCTAAGCAAGAGACGCAAAAGTCTGACTGTTAATAGACATTCCGATCACCACGCCGGAGTTTTGGACCAAGGAAGATGAATGTACTGAGGAACTTATCAAGCATGTCTTCCGCTCTGCCACCGATGAAGAGATTCCTTTGCTCCAGGAACGTCTTCAGTGCCTGCGAGAGGCAGGTCGAGTTCTCTGCAGAGTATGTTCTTTATCGCCATTTACTTCCTCTGCGCCGGATGCTAATAAATCCCCCATCTGCAGGAGTATGAAGGTAGTTTCGTCAACTGCATCTACAACTCCAACTACTCTGCGGCTTCGCTAGTCAATTTGCTAGCAGAGAGCTTCTCCTGCTTCCGGGACGAGACAACCTTCCACGGGCGGAGAGTGCGAATCTACAAGCGGGCTCAGATCTTGGTTGCGGATCTTTGGGCTTGCTTCAATGGTGAGGGGTATGGAGAGTTTAACGATATTGATAAAATCACCATGTTTGCAGGTAAATCTCTTGGCTTCCTTCCTGCACACCTTGCCTGAACTCTGGCTCATATTTTACAGACTATCGAATCCCTCAGATGCTCCACCAACTCGGCTGTATGTCGTACTCGCCGCCCTTGGAAAGCCACATACGCAGGTTGCAGCCGATTCCTAGCGGGTCCAACTGGGAGATTGAGCTTCGAGCAACCAGCATCTGGTGTGTCGAATTGATAAGAAGGGAAATCGAACGCCGGCACCCAGAAACCAGGGTGAACCCGACGGTGAAGCCCAACCAAGATAAGGAAGCAGAAGAAGACGAAGACGCCGAAGATCACCAGCAGAAATGCTCAACCCAGAAATTTGTCAAGAAGGAGCCCGTCCAAAAACCCGCTGGAATGGGCGTGAACGCTATCTTGATAGATTTCTTCCTCTACGACACCATGAAAGAAATCGAGAAGACCGGACAGGAGTCCATCCCGCATCATCGGACAAGGAGTATATGGTATTAGACTGGCGGCAAAGCATATCATCTGCGTTTGTTTTTGTCTCTATCGGCTTTTCCAACACTATACCCCGTTGCTTTACTTGGCCACGCATTTCGTTTAAGGGTTGCTTTTCGGGTGGGTGATGGGTATAGACTTGCATACATTGTGATAATGATACCATAGCATTGCTTTTCAACTTTTACCCTATTTGTGGGATTCTGTACACCATTTCTAATCATTCATTACAATCCACTGACCCGAACAAACTACAAGGTTGTTCTACACCATAGAAACCGTCATCTCACTTCAAGGGTATCTCATCTGTATTAATGTATAATATTCCAAATACTATCAAGCAGCCTGAGCCGTCCTCTCCATCTGCTCAATCCGCGCCACCATATCCGCCTTCCACTCGAGATAATCCTCCCTGCGATCCTCACTCAACCAATCCACCCGATCCTGCATCATAGTCCCCAACCCCGGAAGCAGTCCCCGTCTGGAAGACTTGCCCGCAACCAAAGCCCCCCTCCCAGAGACCATCAACCTACCCCTACCCACATCCTCCTCGACAACCCCACCCACCAGCTCATCCCCCAAAGCGCCCGCATCGCCATCCAACTCCCCAGCCAACGGCACATTCTCAAACCACTCCTTCCCATGAGCCCACCCCTGCTCCATAACCAACGCAATCCACTGATCCACATCCTCCCGATGCCGCCTCTCCGTCGACGGAAGGCCCAGACTAACCAGCGCGGTCTGTCGCATCTCCGAGAACGTCTTCTTATCCATCTTCTTCGCCTCCGCTGCCTCCGTGGCACTATCATCGCCCGTTGAACCCGGTTGTCGGCGACGAGCAAGCACCAGGAAATACACAGCAACAATCAAGGCGTTGATGATTTCCTTGAAATCCTCATCGTTCTCTTTATCCTTGGCTAGGATAACTGGTTCGAGGAACTCCATCATCTCCTCGTCGATCTCTTCGTCGTGTTTCGCCGTCGCTTCGGATATCAAGTACAGGATTGTAGATACACCGGCGAAGATGTGAGGCGGGAGAGTTCTCGAGATAGGTGGTCGAGACCATGTGCTCATGCGCGGTGCGGGTGTTGAAAGCGTCTTGCAAACTGTTCGGATGGAAGTCATCACCCAGGTAGGGGCGTCGGGGATGATGGTTGAGCCGGAGAGGCCATTTGCGCGGAACTTGGGGATTTTCTGGGGTCGGGGGGATGGGGAGGGTCTGTCGGCGTCGGTGTGTGAGAGTGCGCGCTTGAGAGGGGTGGATTTCGTGGGCGTGTTCTGTTGGTGTTGTTGTTGTTGTTGTATCCCTCGCGGAGTAGCAGTGGCGGTGGTCTTTGATGGGGTCCTCTGCGTGCCCTTTCTTGGTGTTGAGGGTGCTGATCCGGCGCGAGAGGGTGTCCCTAGGGCTGATGCACTTGCGCGGGCATTTCCGGTGGAGAGGGATCTGTCAAGGAAGGCGTAGAGCTTTTTGTAGGCGCGAGGGGGGCATGGAGGGTGGCCGAGGAGAGGGGGAAGTTTGAGGGTGCGGGTTAATCTATTATCGTAGGGATAGTCAGACTCAATGCATATAGAAGATTGGGGTATGAGAATGATAGATTGCACACCTCTTGCAAGCGATTTCAGCGCACGCATACGGCCGGGCGATCTCTTCTTCAGGCTTGAGACTGCTGGAGAAGCTGCGCGATTGGGCGACGAGTGATATGGCGAGACTGAGTAGTTCTTGTGGGAGGTCTTGCGCGTGTGTAGGCAGTAGCGTGGCCAGCGCTTGTTCGACAGGCCTGTTGTTCATGGTGGTGGATTAGATGCGGTTGACGATGGTTTGGTCGGAGGAAATTGGGTGTATGTAATCGCAATATCAAACAGATGGTGTATGCTGAGAAATACTCATAAACCGTATACACCAAACCAATTGTAGAGGAACTTGTGAAGTTGATGTAGGAATGAGATGTGGTTCTGCTGGATGGAATATCACGACCGTCATGTGATCTGCAGATAAATGCGCTCCGCATCGATGATCGCCGCAGCTTCTCCGTCGTTCATTGCGCCCATATATCCCACCCTACTTCCATTCGACTATCAGCAGATAGCACAGACTCACACATCATGTCTGTAACAGTGAGTGCATCCCCGTCATTACAACACCATAAAACCAAGCGAACACTACTAATCACGCCAACTCCACTCCAGCTCCATACCACCCACGGCGACCTCAAAGTCGAGCTCTTCTGCGAAGCAGTCCCCAAAACAGCAGAGGTACAGACTTCCCTCCCTCCCTCGCGCACCTCACTCCACATTCCCCCAATGAATCAAATTAACCACCACACAGAACTTCATCGCCCTCTGCGCCAGCGGCGCATACAACAACACGCCCTTCCACCGCCTCATCCCGGGCTTCATGATCCAAGGCGGCGACATCTCGCTCAACCCGTCCCTCACCTCCTCCTCCTCCTCAGCCAACTCTAAACCCCCTCTCCCCTTCGAAGACATCCCCAAAGGCGGCACCTCAATCCACCACCCGCAAGCCCTAAACCAAGAGATCCACCTCCCAGCACTAAAGCACAACACGCGGGGTATCCTCTCAATGGCATCCCGCCCCGTGAAGGACCGCACCGCACCGGGATCGCAGGGCGCCACGGGGGCAACTATAAACGGAAGCCAGTTCTTCGTGACGTTTGCGCCGGCGCCGCATTTGGATGGCGCGAGTACGGTATTTGGGAAGGTGTTGAATCTGACGGCGCAGGATGAGGGCGGGGATGTGTTGGGGAGGTTGGAGAAGGCGAATGTTAAGGTTGATAAGAAGGGGAGGGTGGTGCAGCCGAAGGAGGGAGAGGAGGGGGGTTTTGAGGCGTTGAAGATTGAGAGGGTTACGATTCATGCGAATCCGTTTGCGAAGTGAGGTGGGGGGGTATTTGTGGTTGGTTGACATGTTTTGAAGGGTTGGTTGGCGTGGTCATGGTCATGGCCATGCTTTATGTCAATTGTGAGATGTGAAGACGCCATGCTTGATGCGAACTGGAAACTATATGCGGCATCAGGTGTCGCTCTTGCAATGGCTCAGCTCGCCTCACTACTTAAGGCTACCAGCGTCGCTCAGTACCTCATACAATGTCCGTGGTGGACTGAGGTTTGAGCTGATAGAGATGCTGGGTCGAATCAGATACAGAGCGAGAACCTGATTGGGATCGCCAATCTACTATATTATAATGATAAATGAAACAGAAAGACGTTCATCTATACATGGTTCGTATATGATATCTCTTAAAAGCACACATCATCAATGAACTTTTTTCACAACCCATGGATATCACCCCCATACTATGAGTAACAAAAAGTGGAACACCCCGCAACCACACCATATGACAATGCCAACATGCACCGGATATCTAGAAACAAAACAAAAGAAGAAAACAAGGCCAAACGTAAAACGTCATCGCAATGCATATATACGAAGGGGCCAAGTATGTGAAGTTCATGCACATCGTAACAGAGACAAGACCAAGGTCGTCAAGGAGGAACAAAAGCAGAGTCTAAGGGTATAACGGAGTGAATGCATCACTGCTGCTCTTCGGCAGGCTTGTTCTCCGCATCCTGCTCGTATCCCTCTGTCTTCATGTCCTTCAGACCGAGCTCCTCTTCTTCCTCATCAGTGCGGGTGTACTCCTCCGTCTTGATCTGGGGATCAGCGGCGGGAGCACACAGGTCTTGGACGTAGCTGTTGGCCATGGGGTCCTCGAGGGTGATGACGAACTTCAACTCGCCGCTAATAGCAGCGTCGAGACGCTTGAAGAAGCGCTCCCACTTCTCCTTGTCGGAGGAGGCCATGCTGTCTCCGCCAGAGCCGGTGGTGTCGTCGATGTCGTAGATCTGGCCGCGCAGTTGGTCGCGGATCTCGGTGAGAAGACCCTCGACGGTGGTGAAACGACCACCCAAGGTACCGGGCTGGACGGTAACCTCGAGCTGCTCACTGTAGAGCGCACAGGTGTCGGACTTAAGGATATCACGGGCAAGATCGGTCTCGTTCTCGACACTGAGGGTGATACGCTTGCCCTTCTCGGGGACCTCGCCACCAGTCTTGACTTCACTGGTGCGGTATCCGCAGTGTTCACAGGAGGTGCCCCAGACGTACACCTCCTTGAAGTAGGGGATGTCCAGTTTCTTGAAGTTGGTAAAGCACTCCTTGCTGCAGCCAGGGCATTCGGAAGGCAGGCTATAAACCTTTCCTGCGATAATATCGTCCTCCTCGGCTTCGGCGGCACCTTCATGCTGCACAGCGTTGGGGTCGGCAGCGATACCAAGCTGTTCATTCTGCTCGTGGGTACGAGGATAGTCGCGGCGCTTGTACTTCTTGACGTCATCGGCGGTGGTGGGAGCAATCCAAGAGTTACCGGTAGGGTCGTCGAGAGAGACAGTGAAGGGGTAACCCTCGCGGTCGAGCATGCTCTTGAGCCTATCAATGATGGGCACGAGGGCATCGTGGAGTTCAGGGGCCTGTTCCTTGCGAAGAGGCTGCTCGCTGGAAAGAGACTCGTAAATATTCTGGATAACACCCTCGACGGTGGTCATCTGGCCGTCGGTCTTGGGCATCTCGATACCCAAAGTCTCGAGCTTGAAGATCGAGGTATCACTGCGAATGACCTGGCGCTGCATGTCGGTCTCGTTCTCAACTTCGAGGGTGTACTTGGCGCCCTTCTCCTGGATCTGACCGGCAGACTTGACGGAGTTGTTCTTGAAGTGGCAGTGCTCGCATTCGAACGATTCGAGGATAATGTCACGGAAGAAGGGCACACGAAGGAGCAGGAGTCTGGTGGTACCCTGTTCGCAAAGTTAGACTCGTCATCCGCAACAAGAAACATGATGTATTTAGGAACCACTAAGGAAATACCTACATTCTCGTGGCAGTTGGTGCAAAGACTCTCCAAGCTCATAACACCAGTGTCATCATTGCGCTCCACCAGATCACCGGGCTTTTGGAATTGCGACTCGGGCTGAGTCTGGTTCTCGTCGGCGGACATTGTGAAGGGGGTATAAGCACTGGGTTGGATTTACAGTGAAAGAGAAGTGCTGAAAGAATACAAAGATCAAAGGACCGTTTGCGCCAGAGAACACAGAAATGAAGGCGACAGGAAAATTTAAGCAGCAATGGCGGGAACGTTCCTTTGCATTCCACTATCGCCGTGGCGGGGCAAGTTTTTTTTGGAGGGGCACCCGAGTATTAGTCAGCCGGGGTTATTGGGCGCCAGAAATAGCATGATTTAAAAAGATATTATAGATGGATCCGCGATGGTTGCAATAATATCCTAGTATGCTTATTAATAGTATATATTGTGGTCATGTAGACATAGACATTTCCGTAGATATCTCCTGAATTCTATGCAGGACGTTGCACACATCACACCCAACCATCGGCTAAAAGCACTGTATGCTTCCGCCCAATAACCCTGCTGTAGTTAGCCAAGCCAACTTATGCGGACTGGGGAGACTTATAAGAAAAAAAATTGGGCCGTTCCCCCGAAGAGGAACGGCAGGTTCACCGACTGAAAACATCCCGGACTGTTCGGCTACTATACATCAGGCAGTAAATCCATCTCCCTTTCCTGTACGGAATCCCGAGTTCAATTGCAGTGCTACCGTGAACATCAATAGAGCGCCTTCTCTTCGTAGCTAGCTCAGCCCGATCCTGAAAGAAACACCAGCATCCAGGCAATATGGCATGGGAAACAACGCGAAATCAAGCAGACAAGCCTAAACTTTGATCCCCGTCAAGAGGTCCCGCAGAGAATTCCCTGTACGAATCCCAAAGCCCACAATGCTGGAAGATAATGCTTCGACCAAAAGCTGGTTCGATCCTGAGTGTCGCGACGGAAAGGAGAAGGGCTCGCTCGGTATGAAAGGCAGCGACTGCTGATCATCGGGCTGTTACTTGGAGCAGTGTAGCACAGAACCCTTGGCAAGTAGTTGAGCAGTTGAGGAATGCAATCGTCAAGTGAACGCGGTTATGGCACAGGTATGCCTCACAACCTCCCCAGGGAATCGACCCTTTACCTATCCAAGGCATCCCAGTCGAACCTTAGATCAAACGCACCATCTCCCTATATCTTTTAGGCATGTTTCCTGCGCATCAATTGACATTCCAGCGCCGCTTGATCTGACTTCTTGTGTGTGATACAGTACCCCCAGGGACAGGTTTTTGTTTCCTCCCCGCAGTACGAAACATTGGGGGGCATTCAAAGCGGACAAAGAACATCCCCAAAAGCCGCTTTCTTCTCCCCAAAGGGAGGGACCACGACCGAAACCGTGGTCTGTACCAGCGCCCATCATCTATTTGCAACCTACATTGCAAAGAGACGGTTAACACGGGCGATCAGGACCTTCTATAGAAGCGCAAATCAGTGGCTGGTGCCGCGATTTGGTGCCACCTAGCCTCCGAAGTGGACGAAGTACAGGAAGTTGCAAGGAAGAAAGCAGGTACAAGGGTCCCAGGCCCCTCGAGATTGGAAGCATGTACGGGACAGCACAGGGCCCAAGACCGTGGACGACCGACAATGCCTGCATATTGAGCATCACCATTACATGCCAAGTCTGATCTGGTGCCGGAATGTGACAACAAGCCAAAGGTCGGATGGCATTGCAAAGAAGGCAATGACCAAGCATGAATCATCCTGCCCGACAGTGAAAATGGACCTCGCTGCAATATAATCACTACGGACGTGCCTGGACACAACCGAGAGATTATATTGGTTCTGACGAGTGGATCCATTGACATATCGGGTTGATGACAGTGTGTGGGCAGTTTGTTGTATTCGAGATGATCAACTTGCACATGTAATGAATGATGCCCGCAGTATTGCCCTCAAAAGCACGGTATTACCACCCTTGGATTGCTCCCTAAGACAACTCCAAAACAGAGTTGCCCGACATGCTTCACCTGCTTTCTCTCCAACTCCAGTCTTCCAGGCATAGAGTGACAATCCGTAGTGATCAACATGTAGCGCCCAGCATTGACCAACCGACGCGTGCCCTTTTCAGGAGCTTGTAATAAACGCATGATAAGCCGTCTTTGATTGCCTCCGAGAAAGCTCTGGACATCGGATTCCTTTCATATCGTCGATCCCACCAGGGATCGAACCCACTAATCGGTACATCCGCCATGCAACCCCGTGAAACTGATACCACCGAATGGCATCGAACTGATTGGTGTCTATTAGGGTTTAGTTCCCAAGCTTTCTCTTACCGCCTGCTCCTAGCAGAACGCGAAAGACAAAACTTGAGAAGCCGTTGGAGGGTAAGATCTGTATAGACGCCCGTAGCGGGCGGAGAGGCGAGATCAAGCGGCACTCCGGAAAGAACAATGAAAACACGTCCACACATCTTCAAAGGTATAGGGTCCAATGGAGATTTGAGCTCCTAAGAATCAACTTTGACTGAGCGTCTCGAACAAGTAGAAATCAATAACTTCAGGGAGCTGGTTGAGCCAGCCAATGTCACAGCCGCTGTGTTTGGGGAAGTAAAAGGACGGGACTGAAATGATGCGCCTCGAGTCGAGCCTCCAACGGACGCGACGCGTTATCACGTGATTACCACCCGCCTGCAAAAGGACTGGAATGTCCTCGCACCCAGTTATCCATGTTTTGCATTCTCTAATTGCTTTACAGCTAATTGACTTTGGTGCTGTTCTGTATCGTTTTTGCTTGGGCATTACGCCTTTTACTAGTTGTCAATGTATATATCTGAGGCATCCTTAGTGCAGTGACTCCATGACGTCATTCAATACACCTAGAGTTAACTAACCACTAGACCCGATAGACCATAATCACCCCAATTCCGCTTTATACCTCATGCCCACAAAGGTTCACTATACTGTGGACTTTGGTAAATTCCACGAGTCGCCACTTGCTTTCACCTATTATTTTTGCAGCTTCTTCTCCCGCATTGCCGATTCAGCATGGCTGGATGGCCTTCCGATTGGCATCTTAGTTGCCTTTGGGCTCCAGGCATACTCGTTCCGGCCCGCTGCTGTGGTTGCTTGCGGAAGGGCTGGCTTACTTGACCTTTTAGTATTTTCCCAATGATTGAATGTGTGCGCCGATGTGCTACACGGTCTGAAATCGCGAATATCGGCACGGTCTTGATCGTGGCGAACACTAGGGACATTATCCAATAAGGTGTAGACGAATCCTCGCAGGACTGTCAATGTCGGGGTCGAAAATCATACCCCTTGTGGACCCGGAAGCCTTGAGCGGTATGAAGGCGAGAGCACACCATGCCGGGGTCGGTCCCATTTTCTGGCTTCTGATCTGTTAATGACGACATTAACAGCCATACGTCTGATCACGAAGTCCACATGGTCGCGGGCCATGCAGCAATAGTAGCATGGTCATCGATGAAAAGGTCATATGGCTGGATAGCATCTATTTCATTCTCTGACCTGCCCAGAAAATCCTGCATTGTCGGTTCTAAGAATGCCATCTCGGTAGTATAGCCCGTAGCTGGCACTATACTAATTGCATGAGGATCTGCGGCCGGGCCTCCAGCCGATAATGACGCGAGGGAGTGTCTTGGTGTTTGACTGCGACACTCATGGCTATCATTAACAATTCCAGAGTTGGTTGCCAAGGTTTTCTTGACACGCTTGAGGTTCTCGTAGAATTCAGCAGCAGCAAGATTGCCGTGTTCACTCATCCTATGCAGGATCTCAATGGCAGTATCTAACGACTCCAGATCTGCCGGGTTTCCAATCGTTGGCAAAAGACTTGAGATCACCAAGGCAATGCAAGAGGAAAAGAAATACTGGGCGTAGAAATAGCCGTACATAGGCAAAGAGCCATTAACCCACTCTTCTATGATGAGTGCATGGGAATGCCGTGCAGCATGTATGCAAGCTTCACTAAGAGTGATGACCGGCTGAGGAAGGTCTTCGCTATCATCACGGTTGCTGTGATGTAATAGAGCATGGAGTAGGATGGGTCGAGTAGCTAATATCACGCACTACGTACTGTTAACGCAAAGACCCAGCGTGGGTGAGAAGGAAACTGACCTGATTAAATTGTAGATGTAATGATACGATATGCTTTGGCGGGGGAGAGTCCTCCGAGCGCAACTTGATATGTTCTGGGAGCGATTTAAGCCAGTCTTGTAAAGCCAGCAAGAGCTGCTGCTCCCGCTGAAGAAATGACTCTGCATGCTGTTTGCGACAATATATCTTGTCAATGGTCTGACCAATGATCTGCGACAGACGAATACTGGCGACAGAGTAAGCTGTATCTGAAAACTGCTCCTCAGCAGCAGGGCTGGCAACGTCGGTAGGCATATCGACATGGATATCTTCATCGCGTATCTGTAGCGGGAAACCAAATTTTGACGTATACATGCGGTCGAAGACATAGATAGCCCACCACAGCCGAACGCGATGCTGACGTTCTATAGGATCAGTGCATTGTCGCTCAGGAATATTATGGTTGAGCCCGAGGATCAGACCCAGACGCATGGCGCTGCCGACTAACATATAAGCCGAGTGTCGTCTGTTTAGGAAGTACGAGTACAGCGACTGATTAATTCGTTTAGGTCTAGCTATGATATGCTGAAGAAGCAGTTGACTTACCAGTAGTAGCAAACTTTCCACATGGATGACACCTGGTCTCTCGGGCAGGATCGGAATTAGTCCCATTGCTCTTACATAGTACAACGTGCCTGGAACTCGGCCCGTTGGTGACGAGTTGGCCCGAGACGAATAGACCTCGCCCAAGGCGAAAAGGGCGAAGAATTTGCACATAACAGCCGGGTCGTCGCGTAGCGATGGAGTGCGGTAAATGGATTCGAGGTGTTCGATGGTCGACTTGCGTAGAAACAGATGGTAGACGCGACTCAACTGGTTGAAAGCAATACGAACCAGTAGACGAGCCTGTGCTAGACCGGGCCATTGGGTGGCACCCTCGAGTAAAGATGACTCGGGGGTGTATTGCGTTCGAGCAACATGCGCCGTATTAGGATCCCCCGTAAGGAACTGGCGCAAGCGCGTCGCGAACGCCGTGCATGCTGCATCACCCATGTATATAGGAGGAGCAGAAGGGTCATATGGGTAGAACCAAGCCCGTTCTCCGAGAAGAGGGTTTTGCACTGGCGGGTAGGACTCTTGTGGAATAGACCCCTCGGCAGTAGTGGCAGATGAGCTCTGAGGGGTACTAATGGAGCGTAGCTGTTCTCTTAATTGAGCGTTTTGGGTAAGAAGTTCGTCGAGATAACTGGTGTGCATCAGAATACAATACCGCTAAGCAATGGGTAGATGATGGAGGTTGCTTACCTCTCTTGCACCTTGAGCTTGCGATCACGTAGAGTGTACTGGCACTCATCATCACAACCAGCCCGCCGACATCTCGAACAAGGCTGTCCGCCAGAGCATTTAACTTTATGGGAGTGACAACGGTGGCAGCTGCAGGAAGGGAACTAGTTAGCGCAATTGCTAAGGAAGAAGCCCGAATGGCAACGCACGCTATAGGCTTCTTATTATCACGCTTGGGTTGTTGCTTAGTGACAGGCATCGGTGAATGATTTATTTCAGACTATTGGAATGACCTGCATGCGTTGATGTTGTCGGCAGTCTGATCCTTCGCCGAAAGGCAAGACGAAGTTCGCCTCTCTTATTCATCCTTCGGCAGTTTGGTCACATGCCGAGGTCTAACCTTAGCCAAGTATGACTTTCCACTAGTATCAGCCCCGCGGCGCCCATAAGCATAGAACAATAGAGGTGGGTGAAGGAAAAAAACAGTAATTGTTTGGGCTCTTTTTGAGTGATTAATGAAAATACCTCCGATATGTATCCTGATTGCCGATATCATACTGTTGTAAGTCTGTTGTCGCTGCTTCATCGAGTCACGCAGTTATAATCGGTTCCGTGACGACATGCCGACGGTTCTATGAACATATAACCGAACTATATAAATTACGCAGGGACAAGAATCCAGAGCTTCATCATAGCTTTTCGTGAGAAACTACTCCAGCAGCTCACTGTCTAAAAGAAGAAGCATACTATAAAACATTATATCTCGGTCCTACTCACAATGCTTATACAAAGACCATATTTGGATGTTCATTTCCAACTGCAGCCTGGCTCTGCCGATTTCAGTGTCGGAGATGACATTAAGGGAACAGCTTACATTATCCCACGGAAGAGTATCTCTCCACATCAGCTAAGCATCTACCTTGAAGGTATGATTTTATTCCTGTCTACAGTTGCAACTCGTAATGATTGTTTGTCAGGCAAAGTCAAAATACAGATTGACAGGACCGAAAACGCGGTGCCACTTCCACCGTACACAGCATGCCAGACTTTTCTTCGCATAGAACAGCCGCTCGAGCTCAAATCATCAACAGACTCGGAACTACTTCAAGGAGGTTTGAGGCACGAGATACCATTTGGGTTCAAGGTACCGCCAAGGATAAGAGGTTCGGTATGCCAGCAATTTTGTCACCATCAGCAGGTCCAGAAAGAGCATTCACTCCTTCCCCCGAGCATGGGGCAATGCGACATGACGCCCAGCGAGATATCGGTCGAATACAACATAAAGCTCAGCTTGACACGGGGCATCAACCGAGACGGGATGCCAGCAGTAGCTGAATGGGCATGTCCATTGTTTATTCGTTCGCCGCGCATAGAACAGGCACCCTTGCTGGTTCCGGAAGACAGCAAGCATTACTGCCTCAGTAAAGAGAAATTCGTATCCAAGTCACCGATATCTCTCTCTCGAATTGGAGCGCTGTTGGCGCGGACGGCACAGCCAGCTGCTATTCAACAAGCAAAAGCCATGGTCAGATACTTACCAGTCGACTTGCAGTTCCAAACAATATCCGAACCACATCTGCCACAGTTATCATCAATGTGTGTCTCATTGAATGCCATCACCACTTTCGGCGAAAGGGCAGAAATACATCTTCCAGAGGCTATAGGTTCCTCAGCTCGGGATCCTTATCGCCACTCTTATGTGCAAACAGTATCTCTAGGGAGTTCAACCCCGAGCCCGTTGGAGTGGGAAAAGCGCCATTTTACCGAGGATCCGGACTCATCCACGGCCAGCATCGCATCAGGAATAATCTACAGTACCTCAGTAAAAGTGCCAATCAAGCTCCCAGAGAGTCTGAGCTTGCCGCCTACGTTCAGTTACTGTCTTGTTTCCCGAATATACTCTTTGACGGTGACTCTCCGATTCCTCATACAAGGGCAATGGGGCCGAACGACTAGCCTTATATTGACAGTCCCACTTCAAATATGCTAGCTCATAGCTAAGTCTAGACCCATTGCTAGTTCTTGGCAAGTTAGAGGAGTGAAAAGGAGATATGCAGCTGAAATGGTACTTAAATACGTACTAGTGTGTGAGAACCATCTTTGCTAGACGGCTATATGACGGCTATTTATATAGTTGGGAGCTTGAAACAAAAAAACCTGCTAAAGTTGGCATCATGCCCTGGAGAATAACTGTGTGACTTGAATGTATCTAACTTGATATTATACAAGATTAAACATGTTTAAGAAGGCAAAAAATATATCGATCGTAGCGTTTCATTTATCGAATGTTCATGTCGCAACAACAGTACACTACTTATCCATTGTAGTAGCTAAATCGAAGTTGCCGCCCGGCCCATTACACGCTAGACCACATTCGAACTAGCCACAAATCATGTGATACGCAGCTTGCAGACATAATGTGATTAGGTAATCAATTCCAATCCATTCTCTGGACTCGATGGAAATAGGCGTAGAATTGTAAATGCGAGTATTAAGGTGAAGGAGAGCTCTCCATGATTGAAGGATGAGTGAATCAGTACGGGTAAAAGAGGCCTTTGCCGCCGTGAGTGTCTTTCTCGAATCTGTGCTTCAACGAGGTATGCAAAGCTCGATTCCAGAGCCGTCTGAATGTCAAAGCTAACCGAGAATTTAGATAGCGTTCAGAGCCAAAAGGTGCGGGGGCAGTCTCTAGTAGAAATCCTGAACGAGACACTTCGTGACGATGAGAAAAGTACTGGGTCTGTGAGGAGGGATGTCATCATCAAAGCTTTGAGCCTACTGTCTCTCATCCATACTGCTTTCGTCACTCCCTCCAGTGATGGCGATCGGCCCGGCCAGACCGGCCAGGAAACGGAAGATGTTGCCCTGGAAGATGCAAAGAGACGCAGGCTACTTCTCGCTCTATTGGATTTGATTGCTGTGGAAGGCATATACCCGTCACTTTCAAGAGGTCTTGGCCTACCTCTACACCAAAGGGTGTTCTCGGCTCTGCCTGCTGGGGTTATCGCTCAACAACAACAACATCATGCTCAGGAGAGTCCCGAAGACGAATATCTTCTCGAAAGGATATGGGTCACTCTTTCGAACATCATATTCGATGCAAAAATGAGCGTACAAGATGTCATCCGTGGCCGGATCCTTAGCGACATGATCAGTGCAGCTGCAGACCTGGCTTATAACTCAAAGACCCTCTCCGATGATAAGAAGGCTATCTACCGTCAGGAGGTGGGAAGACTGATTGAAGAGTATGTTTTTTTTCTATAAATGTTACAGCCACAGCTACTAACTTGCTGCAGGACTCCCAGCCCTGTGTTGCTACCAGCATTGTCCAGTTTCCTGCAGTCGGATCCTGCTCCGTGGTTCAAGTCTCTGGTCTCTAGCGAGCTGTCACGAATTCCATTACGCCCCGGTGGCGTACTTCAGACCATGGTCTTCCTGGCCTCTCAGTTTGCCCCGTTCCTGGGAGCCGAAGCTCAGGCCCAGGCATCGAATGGCCCAATTTTCACAGTACAGGGTATAATGCAAACGTCCCGCCTGCTGTCCTCAGTTCCAGAAGGAATGGACCCGGTCAACTACTTTTCAACAATAGCACCGCAGCTACTAGAGTTGATTGACGGGGATGACCTTGACCTAATGAAGACAGCAGCATACGTTATTGGAAACGGTATCTTGGGTAAAAGAGCCTATGGCGCTCCTGGGACCGTCGGGCACTCCATATTTTTGGAACCCATCTTTAAAGCGCTTACGGCGGGGCTTGATGCTTCCTCAAAGAAATGGATAGCTGCCGCTGATGAGTTTGACCGTGCATCATCCGAGCAGATTCAAGTAGCCGAGCCGACGGTAGTATTAGCAGTCGACAGATTGCGAACCTTAGTCCTCCAACCTCCAAATCCGGGTCTCGTGAAGCGAGTCGTTCACCCTATTCTAGTTCCACTATGGGGCCTAGCCTGCTATGCAATGGAACATCAAAATATGACACTGCATGAGAAAATCTTGACTATCCTGCAGACCTATTTCGGAATATCAGTTGGACTTCAACCATTACAGAAACTCGTCGACAACCTACTCTATGATGGTGGGGAAACGTGGACTTATGATTCAGACTCGAAGAACAAAATCTTACTGCGGAAGCGCAACACATCAGAAACGAATCGCAACATTGTCCGCCTCGTCGACATATTGCAGTCTCGCACGAAACTCTTCGTCAGCTTATTGGGCGCAGACCCCAGTAGCGAAGAGCGGACAGCTGACATCTTCCTCTACGTCAGTGAAAGCTGGCTGGTAAAACCTACCTTGGATGAGCGTTCGATGGATAATTTGCGACTATCCCCGGAGGAAGATAACTTCAAGAACATCATGCAGCAGTTGATCAGTGCCAAGGTAGCGGAAACGCTACTCGACAATTTTAAAGACGTCCTTTCCCGTCGACCTCTACGCGTGCTCGAACTTATCAAGCAGATAATCGACAGTGAACTGAACCGAGCATACGTGCGGAGCAAGAAGACCATGGGAGCACGGTCAGGCAAGGTATCCCTATCGTCACTGGCCAACATAGTCGAGCCAGACGAAACCGGAAAGGAAGAAGCAGCAGCAGACACAGACTCCGCCGAATCACTACCAGCCGTATTCAGCCTTCTATCTACTGTCCTCGCCTCACCAGATTTCACCATCTCACCTGAGACTCTCCCAGTGCTCGAAGCCATAAAGTCAAAGCTCGACGATCTAACGCCCCATCTCCCATCCGACCTCTCCAAACCAGCAACCACATCATCAATGCTCATTGAAATCCACCTCGCCAACCCCGAAGGCGAGACCCCCATAACAAACAAACCAAGCACCGAAATAGCCGACTTCGAAACCCACCGTCGCGCACTATCCAACCTAAACTCCGACCTCGCCCCAATCCAAGCAGAAGGCTTCTCCCTCCTCTCAAACCTCATCACCAAAGCCTCCCCTGTCCTCGACATCCCTTCCACCCTGACCCTCCTCCTCTCCATCATAACCGACACCTCCGAAACCCACAGCACAGACGAATTCATCTACCTAAACGCCATCAAACTTATCGGAACCCTCGCATCACGACACCCCCGCACCGTGATCAAAACCCTGGTAGACCGCTACATCGACAAAACCGAAACCCACACACTCGACCAAAGACTCAAGATCGGCGAATCCCTCCTCCGCACCGTCCAGGACCTCAACGACGCCCTAACAGGCGAAACAGCCAAACTCCTCGCCGAAGGCATGATTGCCGTCGCCGGCCGACGCGCCCAGAAACCCCAAGCCCAAAAGACGCGCAGACAGCAACTCGAGAAAGAGAAACGGAAAGCAGAACGCGAAGAAGCCCGCAAGAAAAAAGAATCGTCTATGCCCCCAGGATGGAGCATCTCCACATCTACATCCAAAATCCAAGAACTATCAGACCAAATACAGAAGGAAGTCGACGCCTCGGACTCCGAAGAAGACGAAGAGCAAGCCGCCCACTCCGCGAACATCATCTCCGCCTGGGCAGCAGGCGCAGCATCTGACTCCGAACCAGAGGATCTCCGCGTCCGCGCATCCGCATTATCCATTCTAGCTAGCGCCATTCAAACGAACATCCTCGGCCTCGGACCCTCGGTTATCTCCTCCGCCGTGGAATTAGCCCTCGCGACCCTGACATTAGAACCGGAGGTCGAGTCCGCTATCCTGCGACGCGCGAGCGCTATACTCCTACTTGATATCCTGAAGGCTATGGATACCGTTCGCGAGAATCGTGGAAGTCAGGCGCTGGGCTTCGGGTTCTCGCTTTCGGATGCGAAGGGTGTTGGAATGGAGGGGGGAGCAGCGACGGTAGGGAATATTCCGCACATGTTGTCTTCGCTGAGGTTCGTGGAGAGTCGGGAGACGGATTCGATTGTGAGGGGCCATGTAAGGGTGTTGGTCGAGAGTTTGGAGGCTTGGTTGGAGAAGTCGCTGTTGTGGGGGATTGGGGCGAGAGGGGAGGATGAGGAGCCGAGGTTGGAACTTGGGCATCGGATTGCTGGGTTGAGAGTGAGTCCTCTTGCTGGTAGGGATGGGGGTATGAGGCCGAGGATTGAGGAGATTGAGTAGTGAGATGTAGTTGGTTAGGTTTTTATGAACTTAGTTACAGTTATTCAGTCTTTACTTTACTGTCTACTACTGCGCGAAGATTATGCTTGATGCTTTGGTTTTTCATTTCCATTATCTGTACTGTGATCCAGTATGAAAATAGCTATTTCGTGAACGCGTCAAATGTACTGAGTAACTCCGAGGTCACCGTGATTTCAAGGCATAAATGACAGAAGATGAGGATCGACTTTCTTGCCATTCTCTGTGAGAGACCTTAGTGAGAAGGGTAGATCTGGTCTCCGTTTTCCATTAGAATGTCAGATAGAAGAGATTAGAAGTGTAGTTTGCAGCGAGAAATGAACTGAAGACAAATTCGATAGATATCATCGTAGCATAGCTGTTTCGATGAAAGAAATATGAGAAGAGGCAAGTGCCCAGCACTCCCTCATCCGCTGTACTTCCTTTGCGCCGTAAGCATTGCCGCAACGCAGCTGAAGAGCAACCGTGTCACAGATGGAGCCAGCCTTTGGTAAGCGAAGTGCAATCTGGGGAAGTGTAGAATTAGTAACGGTTGCCGCGTCCGCGACCTCCACGTCCGCGACCCCGTCCAAAGCCAAAGCCGCCTCGACGAGGCCCACGGCCCATACCACCTCTGTTACTACTAGGACGGGGCCCTCTGGCCATTCTAGCTTGGCGTTCGGCGTCGCTCATGTCAAATTTGTTTTCGATGCCGATCAATTCGCAGAACTCCGCGGTCTGAGGATTGGTGTACTCAATCGGCATCTCCTCAGTTGTCAGAGGTACACTGGGATCGTAGATGGGCGCGGTTTGAGTGAAGTTCTCAGGGACGACAAGCTTTCCAGGCTTCACGACGTTCTCCTCGACCCACTTTTCTTCTTCGAGGATCTGGGGAAGGTACACGACGTCGCCCTTATCCGCAGAGGGTCTGGCGTTGGGATCCCCAAGGTGGAGGTCGTTGGCGAACGCACGTGTGATTGCGAGCCATTCTTTGTCGTACTCCAAACGATATGGGCGTTCAACCTTCGCTCCATCTGAGTCCGAAATAGGATTTATCTCCAAGAGCTGGAGAAATTCGCGGTTAGGAAGACATTTGTCTAACGCGAGGAAATTGGTCACGTTGTTTGCAATGGCTTCGGGCAAAGGGCCGTTGACCGGATAGGGATCAGGCTGGGGTCGTGAAAAACTGGCAGGCAGCTGGTTCCTGACATCCTGCGAGACATCAGTCGCTTTAGCTGGCTCTGCTTGAGAGGTTATATTGTTTCGTTCCAACTGAGTCGGAGTGGACGTCATTGCGGGAGAGCCACTATTGCCTGAAACTGCCGTTTCAGGCTGTGCCTTACTTGAGGCATCGTCGGAGTCGCTGTCTAGATCTAAGTCGATCTCGTCACTATTCTTCACAACATCCGATCCATGATCAACCTTCTGTTTCTTGGGGTTCTGCTGTTCGGGACTGACATCCCTCTCGACGCTTGCAATTTTCCGATTTACGCCGTCCATATCAGTCTCCACCCTTTTCCAGGTCAGGTTGTGTTTGAATTCATAGGGGTTCGGCCCAGGATTCTGTGCCTTGCCCGACAAATAAAGCTCGTTCTCAGCCGCTTCGTTTCGGGCAGCAACGACGTGGAAGTTCTTCCACGCTGACAATTTAGTCTCCATGCTGCTAGCTGCTTCTCCAGCCGATACGTCGGTTTTGGATGGCTGATGGGCAAGTTGTCCACTCTCTGACTGCAACTGAGAGGCTCCGGTGCTTACAGCGTTGCTCTGACTCTGCTTATCAGAGTTGGCAGTAGAAGCGGAGGCCACAGGCTCATTCAATGGGTTCTGGTTCTCTTCACCGAGGACCAACGAAGTGAATACCGCACCATCCAGCGCAAATGGAGCGCTTGGACGCTGACCGGCATCAGTTGCACCAAAAGCAGCCTGTCTCTTGGCCGCGGGATGCTCAGGAACGACATATTCAGCGTGCTGCACTCGGGCCGCGAACTTAACATGTAAGTGGGCCGAAAACCAATAGGCTGGGCGCAGCCGATCAAGAACATGCTTGGCAGCCATACTACCAAGTCGGCCGTTTTGAGAATCCTCGCGGAACCCAATTTTTCTATTGAATAAGGTTTCAAAGTCTCCGCTACGCTCGACCGTCTTAGGCCAGTCGTGGGATAGTCCCAGATCAACCTGTGTGCGGATTTGCAGCAATTTGCGAACATCGAGTTCCCTCACGTGGTAGATGCTTTGAACGTCATCGCTGTTGTACGGCAGTCGTTCAAAATGAGGTCTCCGGTAGTCGTATCCCTTCCAGATGCCAGACATGCCGGCGATGCGAAGGGGCCCACACCGGATAACGTTGGCTGCACCGAGGTAGTAGATATTGGGGGCTACCCACCCGCCGTAATACAGCTCAAACAGGTGATTGCTCGCCTCATGGTTCCCTCCCACAAAAATGGTAAGGTATGGAGCAACACGCTGCCCACTGTAGTATTCATGAAAGTCACCCAACTCTCTGTATTTCATCGGCACTGACATGCAGGCCAGATCATTGGCATTTCTGACAGCCTAGTTTGAGGTTAGCAGGAGAGACAGGTGAGTTGACAGGGGCAAAAACAGTCTTACCTGGAAATCGCCGCCAATGATCAATAAATCGACACCATCCCACCCTTTTAGGGAGGCAGCCTTATCGACTGACGCATAGATATCATGAAGACATCCGTGGCCCTGGAAATGTATCGGTGGTCAGCAAGATAAAAAGTACAGGGTAGAAGATGAGAATTTGACTTACACATCCTTCAAACGCGACTCGAAGCGAGGCCGAGTCTGAAGTTGGCATCTCCATGATTCTGGGAAATGCTGCGAAAACCGAGCTAATAGGGACCGATCCGGCGACGAAGTATGAGCTGCTCGCAAACTTTGAGACGCAGAAGATACAAAGGACGATTAGGAACAACGTAGGAGACCTCCTATGCAAGAGTGGGGATTACTGGACGCCGAATATTAGATTCTGAGAGAGAGAATAGAAAGATGCTAGAGGTGAAGAAATGAGAAGAGAGGAACTGGGGGAGAAGAGAAAGATGAAAAGTAGAAGCAGAGTAACACCGGGAAGATGTGAGTTGATCGTGCGGCGGGAGAGTGTTTGGTTGCTTTGCTGCCGAACAGCCCTTTTTTTTTCTCTTCTCGGCATCAATTCATTTTCATGCTCTCCCGCCAGGTTTTGAGCAGGTTCGGTCTTCTTATATATTCACAACCGTTCTAGATACTTGAAATTGTTATCACTCAAACATGCCCCTTAGTGATCATGCGCCCCGGTTGGAGTTCCTCAAGGGCTCCGCTAGCGCTCTCAATGCTCTCAGTCCATCAACAGCGGCCTACTTGATGACCATTCACAACGGCATTCTCCGTGACGAATTCAAGCCATTAAACCAGCGGCTTCAAGAGACATCGTGCGGTGCATGTGGCAGTGTCAGAAGCCCGCAGTGGACCAAGAATATCGTCATCCAGAAGAAAAGTGGCAAGCAGTCGAACGCAGGCAGAGCGAGCAAGGCCAGCTCTGATGGAGCTACAATCTTGAAATGTCTCCGTTGCCGGCGACGGACCATCAAGCCAGTCCGCAAAGATGCAGCTCGTCCTGCACTACCACCAAAAGTTACTTCTACAGCGACATCTACACCTGACATTCAATCATCTGCAACTACAACGCCCCAGTCCGAACCAGCCATCGAATCAGCGGATTCGAGCCGGGTGAATAAAGCGGCCGACAATGCCAACAGCAAAAAGCGGGCCAAGGCTCGCAAGCAAGGTGGGCTGCAGGCCTTGATGGCATCCAAGCAACAATCCCGCAGCAATTCATCCTCACTTGATCTCTTTGACTTCCTTCAGTAGTGAAGGTGACCTGCCAAATAGTATCCAATTCCCTGCTGCTTTTGCTTTCACTGTCACGGACTGCCAAGACCGGAGTCTCGGCAGATTCCTCCGAGATGGATTGGGCCTAGCGCGGGGTCACGCTATCGGAGCTTCCCAAGAGCTGCGGCTGTTGATGTGGAGCTCGCTCGATTATCCCCCAAGCATCCTCTGCTGCTGTTGCTGTTGTTGCTGTTGCTACTGCTTCTTGGCTTGCGCTCTGTATTGCATTTAGTTTACTGCTAACTCCTTACCTCTTCGACACAATGTCGTCTTACGATGACGAGCACGATCCTCAGGCGGATGAACTCCGAGAAACCGCTCTGGTCACCCTGGAGACGTTGATTAGCTCTTGCAACTCTCAGATGCAGCCATACATGTCCAATACCATTAACTCAGCCCTTCGATTTCTCAAATACGATCCCAACGTTGCCGAAGCCGAAGACGATGAAGAAATGGGCGGCACTCAGGATGATGGCTCTGAAGATGACGTAACGGAGGAGCCCGATCTGGACGACGACGACGAGTTCGAGGATTTCGAGGAAGAAGGAGGCTACAGTGATATTGATGATATGAGCTGGAAGGTCCGCCGTTGTGCAGCGAAACTGCTCTATTCCGTCATTTCGAGTTACACCCGCGGCCGTACTGCAGACGATGCGTCCTTGTTTCAGCAAATCTCCCCCGCTCTTATCGCCCGGTTCAACAAAGAAAGGGAAGAAAGTGTCAAGCTCGAAGTCGTGTCTACCATGACTGCACTCGTTCGGAAAACCGGTGAAGGCGCCATGATAATCACGTCCAACGGGTTCCTTGAGTCAGTTGGGGGTTCGAAGAATTCGCGGAAGAGGAGACGCCAGGATAGTGATGCTAGTATGATCGACTTCGAGCCCAGCATTGGCACGTCCTCTGCTGTCAGTACCCCCGTTGTTGCTCCTTCCTCGCCCAATTCTGGTCCACAGGCGGAGCTGGCTCGCTCAGTGCCGATCATCGTGCAGAGTGTGGTCAAGATGTGGAAGCAAGCTTCTGTACCTCTGAAGCAGGCTATTATCGTGCTGCTCAAGAGCCTTGCACTCGTTCGCTACGGTGGACTTGCGGATCATCTCCAACAGCTGGAAGACCCCATAGCGGATGTCTTGAAGTCCTCTTCTCTCTCGGGCGGTTCATCTGCACCCGTCGGGTCTTCGGCGAGTGCAGGCACCCTCCAGACCGAAACCCTGGGACTCATTGCCGCGATTGCTGAAACGCATACGTCTGATGCACTGTTGCCCTTCCTTATCGCGTTGATTCCCGGCGTCATTGGGGCTGTCAATGACAGGAACTACAAGGTCAGCAGCGAAGCGTTGGGAGCCGTCGAACAAATTGTGAAGGCGCTTACGCCGCCGCGGGTTCCCAACGCCTCTCAGGACCTTGCATCGCACCTAGGGAGACTGTATGACGTCGTGCATACCCGCATCACTGATACGAGTGCCGACCTCGAAGTTCGCCAGAGAGCTATCCACGTGTTCGGCGTGCTGTTGGCTCGGACAGCTGGGGAGAAAGGTTCTTCTTTCCTTCCGCTCGATCAACGCTCCAAAGGTCTTTCTGTCTTGGTGGAGCGACTGAAGAACGAGACCACGCGGCTCGCAGCTGTCCGGGCCGTTGACGATGTCGCCGTCCTTTGCACTCGTGAGGTGGATGTCGCACCAACCTGGGTTAGTGAAGTCACTGCAGAGCTTGGCGCACAGCTGCGCAAGTCAGACCGCGTTCTTCGAGGTGCCAGCTTGGAGGCTCTTCGCAGCCTGGCTATGAACCCCAACACCAGAACTCATTACGATGATAAAACCATGAAAGAGCTTGAAGATAGTCTTCTACCGCTCATCAGCGCAGAAGATTTCCATTTCCTCGCACCGTCACTTATCATCCTGGCCAAGCTGGTTCCAGGCAATGCTCAGCTTCTTGTCAACGAGAGCTTGATCTCTGCGCTGTGTTCTGTTGTTCTGTCGTCACTCGTTGGAACGGTACTGAAAGCCCTGCTCCTCTTAGTCAAGGTCATTGGAGAAGAGGGAGCTGGTGCAGCATTGATGAAGAAGCTTCTTCAGGATGTTGGCATCAGCGGGGACACGTCAGTTGTCGGTAGAGCGATTGGAACTCTCTTGGTACACGGTGGTCCTAAGCTGGGTGTCAAGATGGAAGATTTCATGACGGAGCTAGAGACTGCGCAGGATGCTCAACGTAAATGCCTTGCGCTCGCGATCTTGGGAGAGATCGGCCTACGAATGGGCTCCAGCTGTTCGCTGACACCTGAGCTCTTCATCACCCACTTCAACTCCAAGTCCGACAAGGTCCGACTGGCTGCAGCCACAGCCCTGGGTAACGCAGCAGCAGGTAACGTCAAATCTTACTTGCCTATCATCCTGGGTGGGCTTGAGAAGGGCAACCCGCAGAGTTACCTGCTCCTCCACTCCGTGAGGGAACTGCTCCAGCACCCCGAGATTGTTCGGCCGGATGTAGCTCCCTCAGCTGTCAAGCTCTGGCAAGCCCTTCTGGTCGTGTCAGAGGAGGAAGACAACCGAGCCGTTGGTGCCGAATGTGTAGGCCGGCTCGCCCTGATCGATCCGGTCGCTTACATTCCTCATTTCCAGGTGAGTCCAACCGCCAGCAGTATGTAAATAGTCGCAACAGGTGCAGCTAACACAATGTAGGATTATCTCTCCAGCAGTGACCCTAGTATCCGCAGCGTCGTCATTTCCGCATTCCGCTACACCCTCTCGGATCCCAGAGACACGTACAACGATGTGCTGAGGCCCGTGATCGTACCCCTGCTGGTTAACATGCTGAGCGACCGCGACCTTGGCAATCACCGTCTTGCCCTGACGACCTTGAACTCAGCCATCCACAACAAGATGGAAATCCTTGTCCCTCACCTCAACGAACTCCTCCCGGCCGTTTTCGGCGACACCAAGGTGAAGCCAGAACTCATCCGCGAAGTGCAAATGGGACCGTTCAAGCACCGCGTCGACGACGGTCTCGAGCTCCGCAAGGTCAGTACACCTAACCCCCTTTCTCCCCACACAAACAATCAAAGACTAACCCAAACCTTCAGAGCGCCTACGAAACCCTCTACGCCTCCCTCGACTCCGCATTCTCCCTCAGCCACATGAGCGAATATTTCGACCGCATCCTCTCCGGCATCGACGACGAACAAGACATCCGCACAATCTGCAACCTAATGACCTCCAAGCTGATCCATCTCGCCCCCGAAGAGACGCAACGCCACCTCGACGCGCTCTCAGAACGCTACAACGCCATCCTCTCCTTCAAACCGAAGGATAACGCCGTGAAGCAAGAACTCGAAAAAGCGCAGGAGGCATCATTGGGCGTGCTGAAGATCAGTCGCGATCTAAGCAAGGCGTTCCCGAACGCCGAGGTGGCGGGTGATCATCACAAATGGAAGGCTTATATGGAGTTGATTCGCAAGACGTATGGAGCGCAGCTTAAGACCTTGGAGGCGGAGGCTTAGGTTTATGCTTAGGCTTGAATAGAAGGAAGTATGTCTTTCCTACTACTTTAGCTATCGGTGGCTTCAGTTGGCGGTCGATTAGACGGTCTATTTATCTATTTAGCCTAACTTTTACATACGGGGGGGAAGGGGACGAGCGTGAGATCGAAAAGCGAATGTATCCTGCTGCCGTATAGTAGTGATTGACGTCAATGAATGATGAACGATGATTCATGCCTTCAGTTTAGTGCATTGGCTTTATGTAGTTACTGTAACAAACTAGGATGTAGGTTATAAAGAAGAAACAGCATCAATGCATTATGACGATGAATGTGCACTGGATATGGTATTGGGGGGGGGAATAGTCCGCTTGAAGTAGAATACAGAAACAGCAGTGTGATGAGTTTCCAGAACTCCTGGTATGCAGCCAGCCCCCTTCACGTAGCCGTTAAAACGCCAATCAACAAACAGCCAACCAACCATCCGCCATGAAGAAGCAAGAAACAAAATAACAACAAAGCAAGACAGTGATCCAACCCAATGATATCAAAACTCCGTGCAGCTGCACCCCAGGATATCATGAATCATGCAATGCTAAATAAAAAAACAGGCAATTTATGCAGTAATGGCTTTCTTCTTGAGCACACCGAGCTTTTCGAGCTTTGCCCAGGCCTGGTCCATGTCGGAGCCTTCGTCCACAGAAGGTCTCAGCTCCAAGCCGTCCAGAAGGCGAATCGAACCCCCAGTTCCGGCGTATAGCATAAGCTCGAAGACTCGTCTACGGAGTCGCGTTGGCTCATCCAAGTGGGATAAGTATCTTTGATCAGCCAAAGGATCGGCGAGCGGAAGAGTGTAGGGATCATCGATCTCAATCTCCTTGGCAGGGTTTGGCAATTCTTCCTCGCCTAGAGTAGCTGGGTGCGTGACGTCTCCACTGTGTCCAAATTCAGCCAGGGCAGAGGGAAGGTCCAAGCCGTCATGGCGTCGTTGGCCAAGCTCCTCCTTCGCCTTCAGCTTCTTCACATTCGCTTTGCCGTTGCCAATAACAGCAGGGGGATAAAACCGGACGGTGAGGGGGTTGCCACGGATGTCGACCTTCTGCAGAGAGCGAGCCCTTCCTTTACTGGTCCTTCCAATATGGCTCAGTACTTGACAAAGACGCCGCAGTCGTGTGATGTTGTTTCCTGCAGCTGCTAACCGAGCAAGGCACTTCAGGCCCGATAGTTCATTGAGACCTGTCAGAGAGTTGAAGTTGAGATTGAGGACCACCACATTGGGAAAGCTCGAAGCAAAGTCCACAGGAAGCCCCTGGATGCTACAGGAGGCTATGTCCAGTAGCTGCAAGCTTAGAAGGGGCGAGGAAGGCGAAAGGCTCTGCATAGAAAGTCTATTTGACGAAAGGAACGCCTTCCGAAGATCTTTTACCAGACCCAAATCGATGTCGAAAGTGCCACCATCAACGTCTCCAGTCATCTGTTCTCTAGCAGAGAGGACCTCCAAGGAATGGCATTTATCGAGACCAGAGACGCTGCGCAAGAAGTTCTGGTCCACATAAAGCAAGTGTAAGGATGGGAAAGCCCCGACGTCGAGTGTGCGCAGGATGTTATTGGAGAGCTTCAACGATTGGAGACTAGGTAAAGAGGCTGTGGTTTCAAGTCCATCGAGCTGATTGAAGCGAAGGTCAAGGGCAGACAAGGAGGGAAGTGAGTCAATGTTGCGAATGGACGAAAGTTGGTTATGGCTAAGATCGAGATCATGCAAGCGAGTCCTGATTAGATGAAGAGGCGACCGTTAGATATGAATCAGGGAACGGGAGCGGGGTGTACTCACAACTCTGCTCGGCCAAAGTCGACTGCGGTCAAGCCGTTGTTCCTTAATTGCAAGCTCAATAGCCCGTCCAAGTCAAATATGCCTTCAATGTTCGTGATGTTATTGTCGTTGGCTTTCAGCTCTCTGAGATGGATGAGGCTGCTGAAACCATCCAAGCTTTCGAGTTCGTTCCCGGATACATCGAGATACTGCAAGTTGGTCAAATGGCCCCAAGCTGTGAGGTTCGAGAGACAGTTGTTCTGAATGTTCAGTGTCCTTAGGCTAGGAGGAACACCCCCAAGCTGACCAATATCATTGCCGGTCACATCCAATTCTTCCAGTCGGGGGCAGAAATCACAGAGCTTGTGGAGGGTGATCAATCCCTTATGCCGTAGGACCAGGCGCCTCACATTTTCCCAGTATGGTTCGAAAGGTTCGGCTTCGGTGATATGCTTCACCAAATCCTCAGTAGCCAAGGCGAATGTGCCGTGGACCTGGCGCAGCGATGTCGGTTGAGTCCGCTGTGCCACATAGCTGACTTCAAGATGGAGTGGTTGGTCAATCTGGTCAATAGTGAAGTCGGGCAATGGGCTGAGATGGAAGCTATAGGTTGTGTCTGGCCCTAAATGTTGGAAGCGAACCATTGAATTGTTAGCATTGCTCTTGTCCGGCGTAGATGCCACAGATCCATCAGAGCCTCTTCGAACCAGACTCAAATCTCTTCTGCTTTCAAGGTCCGGTATCGCACCAGGGTCCAGGGACTTCTGCTCTGGTAGCAGGGTATCCAGTGGACGACTGGAATGATCCGCCTCGGCACAGGCAGGGCCATGCTCAGACTGCTGGGTTTCTTGATTTTGTCGGAGTTTGGTGGGGCTTTCATCTTCATCAAATGCGATCTGTGAAACCAGTGGCGACGAGAAGCTGATGGTCACGACCCGAGCTTGTTGGCGGTGTTCCTGTTGGCGCCGTGGTAGCTTAGACAGGCGGCCTTCGTGAAGTTGAATCTCATGCTCGACCTCGCTGGTTGATTTGCTCGTCCTGCGGGCCTCGGATCCCCAAGAGGTAGCTCTGGTCTCCGAGTTGGAGAATCTAGAAGTAAAGGGGGTGGTTTTCGACTGAACAGAGCTGATATTGACTGAGGGTTCGCCCTCTTTCGTTTGCGGGCGCCGCTCTGACTGATGGGAAGCTTTCCGTGGGCTGGGCGAGCTCTGGCGCGCGTTTTCTTCACCGCGGACGGAAGAACCTTTGGTTTTATCCGGAGAAAGAGAGCTCTGCATCCTCATCATCTCCTGAAGCTCATCCACACTAAGATCAGGGATATCCTTAAACGGATCGTCCTCGCTCTCCTCGCCCTTGGGCTTGCCCGGAGACTTCTGAACGGTTTCCTTAACCCATTGGTTCCTATACCGGTCGTATGTGAGGCCATTCACTTGTTCCGGAATAAGGTGGGATACGATGTCTGACGACAGGACACCTTTTGCATGCGAGCTCTGTGAAGAAGAGCCTGTGGGTATGGAACGTGCACTGAGGCTCTTGCCGGAGAAATGAGTGTTGATGGTTAGAAGGTCAGGAAGATCATCGTCTTCTTCGCCGTCTTCAGTCGGAGCGGACGATCTGCGTATATGCTGCTCAGCGTTCAAGTTTCGGGTTTCAGCGCCGGCCTTATCGTTCTGCTCATTTCCTTCGCCTTCGTCCCAAATCGAGTTGGCACCATCGGAGTTAGTGTCATCCTGATCCAAGTTCAAGGACATGTCGGACCCGTTCACTTCAAATTCTTGATCGTCATCCTCTTGGAACTTCTTCAAGTGGCTCAGTATACGAGGGTTTGGCTCGTGGGGCTCTCTTAGCTTCCGCATATCGCCCCCCTCCCGGCTCGGAGGGCGCGAGAATTCTTCACGAGTGGACTCGTCTTCATAACTACCGCTCTCGTCCTGGTCCTCAGCATCAGACTCCTCTACACTGGAAAGTCCGCCAGCAGACCGGCCCTTGGATCGGATAATATCCATAATCTTGGTTGCCTCGTTGAGGAAATCTTGCGTAGTGATTGACCCCTTCCGAATCTCCGTGTTGACGCCATTGACCTTCACAATTGGTATCACATTGTCCGGAGGGGAGAAGGTCTGATTGCCATGGTCATCATGCCCAAGACGATTGTGATTTCGGCTTGACGATGGCCTTTTCCTCGAGAGCGATCGTACTTGACTCGGTGTTGGGGTGTTGGCTGGGTACGCTGATTGAGACCGGAGGAAACGTTCGGTGTCCTCCTCCGTTACACCATGTTGCATCAAACTTCTTTGTAACAGCGTGAGGTTATCTGGAGCCTGACCGGTGACCTTCCCAGATCCAGCATCATCTGGCATGAGACCGTGAGATTGAAGAAGGGTTCGACGCCTCTTTGGATGGGGATCTTTAGCTGGGGAATTCGGTCTTGATCCCGTTTCGGAGTGGTGGAACTCTTCGACTGTCCATAGGCCCTGTTTATCAGGGGCATTGGCACTCGAGGCCGACTCTAACGTCTCTGTTGACTTGTAATTCTTTGTAGATCTGTTTGACCCACCATCAAGGCTTTGCTTTCTATACGAACGGCGGCCCAGATGACCCCGTTCGACAGAGAGCCTCCGCGAAGGGGGCCGCTGGTTAGAGCCTACAACTTCGTTATTGAGCAGCTTTGGCTCGTATGGGCTGGTATCAGAGAAGTCGAAATGGTCCAGCTCCCCGTCACCGAATCGGTTGAGTCGAGGGTTCGGCGTGTTTCGCGATCTCGGCCGCTCGTGTCTTCTAACGCTGGCCTCACCCAACGCGTCTTGTTGTGCGCTCATGAAACTCCTCGACTCGCCCTTACGCCGCGCTTCTTCTGAAGGGGACACGGGCTCATCATCCTCCGAAAAGCCTCCATAGGTCTCTTCAAATTGGCTCATCCGTCGCAATAGCCTGTTGTTTGTAAAGGTATCATGGTTTCCGAACAGCTTCAAAGGGCTGCCTGAAGAGGGCATGACGTCGGTTCTTCCGGTTCCGGGTCGAGCAGCAACATGCGCAGACGATGGTCGAGGGAGCGTCGGGGGATCCGTTACTGGATTAGTCTTCTGGTAGAAAGGTGGTGAGCTCCGGATTCTGTGGTTGGAAGGCAGGAACGGTGACAATCGCTCAGAGGGAAAGGGTGGCGGTGACAGATGTAGCTTCTGGAAAGAGCCTTCGTTCAGATAGTCGTCTCGTCGCAGGTGCGCAAAAGCTCCGCGGCCCCGGAAATCCAGCGTCCCCATGGAGAGGTCCTTGGGCAGAGAATGACTGGTAACATCTAGTAGATCATCTTCCGGTAACGGGTCGACGGGGGCCTCCGACGGTTGATTTAGCAGGAAGCTATCACTTGCAGGGGAGTCGGGCCGTTCATATGGCGGCAAGTGTAGTCTTTCGAGCTTGTTCGTCACTTTCTTCAACGCGGACCTTATTACTTCTGATGCAGCGTTTCCGTCCATTGTATTTGGCTGGGAGAAGGTAATGGGCGTGAAATCTTCATTTCGCATATCTTCCAATCCACTAGCCGATCTCATTTGCGTGCCATTCCAAGAATCCTCATGACCATCACCTTGGTTCAACACAAATTTCGTAGGCCCTTTCTTCACATCCAGCATCCCGTTGCGCGATCCTCGGGGGCTTCCTGGAGTCGACCGGAGTTCTCCTTGATCTTGACGCGCCGACTTGGTCGGGGATCGGGGGCTTTTCGGAGAGGAGGAATGGCCGGTACCCTCACCAAACACATGTTGACCATCACCAGGAGGTCCGTTCGAAGGAGCATTGTCGCGTCGGTCCGAGGACGTGGAGAAGTCCCAGACGCTATCCGAGTGTTTCATTCGGGAAATGGCCTCGTCTTGCGTTTTCTCGGTACCGGGGGTGGGCGGCTTGAACACACTCTCGAGTCCAATTGGGGCGAAAAGATCGCGCTGTTCACCGGAAGGGATATCTCCATGGACCAGTCTCCTCCGCCATTCCGGGGTCCCTTCGCCGCCCTTGGCCTTCTTTGGTTTGATTTGAACAGTGCTTTGCTGTACCGACTGACTGGAGGCGTTCGAGACCGATCGCAACGGCGATCTCGTGTCCATGGTGGACGATTGTTTACGCCTGGACGACAGGTTCCTGGACGGTGGGTTTGGTCGGGGGCTCTTTTTCGTCTTATCGGGGACCGGAGATCGCAACTTGGACGGAGTCTTGGGGGTACGAGGGGTCTTCGGCGTGGGCGGCTCCCTTTTCACAAAATGACAGGGCCGAGAAACCTTCTTTTTATCAATAGGCGATGGCGACGGGGCGACAGAGCGACGCGCGGGAACCGGAATGCGACTAGGAGAGTTTTGTAAGCTGGACTGGCGGGAATGAGAGATGGACCGAGAGGGGACCGGGCTGGTTGGGGTTCCAGGCACAGGGACGGGCACCCAATCGTCGGAGAGTTGGTCCAGCCATGGTGGATTGTCGCTCATTTTCTGGATCGGAGGGGAGGGGGGAGGGAGAGGGAGGGTGGTGGTCGCAGAGGCTGAAGCTCAGGTCGGCGCGCGTCGCGATTCACAGGACGCCAGGCGGGATGCAAGCACAGCGGAAATTAGCAGATGCAGGCGGACCATGGAGCTGAAGGATGGTGGAATGGCATCGGGGGTGGACTGCGGTGGGTTTGTTGCAGAAGGCGATGCGCAATGATTTGGGGTGGGGGGTGTGTATGTGGAGAGAGTATAAGCAAGGAACGAGGAGTAAGTAGCTTAGTTACAGAGGAATAATGAATGGGAGGGAATATGTAAGTAAGATTGGGGGAGGAGGGGAGAGGAGGAAGAAAGAGGGAATCTACAAGTCGATAAATTGTTATTCTTGGGCGAGTGGAGATTCAGCGGCACGGGTTTAGTTGGATTATTTAGTTGGTTTACTGGGTTTTAGTGTCCATCGATCAAGTCGGGCTGGGCGGGTGCTCGGGGCAACCCTCCCCAGTCAAATCAATCTACGCTGGAATTAGTTAGTGGTGGTTAGCTATGCTTTTTGTTGACAAGTGTTTTATTTTCTCTAACTGCCCAACTCTAGTTCCATTGTTTCCCTGTTGTCTCCCCTTCCCCACGGTTCCTTGGTTCCAGAGTGAGGGACCCGGACTCATGGTTGATCCCCCCGTGTTTCCACCGAGATCGTGCCTCTCCTGAAACACCTGCTGCTGCACCTTAAAGGAAGAAAAAAAGAAAATACAATAATCACACCTTGCGTCGGAGCAAACACATCGAAATAATCACAACAACAACAACAATAGTTAATAATAACTAAAATATTATGGGCCATCGCAATAGCCAGCCCAACCAGACCCGCAAAGTACAGCTAAAATTGCAAACACAATCAATCCCTTAACCTGAAGTGGACAATTGCAGTCTGAGTTGGCACTGGATCCCCTCGCCAACCAATTGCAGTACTTCTGGCTGTGACCGACTCCATCCTCTTTACGGAGTACTAAGAGTCTAGTACTTAGTCATAAGAGAGTCTGAGCATTGTGGATACGTAGTAGGGAAAAAAAGAAGTACCCAATTGTCGCCCACCGTCGATCCCTTCAGAGATTCATTCGATATTAATTTTCGCGACGCAAGGAGCACAGGCTCCCTAGTCAGTACACAGTGGACCGGTCTCACCCGTCACGGTCTATTCTGCCCGAGTCGTCGTGTTTCCAACGCCAGAACCTGCAAGGCACGAGCTTGGTGTTTCGGGCAAATTGGATTGATAACCACTGGCTCGTGTTCGTTGCGATCATACTCCCCAGAGTTTGAAGTTGGGAGTGAGCGCTGCGATTATCGAATTAGAACTAATTCGTCGGTATCGGCGGATAGTCGGAATGGGAGTCCTAGTATGGAGTAGTAGTAAACTACGACTACTATGATCATGATATATTATCGTCGTATAATCCATTGGCCATTCTGCATGCTGCGGAGCACTACTACTATTCTTAGTTCCCCGTCGATTACTGGCTTTTAGAGCCCGCAAATAAGCGTATGTCTTTCGTCAACAAACCAATCGCCTCTCACTCAAGGAATCAAACTGCTAGTAGTACTACTCCGTAGTACTGGTAGTAAGCCAACATGCCTCTGAATTTCAACACCGCTCCAATTCTATACTTGACCATCATCTGGGTACTACCGTCAGTTCATACCGTTTCCCATGTAGGTAGCCAAGCGTGTACACCATTCTTGAGCAGCCAATTTCCCCATGTCCTACTATTACTATATTTATATACTACTAGTACTAGCAATGGTAGTAACAATGGAAGTGCCCCAACAAGCGGCTGGGTGCAGGAATCATGCAAGGAAGAGTTTCAGTACGAAACTCGATAGTAATTTGTCCCTAGTACTTGTGAATAGAAATAGATATATTTATACTCCATAGTATCCAGACACATATCTTGTGTCACTGGTGTAACTCCTGCGGCAGAGCTATCACGCCTGAGCAGAGTCCTTCCTGCCAGCATAGACCGCACATACTTGTAGAAGAAGGGACATACCGCTACAAAGTAGTAGACGCAAAAGTTACATTGGCAACTCTTCGGTAATCTAGCTCGCGATCATGCCACATGGACGATAAAATACAGTAGCCTTCGTCAAAGACATAAGTGGACTTTTCACATGTATGGCCCACGGTCACTCTCCATTAAGCCTGGGGGCGCTCGGGGGAAACGGTTCCCTTCACCTTGGCGCTTTCGGTTTCACCCTCGCCCTTGGCGCTCTTCCCAGGCTCGTTCACGTACGGGTTGTCCGTGTTGGTGTTGGAGAGACCCTCCTGCTTGCCAGAGATGGTAGCCGAGTTACCAGTGTCCTTGCGACTGGAGGGCTACATTTGGGAAGTCAGTCAGTCGAGCATCCTTTCAAGGCAAAGGAGTGAAATGTTCGCTGCTGTCGGGAAATCAATGGCTCACCTGGTCTACCTCTGAGGGAGGCTTTCCGTCCGTTGACGGCGTACCCTCCGCAGAGGAAGACGTATCTGTCTTCTGCTCTGCATCGCGATCAGGCTGAGGAGTAGCTTCACCCGCAGGGGCCTTCTCCTCCTTCTCGACGTGGCCAGCGCCGTGATCCTCGTGGCCGTGATGAGGGGTCTTCTTGGGTCCGGACTGAAGCAGGTAGAATGCTGTTGGGACACCAAGACCCAGAGATGCGATGAGCCTAATTGAGTTGCGTCTTTAGTCCGGTGTCCTGAACCAGTGAGACTTGACTTCAGAGAGAAGATAACTACCATGGTAGATCGGAGGACTTGGGAGCGTCATGCGATTGGGCGTAACCCCTGCGAGCGAATTGCTGTGTCGGGGGACGACGAGCTGCGACGCCGATGCCGGCACCGACGGCCCTAGCAGATGTGCGGAGGATATGAGGGCGTGCGAGAACCATTGTGAGATGGATTGTGGCTAGATGAGAGTTTTAGAAGACGATATGACTCGAGAGACAAAGTAGCAATGGGATGCAATTGACGGGAAGAAGAAGAAGGCAGCGGAAGGAGAAGAAGAAGAAGGAAGAGAAAGTATGAGGGGAAAGCAGGAGGCTGGACGGGGATGGTATGACCTAATTGAAGGCAGTCCCGGACTGGCCTTCGTTACGTTGCAATTCCATTCCTGGTCACCACTTCTTCGGAGCGGGAGCTGCCGGAGTGGCTCTCCTTCCTTGCTGCCACGGTCATTTTACCGGTTACTTACTCACTGGTTTACCTGGTTATTAGCGTTGCTCACTATAGAGGAGCAAAGTACTCCCCATGTACTACCACCTGTAATTACCGCGGATGATGTAATGGCACCGTGCGGGGAAGAACGTTGGCTCTTGTAGTTCCGTCTCGCATGGACCGCATGCTCAACATTTGAAGGTTATAGCCACTTATCTTCCTTAGCATGGTAA
Organism: Aspergillus piperis CBS 112811; assembly: GCF_003184755.1. Classification (NCBI taxonomy): domain Eukaryota; kingdom Fungi; phylum Ascomycota; class Eurotiomycetes; order Eurotiales; family Aspergillaceae; genus Aspergillus; species Aspergillus piperis. Next base: position 863,787 of record NW_020291599.1, on the reverse strand, counting down.
GCAGGAAAAAAAAATGGTCTGGTCAAAGGCTTTTATCTTCTTCTCAATTGGCCCTGTCAGTGCATATTCTTGAGGTCACTGCGTGATTCTATATCTGTCAAGCATGAAACATGCACTAATAGTCTCAAGAGCCCGCCGTAGGAGCTTGTTCATGCCTGAGGCTGCACAAGCAGCTCCGATAACAAACACCACTTTAACTCTATCTCCTCCCCATTCATCATCCCACTTGTTGCTTCGGTGGTTCCCCAGTCCCAACTTCATCCCTGATTTGGTTGCGCGACATCTTATCTCGACTATTGGAGACACTCTCTTTTCATAGCTCCCCACGATTTACCTTCAGGGGTTCTCTTTCTTCTCAACCACCCTCCCCTATCCTAACGCCGAAACTCACTGCGGGGCTTCAACATGGCGGACCGGCAGTCGGTGCAGCACAGCCTTAACAGCCTGCTTTCTAAACTGAGCGACCCTGACCCGGATATGCGATACATGTCGCTAAATGATCTACTTGGCATTTTAAATAATCCTAATTCCACCTATCTGGCTCACGACCAAGTCTCCTCATCAAGACTAGCTGAGGGCTTATTGAAGGCCTTGGATGACCAACATGGCGATGTCCAGAACCAAGCCCTGAAATGGTTTGTCAAAGTCCCGTCTTAAAATCCAGTTAATCGGACTAACTCGATGTACATTGTCTAGTCTTGGTCCTCTTGTCCTTCGACTGCCCTTCGAAAGCCTTGCATCTCTTCTCGAAAAGCTCACCAACCTGACAGCCTCGCAAACCATTGACACATCCGTTCCGAATACTGCTCTGAGATACATTGTGACAGCTCTACCTCGGCCGCAGCCGGGTCAGCCTCCAAGTCAGGAGGCGACAATGGCATATTCGGCCGTCTCTCGCGTCCTCATTCCCCGCTTGACTGGCCCGACTCCATCCCCTACTAGTCGGCGTGGCTCGATCGTCAAGGGCATGTTAGAGAAGGATCCATCAAAGGGCTTCAGCAGTGATGCTATTGATGTACTCATTCAGGTTGTCACTTGCTTTGGCCCCCTGCTGAAAGAGCCCGAATTGACGGCCTTGCAAAACTCCGTCCTGTCTATCGTTGACAACGATACAGCTGGCACCGTGGTCACCAAAAGGGCTCTGACGGCCATATCTGCCCTCGTGCTCCACTTCTCCGATGCTCAACTGAGCGCTTTTGTCCAGGGGCTGGTCCAAAGATTCAACTCTCCACAACTTAGTACAGTCCATCGGCGTCACCTCATTGCCACCGTCGGTGGTGTAGCGAAAAGTGCCCCGGCCAAGTTTGGTCCTCATCTTCCTACACTAGCCCCTTATGTCTTTGCTGCTGTTGGCGAGGATAACCTAGCACAAGTAAGTCGGCATCGATCCTATCTCACTTCTATAACCTTGCTCACGGCCCGGCTTTATAGTAGTCAACCGGATCCCAATATCGCTTTCCGTAGGCGCGATTGCGTGAGGGACATGATTTTGTGCTGGTAGCCTCAAGTTTTATTCCCAGAACGGCGGCTTTCCATGTAATTAGGACTCGCCTTATAGACATGATGAGCCTTCCAGTTCTCTGGGTGCCATGACCATACCCTTAATGAAAAGAAGAAAGCAATGCAATGCAGCGTCCCCCCAGTGTCCATCAATGGAGTTCCACAGCACTTCCTAGTCTTGGGAATAGTAGTCGAGAAGCTTTTCATCCAGTCAAGTCAATGATTTATGAGATAGGTTAGCATTCCTTTCTAATCATGGCCTGTTCTAAATTAGCCTGATCGTCACTGCATTATCTCTTCGACTGATCCTTATGATTAAGCTCCTTCCGTCGCGATGTCTCAACGCATTCGTCGGCAGCTTCTTGCCCTGCATGCAGGGTCGTCACTTCCATTTACATCAGAAAGGCCCGGTCGTCTAAGCAGTTCTGCTACCTTGCAACCATCTTCTTCTTTTCTCCCACAGCATATCTCATCAACTATACAAGTCTCACTGTCTACATTACTCTACAGTTTACTCTGGATTACATCTTACCACAATATACTATCTCAAAATGCACATGCTTCGCTTGGTTGTTTCTGGGCTTGGTCTTGTGGCATGCACGACTGCGCGCAACATCTTCAGTTTGCAGCCTAACCGTCAAGGAACTCATCTTCTGCCCCTTACTCACGGAGATGCTCCTGATCACAAGCTTGTCGAGCGTGGTTCTAGTCCTCGCTGTGGCCCTGATCATGGCAAGTGTCCTGAGGGTAAATGCTGCTCAACTGCTGGTGTGTTCAACCTACTTCCTTGTAGACGAGTTAGCCCGTACTGATGGCTACAGGTTATTGCGGGGACACCAAGAACCACTGCAGCTCTCCTGACTGTCAGATCGACTTCGGTAATTGCGACGCTCACACAACTCCAGGAGGCCCTCCTACGGACAAGATTCCTCGGCCTCATGTAGGCAACGTACCCTATGGCCCAAAATTCATTCGGTCCTGTACTACTCCAGGAACTATCGCCCTGACCTTTGATGATGGCCCCAAGGAATACACTCAGGACCTTCTCGACCTCCTTGACAAGTATGAAGCAAAAGTGACCTTCTTTGTTACAGGAAACAACAATGCCAAGGGTGAGATTGACAGTCCCGGGATGCCTTGGGCATCTTTGATTCAACGCATGTACCGCAGTGGCCACCAAGTTGCTAGCCATACTTGGTCACACCAAGACCTTAGTAAGGTCACGCAAGATCAGCGCCGGGTTCAGCTGCTGTGGAACGAAGTTGCCCTACGAAACATTTTGGGAACAATCCCCACTTACATGCGCCCACCGTATTCCAGCTGTACCGCGGAGTCAGGCTGTCTGGAAGACCTTGGCTCGCTTGGATATCATGTCATCCTGTACGACATCGACACTGAAGATTACAGTCATGATAGCCCGGCTCTGATCCAACAATCCAAGGACATTTTCGATCGCAACTTGGCCTCTCGGACGGATTTCGATAGGCCTTGGCTCGTCATCGCTCACGATGTCCATGAACAAACGGTCCACAACCTCACCGAGTACATGTTGAAGAAGCTTATCGCAGAGGGCTACCGCGCCGTGACGGTTGGCGAGTGTCTGGGTGATCCGCCTGAGCTCTGGTATCGTAAGGACGAGGCCTTCGACGATCGACAAACCCGAAAGTCTAAATCCAAGAACGATGTTGCCAAAACTGTATCAGTTGATGGCATGTGTGGTGGAAACATCACCTGTCTTGGGTCGCGGTTCGGCCCTTGCTGCAGTGGCACTGGTTTCTGTGGCAGCATGTCTACATTTTGCGGTTCTGGATGTCGACCTGATAATGGTAATTGCGGCGACAATGCTGGTACCGTCAAAGGCGGTGGTGCCCCCAACGCTGGTTCTGGTAAACCCACGAAGCCGGCGAAGTCAGAAGGGAAGGCGTTGCAGCTAAGCTCATCAGTGGCAATTGTGATATTGTTATTCCTCGTGGTGTTGATGGATTAAGCTGATATGGTGGGCGGAAAGCCTGATCCTTCTTTATATCATACAACGGCTTGGCTGTGTATACTACAGTCGGTCACAGAAGCGCATCATCTTACGCAGTGAAATGCTTTAGAAAAAGAAAACTGTTGGTCTGTACTTTCATTAGACTAGACTTATATTCTGACTCATGCTATTGGCATGGCACATGATGCTCGAGAGACTTGTCCCTAAGATAGCATCACATGGCATGACCCGATGAGCATGGAGATAAAAGTTGAATCCTTCAATCAATAGGTGAATCCACAACGCCAGATGGTATACCGCGCTCCGCGCCGTCCATAGCTCATGCCCCGATAACAATCGCGCCAGTCATAACCGAACAAACTAGTAACAATGCAACCACGACTTATCCGTCCATACAAGACAGAAGTAATATAGATAGACACATTGTTTACGAAGGGACCCCAAACTCCTCAATTGCAAACCACAAACCGCTCACCCGTACAGCACATCACCGTCTCACATTCTTCAACAACGGCGCAATTCTCGCTCGCCGACTCAACCCAACCCGGTAAGGTACTTTAGTCGTGGACGATATGGGACTGTGTTTCGTTGGCCCTTTACTAGGTTTTAGGGGCGTGGAGGGTGTTGGATTCTGTTCTTGTTGGGGCTTGCTCTTGTCCTCGTTTTCCTTCTCGGCCTCTTTCTCTTGAGGTCGGTTTTGGTCTGGTTCCTGCTGTGGCTTTGCGTCGTCCTGTGGTGTTGAATTGGGGTCAGGTACTGGATTGTTTTCTTTATTTGAAGATTGCTGGGGATCTATAGCTGGTGCGGGCGCTGGTGCGGGCGCGGGTGCGGGTGGTTGTTCTTCGACGGGATTCTTTCGTTTGCGGCCGTGCTTTTTGGGTGCTGGCTGGGGTTCGGGTTCTGGATCTGGGTTTTGGATTTTGAGAGTGGTCTCTTCATGTTCGGGGATGTTGTCGGGTGGTTGTGTTTCTGCTTCTGTTTGAGGGGTGATCGTTGTAGGGACTGGTCGTTTGTCTACCCAGATTACGTCGTCTTCGACGTCGGACTCGTATGTCTTTGTTAGGGTTATGGAGGTGGTTTTGCCGCGTTTGAGTTTCTTCTTTTTGGGCTCTTTGGCTTGTTTCTTTGGTGGGGGTGTGTCGGTGGTGGTTGTAGTGGTTTGGTGTTCTGTTGTTGTGAGGGGGTCGATTGAGGTGGTGGTGTCTGGAGGTATAGGGAATGCGGTGGTGTCGTTTGAGATTAATCCTGGCTGGTCGTCGTCGTCATTGCGTGGTGGTTTGGGGTTCTTTGGCGGTCTGCCTGGCTTGCGCTTTTCGGGTTTATTATTGGTAGTGGTAGTGGTAGTCGGGGCGGTGGTGATGGTGGCCGTCGCATCTTGGATTATAGTAGGAGTGTGGATCTGGGCTAGCTCGTCGTCTTCGTCATGCTCAGGGATGGTTTGTTTCTTCTTGCGGCCTCGTTTCTTCTCCGCCACAGGGATCTCGATGGTTACCGGCCCGTTGAGCTCATCGACGCTTTGGTGGGAAAGCTGCACTGCATTGTCGCTTTTCGATCGGCCGGCTTTGGGGGATACCACGGATGAGAATGGTTCTGTGTCGTGTGGGGAGAAGGGGACGGGTGGGACGGAGTCAGATCGTCGGGGAGATTTGTACGCGATCTCGGTGTCGACGGTGCCAGTTGCAAGGGTAGGGATGTTAGTCTCTGGATCAAAGCTGCCTGATGGGCGGAGAGACGATTCGAACATGTTGTAGGATGCGCCTGTCGTAACCGAGTAGTTGAAGCTCGTATGATCATTGGGCTGCGCGGTTGGCTCGTGGGTATATAGGTTCGCCGCGTCAAGCGGGTGCTGTCCGGTTCCGTAGGGCAGAGTATCGGATATATCAGGCTGCGCTTCAGTATATAGGGGTGGTTGTTCCGAGTAGTCATGGGGGTGCTCATTAGGAACTAAGGCGATCTCGTCATGCGGGGAGAATTCTGCAGCTGTTTGTTCCTGAACAGCTACCGATTCCGTCTGCGCGGTGTCCATGTCATCGGTGTACTGATACCCAGATTGTTCTGTATAGTGTCCTTCATTATCGTTAAATAGTCGTTGCTGTGCAATTCCGATCTCCGTCATTATTGAACCTATGGATGTAGGTATGCTTGTCAATGGTTGAACAATCATGGACTCGGCGTATCCCTCACCAATCGATCCGCCCCCCGCATCGGCCGGTATCCATCGAGCTTCTCTTCGTTGCTGGGAGGAAGAGATCCCATAATTGGTGGATTCTTGCGATTGCAGGAATTGATCGAAATTGACGTTCATGTGCGAGTCATGACCGGTCTGATGGGCTTGATGATGTCCTGAACCCACCCGGATGTCAAGATCTGTGTTATCGACTCTGGGTCGGGGGGAGATGGGCCCCGCCAAAGGATCGTCGTCATCGTCGGAGTCCTGAATCACACGGCTAGAGGACATTGGTTCGGTCTAGTTATACGTCTGGAAGATAGAAGTGAAGGAACACGCGATCTGGTATCATTTAATGCTATGAGTCTGGCTGATGGTTCACTCGCGTCCCGCAAATCCGGGGAGCGGAGCGACGCGAAAGCACGTGCTGATAAGCATTTGGTGCCTGAGGTATAAGTTCTCAGAAAGCGGACAAATCAAGGACAGAAAACAACATGATGCTTCTACATAAAGGTATCTTCCAGTTCATTACATGCCTCATCATTCCATAGTACTTTGGGGTCGCATCACGCCCCGCCCGAAAAACTCACTGACCACCCCAAATCGGTCCTTGGAGCGTTGCAGTTCACCCTTGAACAGATCGTGCTGGTCAGCAGACTCGACCTGTCTCTTCCGAATAGCTTTGATAGTGGAGTTCTGCGGTGCGCAAGCAGGACATTCAGCGTCTTCGTCCACTCGGTTCAGACACCGTTGGTGGAATGAATGCTTGCAAAGGAAGTGCACCGTAGGAAGGTCCAGGGCGCCACCACAGGACATGCACCTACGGGCCTGGAAGACAACAGGCTTGCTGCCCAGTTGTTCAAGCTCCTTCCTCTTGTTCTCCGTTTCGGTGCTGTAGCTGGATATCAGGCGGCGATTCTACAATATCATTAGCTGGAGAAAGTCAATGAATGCGGGTGCAACCAACAGTAGAGATCTCCTTTCGTTCCCGCTCAATGTTGTCACTGAGGTACTTCTTCAAGCGACCCATTGTGACAACTGCATTGTTGCTCAGAGTCTGAATAACCTGAAGTGGTGTCATGAGCCCTCCCTCGTCAATCTTCTTAAGCACGGCGTCCAATTCATCGCCAGCTTCTTCCAGAATCTGCGGGCTCGAGGCGAAGTACGTAAGTGCATCCACATATAATTGAGGCTTCTCGGGGCCATATCTCTTCAACGCTTTGATGGCACCCTGAGTATCCTTCGCGGAGGTGAACGACCTGAAGATGTCTGACAAGAGGCCTTCTTGCTCCCGTACGAGCGTGGAGCCCTCACGGAAGCCAGAAAGATCAGAAAGAAGAAGAACACTCGACGTGGAGATTGGTATCTGAACGGATATTAGCAAACCTCAGCAAAAAGAAACAAGTGAGTCTCCTTACATCCTTGCCTTCAATAAGCTTCTTTGCTTTGTCCTCCCATTCAACCTTCTGCGCGGCATCTTTCTGTCGACTTGCAGTATCCAGGTACATTTCGAACAGAGTCGTGTAGAGGTCTATCTTATCATCCTCTTTCAGGTTATCCTGCTGAATTAGAGCTTCCAGGAAGGAGATGAACTCATCCGGATGGCCCACGAACGCTGAAAATGCTGTTCTTGGTTTGGGTATCTGATACTCCACCAATTCCTCGGTAGCCTTGTCTTCGACTGGCGGGGCTTCTACTTCCGGCTTTGAGCCCGCGCTAGCGTTAATCAGAGATAAGGGGAGGAATGCAGCTAAGCTCTGCAGGGTACTGGTCGGTTGTGCTTGGGGTTCCATTGACGGCGCTTCGACCTCGGTCTTTGGAGTATATTGGCCCTTATAGTACTTAATGAAAAGCTCCGTGGTTTTCTCAGGGCAGTTGGATAGCAGCACTCGGGCATATTTCATTAGATTATGGTAGGCCTGGAATTGTCAGTGACCAAAGTAGGGTCGAATCGATGAGTGTGCACGAACCAATTCCGGGTCTAACCTCCAAATATACTCGACAGCTTCCGCATACTTCTTGGAGTCCTCGATCAGGATATCGACCACCATATCATTCTCGCCATACTTCGTAGCCAAGTACGCCGCTTGCTCATAGTAGCCACCTTGCCTACACATAGCGATTGCAGTTTCCAGATCAAACTTCAGCTCACCAGGAGCTTTGATGAACGCATCAAGTTTGCCAGTGTCCTTCAACTTTGCGTAACAGTTGAGGAGCAGGGTGGTATGATCCACTGTGGCCCGATCATGATCATGAAGCTCTTCAAGGTACTCGATGAGATTATGTATCCGTTGTGTGTCCAGGTACTATGCAATCATTAGCGACAATTCCCTCTAGTAATAGTGCGGAAGATCCAACCTTGCGAATGACCTGAGAAGGTTCCGTGTTATCGATCGCTCGAAGGTATTGTTGCATTGCCGTGTCGTAGTCGCCTCTTTGATACAGGAAATCACCATATTTCCGGTAGATCGCATTCTGCTGAAGTGTATCAACGCCGGTCTTCTGTGCCAAGTTGATCGCTAAGATGTATAGGTTGCGCTGGTACAGGATTTCGAGCTTCTGCTGAAGGCTTTTCTCACGATACCGATACAGCTGATTCGTGTGAGCCATAGCTATGACAAGCAACAATATGGACATACCTTTCCATCCGTAGTGAGCAGAAACAGATCTCCCCATTCAACGAAGATGTTCTTCACGGAAGAGACGAGGGACTCGGAGTGCGCGATGAACTTCAAATCAGTATCGAGCAGGGTGAATGTGGTTGTCTTGAATATGTCGTCTGCCTGCCCGATGCCAATGTTTCGCAGAGTGTCAGGCTTGCTGGTCGTATCTCTAGGTGGGCAAACCAGAGCCACATAGTCCTTAAAAGTGGTGACGGAGTCTTTACGACTCTCAAAGGCGTAACTCGGGCCTCGGCCATGCGGTCCGTACGTATATATCGCATCCTCCCGGGCGACAAGGACATCGCCCGTGTCTCTATCCAAGCTTAGGCAGCCAACAGCACATCCCATATCATCGAGTACGCGAGCCGGTTGTCCCTGTCCCCTTCCTGAGATAACCAGGGCGAGGATGCGATTCGTAGTCGAAATATATAAGGTCGATACGGGGCCACTCTGCACCTCCAGTCCCGTTATTGGCTCCTCCGATTCAAACACAATCCGCTGTCGGGCGCCGCGGTCGTGGATCAGATCACCACGAATAATCGTAACGGATCCGTTCGCGAAACCAACTGCCACCTGCGACAAATCATCGAGCGCCGCGAAAGCAGATACCTGCCCCGCAGTCATTTAGTATCAGGCCGACATAGAGGGTAGCGCATTTCGAGCCATTATACGTACGGGAAACATCCGCCGGGCGTTCTGGACATGGGTCGTCGATAGGCATCGAGGGGCACCGGTCTTCTTTTCGGACTTGTCGAGGGCCCAGACCTTCAGAGCTGCCTCACTGGGGAGATCCTCCGCTATTGTTACCAACAATGAGGTCCCTTCAATCTGCTTGATGTGCGCGATCGATCCAGTCTCCGATGCCCTGAATGACCGGACAAGCTTGAAGTTCGTCGAGATGATATGCACAAAGCCATCGCTGGAGCCGAGGAAGATGTTCGCAGAGCCGGTGGAAAGGGAGATAATGTCAGACTAGAGTCATTCCGAAGGTAAATGTGAGCGCGACGGACTTGTGTAGCGGAGAGGGCAAGGGAGGGGGTACATTGAAGATCGAGGAGCTCTCCTCTGGCAGCTTCACTGCGGAGACGTCGAAGAAGTTAAACGCTTTCCACTAGTTCCACGTGAGTGGGATTAGTTAAAACCCAATCGCATTCAGCATAGAATGAATTTCCTTACTGATGTCAACGCCATCTGGACGTGGCCCACCCGTGGACCAACGACAACGATAGCAAGGATGCGATGAGAAGCAAGCTGCGGTGACCGTTCGGCGGAGATGCTGGCAGTGGATGAACTCCGCCGCACTAGCGTCGCCTTAGTGTCCCCGACTCTTCCCCTAGGCCTCCCGACGTCATCAAATCTATCTAGTAGTTATGAAAACAATCTATCATTTCAGCAGAAATCACAAACGCTTCCTGCCTTGATAAATTCATTTGTAACTTATGTCTTCAAAGGGCTGCAGGACAAGAGCGACTCGTATTATTTTTTAGATAGCTACTGGCTAAAAAGGTAGAATGCCGATGATACTAGGCAGTATGCATATATATACTAAGTACCAGACTTTTGAAAGTACTATGCAACAATTGCCCTGAGCGATTGGAACCGAGTCAACCAAAGCCCGAATTGCATCTGAGCACATTCCACGACTATTCCTGCTTGTAGAAGTCATTATGGCTGACAAAGGAGATATAACTAATCCGATTGACAAATGGTGATATATCCAGCCAAGCATGTGACATCCGCATTCGGCCAAAACAAACCCTCAGGAAGCAATCAACTTGACCACCAACCCACCATGGAGCCAAGGCGACAATTCTACCGGCTATATAAACAGTACCACTCATCTGATTGCATATCAAAATATTCATCAATTGCAAGGATATCATATATAAGGCCAAGCGCGCGCACTATAACTGATCTTCGGTCCCGCTCAGAACCCCGAGTCTTCCCCAGTTCTGGATGGGAGAACATCGAACCTTCTTTCCTGGTTGAAGAAGAAAATATTCCAATTTATAAACCCGAGAAGTTCTATCCAGTTCGTATTGGTGAAGTTTTCAACCATCGGTATCAGGTGGTCGGCAAGCTTGGCTATGGATCAACTGCGACAGTGTGGTTATGCCGTGATTTACTGTAGGCCTACTGATACATCGTTTTTGAACTAAATCTGATCGAGATAGAGATCACTGTTATGTAGCACTTAAGGTTTACATCAGCTCAACATCCGTCTCTCAGGAAATTGAGATTTATAACCACCTAAAAACAATACAGTCCGATCACGCAGGCCAGTCATGTCTGCAATCGTTGATTGAAACATTTCAGGTTCGGAATCCTGATGGGCATAGAAATCATACATGCCTGGTGCATCCGCCGCTGGGCATAAGCCTCGACCAGCTCATGCCACTCCTCCCTGGTAAGGTCATGAGCAGCTCTATGGTGAGAACAACTATGCGAAATATCCTCGCGGCTCTAGACTTCCTTCATACCGAAGCACAAGTCATACACACAGGTCAGCAACTCAGTTCTAACTAGAATTGCTCCTGGACAAGATTGACTGGTTCTGCAGACATCCAACCGAATAATATACTTCTTGGTATTAAAGATACTTCAATCTTATCGCGTTTTGAAGAAGCGGAGGTTGAAGGTCCCGTACCCCGAAAGTCTCTTTCAGATCGTACAATCTATGTCTCACGGCCACTCCCTATTTCCCTTGGCACTCCTGTACTCTGTGATTTGGGAGAGGGTCGATTGGGGGTAGAAAATCAAAAGGGTGATATCATGCCTGATATCTATCGCGCACCGGAAGTCATCCTGAACATGAAGTGGGACAACAAAGTTGACATTTGGAATGTCGGGATGGTAGTAAGTGATTTGTTAGCTCGGAACTTGTTTCTGTTATGAGGCTGACAGTAGCCGAAGATTTGGGATCTTTTCGGACATTGTCACCTTTTCAGGGCCCGAAATGACGAAGGAAAGCTGGATGATGGACAGCATTTAGCAGAAATGCAAGCTGTTCTAGAAAGGCCTCCTGCAGAGTTTCTCGCCCGAAGCGCGAAGTCGCCCCAATTCTGGGATGCCAACGGTTTGTACAACCCTCCCATGTCCGAGCCGTCGTGTAAAGGCACTAGAAGTAGTAACGCCCTTTTTGCTTCTAGGCCAATGGAAAGGTCCAGTTCCAATTCCGGATCACGATCTCGAGACTCTGGAAGAAAGACTTGAAGACGGCGAAAAGGAAGACTTCCTGCGATTCCTGAGGCGCATGCTTTGCTGGTTTCCGGAAGAAAGAGCTACTGCAAAGGAGCTGTTGTTTGATCCTTGGTTGATGCATGGTCTTTTCAAATAAACCATGTCTGCCACTTCTTTGTCTTTTTTTATTTTTTTACCGTTGTATGTACCTATATTCTTTGTGGCCTCTAGGTTGGTCGAGAGTAGCCCTGCCCATACCACTTCAATGAGTACATTGTTCATCGATATGGCTAGTACCGAAGTATATCTGCTGGTAGCTACGTATGCATGTCAAATGTACGGTTGAGCTCAAGGCACCAACCCCGGTCCAGAGAAGTATATTAGCGAATATGTACTACAACAATGCATACTACTAATATATATTGTGTCCTACAAGGAAGATAACACGACTAGGATAGAGTGTAAGTGTTAGCTATATTGCCTCCATGTATCACTGTATAATGGATAGAAACCCGGTATGATCCTAGGATTTCAGCACTAGAGGGGCAAGTCTACCTATTATCCATTCTTTCTTTTTCTTCTTTCTTCTTTCTTTTCTTCTTAAATTTCTCACCTTTCCCCATATTCAGTTGAATAAGTCTCCTGTATTTATTTACTCTCTGTCCACTAGTCTTTTCGTTTCTGAAGTTGCCATGGCCCCTCGTGACGTTGTAAGGCAATCCACAAGTACTTTCCTTGAGCGGCAGATGCCAGTCACGGTCCTCCATTAACCGATGAGCACAACAGAAATCGCATAAGGTGAATAGTATGTACGATAGTCTCCCAAAGCTGAGTATATAAATAGTAAGAGGTCTGTACCAATATTTCATTAAATGCCCTCATTGTCAGTGTTAACTTGATAGCCAACTTATCCGCTAGCAGAATCTTGCATGCCCTGACCAGCAGCTGACAGAGCATTGAAGCAACTGTGATTGTGTCTCGTCAGTATCGACTGGGCATAATATCATCGCCATCTAGGCATTCACTGATACTGATAACTGGAACATCGTCCTGCAACTCTCATAGCCGAGACATCTTTCCACCACCATTCAAGCACAATGTCTCCAAACTCTCATACGGCTATCCAGATTCTCGACAAGCTCTACGAGCATGTCATGAAACTCCGAACCAGCGTACCTGAGAACGGCCAAATAGATCTTCGCAATCTAGACAATGTTGAACACGTGATGAACTTTGATTTCGAACACTTGAATGAGGAAGCGGTTCCCCCCCTCTACTTTGAACCCATGCAGCCAGCCGACTTGAAGCAATTCCCACCTGATCCCGCCAAATTGCGCCATTTCTTCGACATAACTGAGCAAGACAACTCCGATCCAAGCTGTTGCCGCCAGATCTCCGACCTTATCTCCGACTACGCAACCCGTAAAGCAGTGTCTCACCAACATCTTCAGATCGTTGAGTAAGCAAGTCCCTCTCAATTGACTTGGATAGTCTAACCCCCCCCCCCCCCCCCACCCACTAACAGAGTATCTATATCAGAGCACCTGACAATACCTTCTACTTAGAAGCAAGCCTCTCATGGCCATACGGTGAAAGAGGCTGGTGGGAAGTTTGCTACGTACTAGAGCCCAAGCCCGAGCCCGTTAACGGAAAATGCTACCCCCATCTAGCCCTCCACCTCCTCGATAGAACGGCCGTAGCTCACGACGACGGCTCCATTCTTTACTCCGAGTTCAGCGCATTGGTTATTGCCATGCGAGGACGTGCACTTCAACCGAAGGTAGATTCCGATTCGGAACGGGAAGAACTTTATGACCACCATGTAGACGCCGGGGAAGAGTATAAAGAGATATTACCCCAGCCATGCAAAGCTATGTTCCCTGACGAGGAAACTTTTCCTGTACTTCTCATCTCATGTGTTCTTCCACAACATGCCAGAATCTTCGCTGCATGTATGTACCAGGGGAAGCTAGTGATTAGACAGTCGAAGCTTTACAGCTTTGAATGGAGGGATAAGGCACCGGTGGAGTTATTTACACGGGTTTTTCTCAGTAAGCCGGTGGATACCAAGGGCGAGACTGGTCTTTGTTAGAGATCTGTTGCGCTGGAGTAAATGCTTTTCTTGTGAAAGGGGGATAGATAGTCGCCCTCGGTGCCTCACTTCGCCTGTTTCTGTTTCGGTTACAAGAACTGGAAGACTTGGCCTTTTAAACAAATTAAGAATCGATCATACTGACCTTATACTTGATGTCCAAGACTGTATAGACAAGTTTCTTTTTAGTAGCAGGAGGTTTATCCTCTGCAACCTACTTATGCACAAATGAATCATGTGAGTATCCATGTCGGAAACCATCTATGACCTAGTATATACAAGGATATCAAGTCGCGCTGCCCCAAGTAAGATAGAACACTGTCCAGACTGAAGCGAGCCTAGTGAAACGCTAGGGCATAAATGCATGTAACAAAATAAACCACAAAGACATATATATACCCACCCCTTACTAAATAATAAAAGTGTAGAAAACAAAGCCCCGTACGCCTGCTATGCATGTAATAACTCCCGACTTTCACCTATCCAACGTTACTGCCGAGCGACTAATCCCCGCCGAAGACGACGGTCTTGACTTGGCGCTGCTCTTGTACTGCTGGATTTCATGATTGATGTCGAAGCTCTGCTGTAACCAGCTCCCCGCGTCGGCAATCGCCTGGCTTAGGTTAAAGCTGTCCGGGCCAGGGGCGACACCTTGACCGTCTTGGATGGTGGTAGGATGGGAGTTTGACAAAGCCATTGGCAATGCGCTGCCTTGTTGGGTGTCGTCTGGGGTTTGTTGTTGGGCGGCAGGGGATTTGAGCGGGAGGATGGTTGGGTCTTCGTCTTCGTCTTCTTCATCCTCGTCCTCGTCTTCCGGTTCCGAGGACAATGGTGAGCCTGTATTCGGGGTGGCAGTTCCTCGGTCCATCCTACTCGACGATGGCATCTGGGGCGAAATGAATCGAGACCTGGCTTTCTTTTCTGTGCTAAAGGTGAAGGGCGTGACGGCGTCGATGATGCATTGTGTGCTCATTGGCATATGTGCAGTTCCTGGAGGTCTGGCTCGGGAGTATTTACCAACTCTGCTGGTGTTCATTCGATGGAAGGGCGTGATGTCGTTGGCGGGTGATGAGGGTTGGTTGTGAGTTTCTCCTGGGTTAGGAACTTGGCTCTCCAGATCATTTTGGAAGGATTTCTGCGCGTGCAAGAGCGCTGCCTGTGTGTTGAACTGTGGGTCCGGAATGGTGTCGTTATCGCATTCTGAATTGGGCTTCGCCGCGGAGATCGTTTGCAGTGAGGTGACATTTTCAGCCAGAGCTGGATTTACCGGCACTCGCTGGGCAGAGGGGTATTTATCGCTGATATTGACACCTTCAGCGGTGGTGGTCGATGATACTTTCCGTGACTGAGAGTTTCCCGGGTGATCAACAGTACCAGGACAGTCGGATACGTTTGGATTGTGTGGATTGTCTTCGGTCATATGCACATCGGCTTCAATGGCCTGCATTGAAGTTGTGGTTGGAGGTACTGGTGCGGGTTGACTTGAGACCCGGCTGTCTTCGACAGCAGTTGTCTGGTGAGATATCTGTTCATTATCTGCGTGCACCGGGACTGGCGAGGTGGTGCTATGTTCCGGATCAGCGGAGCGCTTCCTACGACGAAATTCAAACTTCGACAGGTGGGAAGTTGACGAAAGTACACAAATCGAGTTCTCGAGGTCCTCCATCTCTGGTCGGACACCAGGGTGTCTGCTGGTGAGTTGAGCTTTGACACTGTCCGGCACACGACTGTCAAAGGTAGTCTCGTCTCGAGAGCCTGTACTTGCTCTTATAAGATTCTTCGTTGTGACTCGATAATCTGTGCCCGGCACTTGTATTGTGTAATGCCCTCCTTCCCGATATCGAGACGATATCGTAGTTGTAGGAGAAGTGGGTGGATCGACTTTCCGGAAGTTGATTTCCGCACGGTCCCTCTTCAGCCAGCTTTGCTCTGTATGCTGGAATGGGGTCAACGCATCCGAGTGTCCACTTGTCTCAATTGTCCTCTTGTGCAGTGCGACTGGCTTTGGTGTATTGTTCGAGCTTGATGTCCGACCACGGCTATCTCGTGGCCGTTTGGACGACGGTTCCCCCGTAGTGCCACCTTGAGACTCTCTTTTCTTCGTGGAATATGATGGGTCGGAAAGAGGAACAGCAGACTTGGAGCGAGATATGCCTAGCGATTCGCGGTATAGGGGCCGTTTCTGCGGTACTGTCTCTGGGATAATAGGTCTTTCCGGATGTTCCAAATGCTTCCCTCCTGTCCGTATATGGCCACCAGTCTTTTGCCTGTCTTTCCTCCAGGGGTTGGTCCATCCGTTGTCGAAGGGTCCGCGAAGGGAAGCGGACAAGATGAAAAGTGGGGTGCCATGGCAATAGGCCTGGGCCAGCTTCTCTATGCGCTGATCCCGAGCAGCCCGGTCGCCTTCATCTAGATCATCATCGGAAGCGATAACTGGATCGGAGTCGAGGTCTGGCGGGGAAGGCGAGATTGTTTCCAAGGAGAGCGGGGAAGCGGGTTGACGGAGTGGCATCGGGGAGACAGCGGTGATGGATCGGGGAAGAGGAAGGTGAGGATTCCAGGGGTGCAGCAGTCGAGGGCTGACTGCATCTGAGCTTGGAGCAAAGAGGAATGTGGCGGATAGATCCTCATATCTTCTGGAGCAGGCAGATGTCAAATGTCAGGCATCATCAGCAGCATCGTGCATGATCCAAGTTGGACCGATGCGGTCAAGATCGATTCGCGGGCAAAAACCACTTAACGCGTCCACCGGCGCGGCTGCCCTAGCAACGGAGCTTCTTTTCTCGGTAAGCCTGGGGTTCCTTTCATCATTGACTGGATATATGCTTATATTTGTTCTTATTATAAAATTTTTAGCTGGCTACAGATGAGATACAACTCATGGTTCGGTTCGATTTACAAGCCAGTGCGACTGAAACAAATGGTTGACCCCCTTAGCACTTACTACTTGCTTACCATTTTAGATAGGGAAAGTGATCTCCACTCCTGTCTAATATTGAGGCTAGTCTGGCATGCGACTGCAGAATTTATCGCCGCAGTTGCAGATCTCAGTATAGTGGTTGCGGTATACCGAGGCTGACAATGGTTCTCGGTGACAACCTGGAAATGCAATTCGCTGTTCGCTGTCGCCGACAAGGCTGGTTACTCCCTGGATTTAGAGGCTGGGGACGGAAGATTGGAACTTTGTAGATAGCCACGCCGTTACGAACAGGCTCCAGAATAGAGGAGAAGGCTGACTATGCGAGCCAAGCTGGATTTGGTATGGTTCTCGTAGACTTTCGATTACGGAGGATTTATCCGCTCTAGACGGGCAAAGGCGGTCGTGAGTTCTGCTTATTCTTGTGTTGTATACTAGTTGAAAGTCACTCGCAATGAGGCTTAGACAGTGTTCTTCGTATGTCATCGTGGCCTTTCTCCCTGGAGAACACGTACATTCATCTCCTCAACCCCAGCCCATTGGTGAAAGTACTCCGTACTCATCGCAAGGTCTTCCAATTCGGACCAGCCAAAGGATTTGGCGAGAATACGACTCCGCACGGAGCAAGGGTGTGGCGGTGGTAGCTTATCCTGGAACTGAAAAGCCCCCCTATTTAGGTAGATTTTAGTTGCACGGGGATCGGGGGCTAGTACTACAAACAAATCTTGCCTCAGATCCAAGGTAGCCTCGATGGGGTCGGGAAATCGGTCGTATTCGTTCCGTTGCCCGGACTAGAGGATACTAACAGATCCGATTTGTGTGTATGTGCGTTATTATGCAAATGGGATCAAATGCGATCATAAAATAGTGAACGATTATGATTTGCAAGCTAAGATGAGAAAAGGATGATTTGGGGATGGTCCGGCAAAGCCGACGATCATCCATGGGCTGGTTGGGAGGAAGAGAGAGGAGCCGGTGGAGAAAAAAAAAAAAAAAAAAAAAAAAAAAAAAAAAAAAAAAAAAAAAAAAAAAAAAAAAAAAGTAAGAAAGAAAGAAAAAAGGGAACCCCTGGCCAACAGAAAGTGGATCCTTCGCACGACTGACATCAACCCGCTCAACTCTCTCTCACTCACTCTCTCTCTCCTCGCTGTCGCTCTCCTCCAGCCTGTCTTTTTTTCCCTTCCCCCGTCCAATTTCTCACTTCTTTTTTCTTCTCTATTTATTCGCTTCGTCTCCTTCCTTTTTTTTTTTTTTTGTAATACTATTTGTCTTGGGGTTTTATTCGAGTCCCTCCCTATCAAACCCATCCGATCCTTCTTCAAATCGATCGCCGAGGTTCTTCTACTCTTGATCCTCGTTTCGCCCATTCCGCTCCGCTCGGTATCTTGTCCGGTCTCACTCTCTTCCCCTCTCTCGCTCTAATCGATAAATAGTGAGAACGGTGACCACTCGATCGTCGAGAATAATCAACAGAATATTCGGACGATACAATCATGGCTCGTGTACGGAGAAGGTCCAGTAACCTGGGGGCGGATATTCGGGGAGACACCACCGCTCCCGCCATGTCCACCATGAACGAAGTCAGCCCCATTGAAACCGAAGCGCCTAAATGGGACAAGGTATGAATCTCTTACGACTCGAAGTCGACTTTCGCTGGGGTTCTCCATTCCCCCGCTCACTCCTCCCCCAGGCCTTGCAGAATCAATCCGCCGAGAAACTTTCCAAGCCGCATACGAAGCGCCGCAAGAAGTCCCCGCTCCGTCGCTTCAAGGATGCGTGTCTCAAGCATACTTGGCTTCTGCCTCTCCTCATGCTCGTCGTTCTTTTGTCGCTCTACGCCATCAACCCGACCGAGTCCAATCCCATGCATAGCGCCATCTTCTTGTCTTATCCTCTGCCTCCGAAGGTCCCCGGTGGTCCGATCATGTATGGAAAGGGTCCCAAGGATATCACTTTTGTTTCGTTCTACACGATTGTTCTGTCATTTACCCGGGAATTCTTGATGCAGCGCCTGATCCGGCCTTTCGCCGTCTACTGTGGGATTCGGGGCCGGGGTAAGACTGCTCGTTTCATGGAGCAAGTCTACACTGCGATCTACTTTGGCATCTTCGGTCCATTTGGTCTGTACGTCATGAGCCGGTCGGATATCTGGTATTTCAACACTACGGCCATGTTCGAAGGGTTCCCCCACCGGGAGCACGAAGGGTTGTTCAAGGCATTCTATCTGCTCGAGGCTAGTTACTGGGCCCAGCAGGCGATTGTCCTGATGCTGCAGCTGGAGAAGCCGCGCAAGGATTTCAAGGAGCTGGTGGGACACCACATCATCACTCTGGCTTTGATCGGCTTGAGTTATCGCTTCCACTTCACCTACATGGGTATCGCCGTCTACATCACGCACGACATCTCGGACTTCTTCCTTGCTGTAAGTAACCGAATCCGGTCTACACTTTTTCTGTTCTTCTTGCTGATCGAATTGCCATGCAGACCTCCAAGACCTTGAACTACCTCGACCACATCATCACTGTCCCTTACTTTGGTATGTTTGTGGGGATGTGGATCTACCTTCGCCATTATCTGAACCTCAAGATCCTCTGGGCTGTGTTGACCGAGTTCCGCACGGTTGGACCGTTCGAGCTGAACTGGGAGACTCAACAGTACAAGTGCTGGATCAGTCAGTACATTACTTTTGCCTTGTTGGCCAGTCTGCAAGCCGTGAACCTCTTCTGGCTTTTCCTGATCCTGCGCATCCTGAAGAACTACATCTTCACCAACGTCAAGAAGGACGAGAGAAGCGAAGACGAAGACTCGGAGGAGGAGGAAGTCCCTGTGCCGGACACGAACACCCACGCCACCCTTACTACCGGCGTTGAGGGAACCACCGTGACTGCACGTGGCAAGGAGAACCAAACTCCGCAGGTGCTGATCAACGGCAAGCCCGTCAACTCCAAGAACTGAACTATCATTTCAGGAGTATCTCCATCCCTGTGGAGATTTATGTATCTCCCAATCCACAATCCACTACTCACGTGGACTGTATGAATTTTTCTCATGGGGTTTGCTTATATTGTATGAACGGGAACATTTACGACAGCCTTGTTTGGACCTTGTTCAAGAACAGAATTTTAACATCTTCTTTGCCCCTTTATTACGGAGTATCTATTTTATTTACATTTTTTGTCCGGTGCTTATGTCTACTCGGCATTTTATGTATCCATTTTCATCATCCTTGTTGTTTATTTTTTCCCTTTTCTATTTTAGTCATTCATATGAAAGCATCAAGCCCAAGGCTGCAGCATAGCCAGGAGTGAGACGGGTCCGGATGGACATTATTATCATAAAGTTAACGAGTGTGTTTTCTCATCATCATCGAACCATGATTGAGCGGGGTCCCTGCCACTAAATTCATGGACATAATATAATAATAGAAGATCATTGTTGCTGATTTTTCAACAAAATAAATAAATCAATTAATAAATAAATAAATCAAAGATTAACCAACATCCCCTCTTCACAGTAAATATAATATAACTTGATTATATCATAAGTAGGAGCCCACCCCTTGAACCAGCCCCCCTCCCTCCCATACATACATACTTACTACATCATGCATACAACATGCATGCATACGGAGTAAGTAAGTAACTAATTTAAACCAACTACATGTACGGGAGTACATTCAACATGACCAGTCAGAGCCACACACACATCATAAAAGTACTACGTACTTAGTATCTAAGCCACACCCAACCCAGCCAGCCCATTCCCAATACCCAAAGTAGCGTCGTGCAGCAGCGCACGTCCCCCCTTTCCCTTTCCCTTTCCCCGCCCCCCGCGCCTCCAATATGATGACATCAAGATTAGCAGCCAGTGTAGCTAACTAAATATAGACATGTATTCGACTTGAAGTTAAGATGCTGCTTTTGCTGGTGACTACTACTGCTGCTGCTGCTGCTGCTTTAAAGTTTGGGGACAAGAGAAGAGAGCAAGCTGGATGGAAATTGAGGACCGACGCAGTGTAATATATCTGGTATACTGTCCATGAGCCAGACAAGGCGCTACCTACTAACTTACTATACGGGTAATAGATGCTTCCCCTACAAGAACAATAGAATGCAAATGGTAACGGCACTTTTCATTTACCCAATAAACATATCCCAAAATATTGTATCCAGGTTGATCCATCAGTCATCGCCCAGCAGTGCTGATAGCCTGAAATTTTGTTAGATTAGCCAATACAGTACAGAAATGGTATGGTATGGTATGGTGGTATCGAATGCTCTATTCATAAACTGAGGTAGTATGTTCCCATCGTAAGCGTCATGAGAAGAGAAGATCATGAGTCTTGCATATTGTAGCTTTGGAAACCAATCCACTTTACAGGGTTGGTTCTCTGTTCTTGAGCATCTGGACTCGTCACGTCGACTGCCCCGGAGCGCACTGCTTTGCGGTGTGATGGGCAGGTTAGTTAAACGCGAAAGCCGTGTCAGTAATGCTCGGTTTATTGTTCGGAGCCAGACTCTAGTCGGCCTCCGAGAACAAACAAAAGGTGTGCGCGTGAAGCATGTCAGAGGTCGCTGGTACAATGGCACATCTGGGACAGTTGCTTGTAGTCAGGCAATTGCTGGGAGAATAAGAGAGGGCAAGCTTGTCAGGCCATCATGTCCCCATCCACTTCCAGAGCAAACGCATTAACTGTTTCTGATGGATTGGTTTCCCGATGTGATCGCTCATTCCCTGCTTCATATAATGCTCTATATCTCCTGGCATAACGTTCCCTGTAAGCGCAATGATGGGCATCTCTAGTTCCATTTGCCGTATCTGGCGTGTCGCCTGTACACCGTCCAGCACCGGCATGCCGATATCCATAAGAATGGTATTGTAGGATAAAGGCTGCTGCTTGACCAGTCGAACCGCCTCTGCTCCATCCCATGCTGTATCAATCCGCGCGAAGCCCATGTTCTGGAGAAGCTTGAGCATCATCATTTGGTTGACCAGGTTGTCCTCAACCAGGAGAACGTGTTTGTGAGGAGCAATGTCATGGATCTTTCGCTCGATATCACCGACGTCTTCAACGGGTGTCCCAGTCGTTCTAGCGGGCGGCGTCACGCTCACCCGACGCATCTTGGCCGTGACCCAGAAGACACTGCCCTTTCTCTCAGGATTGGGCCGGTATCCGACACTGCCGTCCATGAGTTCGGCCAAACTCTTGCAGATCGATAAGCCGAGGCCAGTTCCTTGATATCTCTTCGAACCAGACTCGGCGAAGCGTGTGAACGGTGTGAACAACGAGCCAATAGCATCTTCGGGAACACCAACTCCCGTATCCGCAACCTCGGTCCGGATGTTATATACATTGGGGTCCTCCGCATCTTCGGAGAAAGTGGTGTTAATCTTGACGTAGCCCTCCTCGGTGAACTTGACTGCATTGCTGATAAGATTCTGGAGGACCTGACGATACCGCAGCGGAT
Organism: Aspergillus piperis CBS 112811; assembly: GCF_003184755.1. NCBI lineage: Eukaryota > Fungi > Ascomycota > Eurotiomycetes > Eurotiales > Aspergillaceae > Aspergillus > Aspergillus piperis. Next base: position 841,810 of record NW_020291599.1, on the reverse strand, counting down.
CACCCTCGACCTGGGACGGAAAGTTGGGTGGGATGAAGCTGGTCAGTTTAACGCCGGGTTTCAAAGCGCCCTTGCAGTTACGCACGACCGCGTTTGTGATACTGTCGACACTGAAAGTATCGGGATGTAGAGTGAAAGACCCCGAGGACAACTTGGAATAGTCGAGGACGTCATTGATGACTTGGAGCAAGACGTTGGTCGAATCTTCGATGATAGAGGAATATTCGCGCTGCTGTTCGTTCATGTCCGTGGCCATCAGCGATGTGAGGGCTAAAAGCATGCCGTTCATGGGCGTGCGAATCTCATGACTCATGTTGGCAAGGAAATCAGTCTTCAACCTCGATGACTCTTCAAAGGCCGCGATCATGCGGGCTTCGGCTGCATTGCGTTCCGTCAAGTCGCGGGTGACCTTGGTGAAGCCAATATGGCGGCCCAAAGCGTACATAGGAGTGATCAAGACGTTGGCCCAAAACCTAGAACCATCCTTGCGGTACCGCCAGCCTTCGTCTTCCACTTTGCCCTCCCGAAGACATACCTCCAATTCTTTGCCGGGCTTATCCGCCATGCGATCCTCCAGGCTATAGAAGGTGGAAAAGTGAAGTCCGATGATTTCCTTGGCCGAGTACCCTTTCAGCAGGGCTGCTCCCGTGTTCCAAGTTACAATATGGCCATGTGTGTCGAGCATGAAGATGGCATAGTCCTTGACCGTGTCAAGCAAGACTTTGTAGGTCTCATTGGAGTAAGACCCATGGGATTTGGACACTGATTTAATCTGACGCTTGGAGATATCAAGTGCCTCCAGAACAATGTATAACAAATTAGAGTTTTCAAATATAGGGGTGATGCGAAGAGTATAGCAAGCGCTAGCATCATCTATACAGATTTTGTCGATCGACTGGACGTCCTGCGTCGTGATGGCGGCGCGCAATGCGCCAAACAGAATAGCAATATCTATGGCGGGCAGTATGCGTGGACAGACGTCACAGATGAACCGGCCGAGTAACAGCTCCCTCGATAGCCCGGCGAACGCCACGTGGGAATTAGATACCTCCACTACATGTAATGAAGGATCAAGAATGACGCTGGGAATGGGGGTGTAGCGATATATTCGACCTAGAGCCGCTGGAGATTGCTGCACATCGGTATCGGGCATGTTCTTTTCACGGGGATGCGGCTTGTCATGCTCGTGAGGAGATTGCTTCGACTCGACCTTGAGTTTCAGATGATTCACCTCGTCATCATCCTCATCATCCGGTGGTGTGGTTACCATGGAGAAGTTGACAGGTTGAGCTTGGGGCTTATTCTCGATATCGAGATGGAACAGGCGTTTATTGAGATCCATGGCCACCACATTTGGCAATGAAGATTGTTGCTTTACTCGATCTTGAGATGGTGGGGAAAGGGATCTTGCAACATCAGAACCAGTCAGGTAGGAATAGGGCATGGATATTTTGTAGGGAAATAGAGGACAGGAGAGAGAGGAGGAGGGAGAGGAGGGAGAAAGGGAAGGTAAAGAAAGGTAGAGAAAAGATGTAAGGGAAAAGGAAATATGGAAGAGTGATGAATCCGGAAGGGGGTCAAGGTAAGAAGAAGATAAGAAGAATAGAAGGAGAATGAACAAGACGTTTGACCTAGTAGGATTGGGGATGGGGATGGTATGGTATGGTTTTGGTGTGGCTTTTTCTGGTGTGGAGGAAAGGCAGAGAGAGAGAGGATAGGATGCGGTGGTGGTTTTACTTCACATTACCTTTACTGTATGGATGATGGTGTCAGATGGGCAGTGGGAGGCCCACCGGGATGGGACGAGGCGCACCATCGACGTCAACAGGGAGGGAGCAGAGGATGGGATGGACCAACCAGTGGACGGAAGGTTGGGCCGGTTGTCGCGGGGGAAAGACAAGCTGTGCTCTCACTGGCCACTGCGATCAGCCGCCAGCCCGTGGATCCTTTTAGCAGCAGCAAAAGAGGAGCCAGAGATGGATTGAAGAAGAATGGGAGAGGCTGACTTGAAACTGTAAATCAAAAACAATAATAAAATTATTAAAAATAAGAAAAAGCTGGGAAAATTGCCGTCTTTCTCCCCTTGTGCCTGCCTTTCCCGGGGGATGCGCCTCATTCTGCTCCTCCTCTTGTTTTCTAGTTTGTCCCCATCTGTTGGGGTTTAATTACGCCCTCCGCCATCTCCGGTAGAGACAGAACAGAGAAAGAGAGAGACAAGCAAGTCTAGAAGGTTTAGACAGGATGGAAAATTCTGCGCTCGTTCAAGATTCCGGTTTCAGGGTCTGGAATGCCTGGGTCTTGACCAAGGCAGCGCCCGCTCTTAGCTCTTTTTTCTACCACTAGGCGCCCATTGTTGGTGTACTTTTGTGTTTGTGATTTGCTTCTGAAGGGCTGACCTCATACCATCTGCCCGAATTGTAGATTTGAGGATGCAAAGATGTTTTTTTGGAAGCAGGAAGGAACCTGCGAGAATCTCAATCCGCAGCAGACCGCTAAACTAGTACTTACAATCTACTATTAGTAGGCATTTCAATAGATACTACTCCGTATACACGGACGACTTCCGGCTGGAGAAATTCCCCTTGCAGTGTGGCGTCTGGCAAGTAGAGAAGGAAAGTAAATCGATAGTATGTCATCGGTCGGAAGATTGGAAAAGATTGATGAGTTACTTTGTATGTTCTGTAGTCTTAATTCATGTCTTAGTTAATTATCTATAGGTGGTTGACAAAAGGAATCGTGCAGAACTTCCATAACAGGAGAACTTATGATTTTAGTATCTAGGCAATCTCTTTCGACCTCACTAGTCCACTGATCATGCAACCCAGCCGGCGCCTTTTAATCTATGTCAGACTCACCTACACTCCCCGCTGCCTTTCGTTCGGCTTCAGTGGCTGCTGCACTGCATCGGGATCAGCGACCGGGAAGATCCGCCGATAGAAAAGCAGAAGAAGGCATTTTTAAAAGTACATCGTTTGCTTGACAGAGAACACAGGCTCGATGCATGCATGCATGCATATCGCGCACACACACGGTACGTGAGAGGGATCAGTCGCTATAGCAGGTTTCACCAAGCTTATCGTCCCCTAACCTGGATCTTGTTCCAAGGGACGAGTAGAACTTGCAATCCCGGGTCAAATCCCGCAGACATCCTACTACGGCACTTCGTAGTGGGTAATCAGTATGCTATTATTGTCCAGACTTAAAGACAATGAATGCTTTAGTTGGTGATCCAGAGGTGACACATGACCGACCCAGTTTTCTCCCATCCGCTACAAAAGGACTTGGATCAGGCTTCATGAGCTCGACAACGCACACTAACCGTACTAGTTCAATGCCATCATGTATACATTGCAGGCAGTTGTCATATTGCCAACATACCCTGATGTCATCATATGCCTATTAAGAAAAGTCACCCTGTGCGCCCGGTGGCAACAACAATAAGCAGTAAAAAACAGAGGCCTCCCACGGTTACTGATCTATACTATAATCTACACAGTACACAGTATATGGCCCTACGGGATTGTTACTGCCTCAGTCTAGACTCCACAAATTGTTCATTAAATCATTCCAAAACTCCCGAGCCGTTAATTTCCAAGAATTGGGGGCATGCTGGCACCCACTGCTCCAGTATTGAAGGGACGGTGAACAATGTCTGTGTTGCATGGACAAACCTCGGACCGAGAGACTTCCGTCTACAGAAAAGATCTCGGCTGTCCTCTTTGCCCAGTTAGTCTTCACTGCTCAGCATTGTACACAGAAGTGGATTGTGGTAGTACAGTGTTACAACTAAACGGGACATTGACATTGTCATGTCTTGCGTCAGACAAGGGGGCTTTATATATGCCTAATCATTGCCAATTCTCAACTGGAGCCTATGGTGGCGCAGAACTCAGCCAGGACCACCAGTTGCACATCCACAATGAGCAAATCTGACAATGGCGTTCATGCAAGCTGCATCGCTATCACACTCTGATCCTGATCAGATCATCCCCCCTATCTATGCTAAGAGTAGAATAGAGATAAAGTATGGGCGACCATCTGTCCCATCTCATAGGACCCAAGATCCGGGTGGCACTGGATAACCGCAATAGTTGGTGGAGAGGGAGTGGAGCCGGCGTGGCCGAATTCTTTGTGATTGTGCGAGAGATTGCCATCCCAGACGCCTGGAACCAGCCATGACGGACTTCGAGTCACCAAACAGACTTTTTCCCCTTTCTTTTTGGGCGGCGCGAGGGTACGTCAGTGCCTAGTGGGAAAGCCTGTCTTCTCACCGTCCCCTCGCTCGCCCCAGAAAGAACTCCAGCAGGGGAGTTTATCCCAACTTCATCCTCATCTTTATCGCCTCCAGGCATCCTATCCACCCAGGAGAGCCATTTGAACAGCCCATCTCCAGAATTACCGTCTCTGGCAAGCTAGGGTGCCTGTTAGTGTCGGGCCAGGCCGATGACAAGCTTGCTGGTCGTTGGTTGATTGCAGCGGCGCACTCCACCGTCTCTGCGGCCGATGCTCTCCGGACCAGCCAGAGCCCCTATCTGCTAATTATCCCACGCATCATCCGAGCCGGTCTCGCCGGGGTGCTGTTCCATCCCAGCTTCTAGACGCTTAGCTTGTCTCTCCCACCAGCGCATCCTTGATTAATCCGGGGATCCTTTAGAAGAGGAGAAGGAGGGGACGATGGGGCTGCAGGACACGATGACCGATGAAAAGAAGTCATCGACGATCCAGGTGGGCTAGACCCATATTTCCTTGTCATTCTACATACTATTCATGGTCTACTACTATCTACATCTTCACTATCTTGATCGTGACTGGTTTCATTTCAAATTGGCCCGACTGCTTGTCATCTTCCCCGGAATCCCTTCACGTGGTGTCCCCATCTACATCGTCCGATTCAACCCCCCCCACCTGCATCGTGCATTTACTTTTACGTGAGGCATCATCACATCTGACACATCCACCATCTACCGTTATTGGCTCTCATCTCTTCCCCAATTCTGCAATGCTGATGATCGTCTTCGTGATGTCTAGGAGCCGTCGTTGAATGGGACTAGCGATGCCTCCAGCATTCTGAGCGACACCCGCGCTCAGGATATACTCCCCTATGAAGCCGACGATTCCCCATTTCCTGAAGTGCGCGCGGTCGTCAAGCCGGTTGATGACCGGCAGCTCCCGGTTAATACTGTTCGCATGTGGGTGATTGGTATGGTTTTCACAATTGTATGTTCTCTCCCTCCGACCGTGATGCTGCTGCAACTTGGAGAAGTAAATCGCTCATCAGTCATAGGTCGGAAGTGGCTTGAACCAATTCTTTAGTCTGAGACAACCCAGTGTGACTATTAGTGCTCTCGTTGCCCAGCTCCTAGCATTTCCGGTCGGATGTGCGTGGGCGCAATGGGTGCCCCTGGGCTGGTTCAACCCGGACCGCCATTTCAACATCAAAGAGCATGCCCTGATCACAATTATGTCCAACGTCTCTTTCGGGTCGGCAGCTGCCACTCAAGTGATCGAGGCCATGGTTAAGTTCTACGATATGCCTTCTCATGGAGGATTCGAGATCTTATTGATGATTACTACGCAACTGTTTGGGTTTGGTCTGGCGGGGATGGCCGCACGCTGGCTCGTGGGTCCGGCCACTATGATCTGGCCGCAAGTCTTGTCGAACGCTGCTTTGCTTTCGACCCTGCATTCGCGCCAGAATTTGGTGGCAGATGGCTGGATAATTAGCCGACTTCGGTTCTTTATGATTGTATTTGTGGCTGGGGCAATCTGGTACTTCGCTCCAGGCTACCTCTTCACAGCACTGAGTACATTCAGTTTCATCTGCTGGATCGTACCGGACAATGTGGTGGTCAACCAGCTCTTTGGCCAAAAGACAGGGTTGGGCATGTCCTTGTTGACCTTCGACTGGGCTCAGGTTGTCTACGCCAACCAGAGTCCCCTGTTAGTCCCATTCTGGGCAGGCCTTAACGTTATCGGTTCGTTTGTGCTCTTCTACTGGATCATCTGCCCGATTATCTACTATACCAACACGTGGTATTCGGCCTACCTTCCTCTGCTGAACCCAGATACGTTCGACAATACGGGAAAGCCATATAATACAAGTCGCGTAATGAACGCAGACGGAACATTCAATGTGGAGGCATACCGCAACTATTCGCCCATGTTTCTCCCGGCCGGGTATGCCATGACGTATGGCGTGGCCTTTGCGAATCTGACGGGCATCTTCGTCCACGTCGCACTATATCACGGGAAAGATCTAGTTGAGCAATGGAAGGGTAGGAACGCGAAAGATGTTCATGCCCGGATCATGGACACCTATGAAAGTGTGCCATGGTGGTGGTTTGGCGGCATCACGGTTGTAATGTTTGCGCTGAGCATAGTGGCCAACGAGGTCTGGCGTACGGACCTCCCGGCGTGGGCGGTTCTTCTGGCATATTTGCTACCCATCATATACATCATCCCCGTTGGTATCATCAAAGCGATCACCAATATATCCAGCAACCAACTAAATTTGATCACCGAATTTATCGGTGGCTATGCTTTCCTAGGACGACCAGTCGCAAACATGGCGTTCAAGTTTTATGGCTATGCGGGCGTGTCGCAGGGACTCGAGTAAGTATCGGCATGGTCCGCAGGGAGATAAGAGTTGACAGATGTCTAGATTCGTGGCCGACATGAAGCTGGCGCACTATCTCCATATCGCGCCACGAACGCTGTTTGTCGCGCAGGGCATGGCCACATTGGTCGGTGCCGTTGTTCAATGCGGTGTGACTGTGTTCATGATCACTCGGATCCGTGGGGTCTGTACCCCTGAGGCTGAGGGAGGCTTTACCTGCCCTCATGGCCAGGTAACTTACTCGTCATCCTTGATCTGGGGTAAGTGTCGGCCCGACCACTAAACTTCGTGGCTTTTCCATTAAACTTTTGTCTAGGTGTTCTCGGTCCCGATCGAAACTTCAGTCCCGGCCAGATGTACGGGAATCTGCTTTGGTTCTTCCTTGTTGGACCCGCCGTCGTGGTGATCACATGGCTTCTGGGCCGACGGTGGAAGAAGGTCAACTACCTTTCTTGGCCCGTTGCATTTGGCGCCATGAGCCTCGTCCCTCCTGCGACGGGAATCAACTTTTCTTCCTGGTGGTTGGTCAATGTGATCTTCAATGGGGTTATCAAACGGCGCAAGCCTGCCTGGTGGTCAAAGTATAGTAAGTTGTTCTTGATCAGTCTCGCTCGCGGCCAGTCGCTAATGGAGTTGCTGTAGACTATGTGCTTTCTGCCGCACTCGACTCCGGGGTTGCCGTGTCCACCGTCATTATATTCTTCTGCATTATTTTACCAGCTGGGCCGTTGAAGTGGTGGGGCAACACCGTGTATCGGAATACAGCCGATGCACACGGTGTGCCATATAACAGACTTCCAGATTCGGGATATTTTGGACCTGCAAAGGGGACCTGGCAATAACAGATGAGGGCTTATGAGGCGTTTTGGTTGGATTCAATAACAACTGGATTTCGGGCGGCATATATTTTACCAATCATAAATCTAGAAATAATGTATTTATTAATTTTGATCCATTCCGCGATACAAAATAGTGTCTGAAGATTTCAGCGGAGGAAATGTAGGGGGCGGATGGGTAAACCGGCGTTCGCCCCGAGCCTTGGTTTGTCTCTGTGAGTCTTTCGTGTTAAAGCATCATAACCAGGGAAACCTAGAGGGGGAGGTGGGTTTAGGTTCAGGGATCGGGGGATTCGGGCGGCGGTGTAGATATCCTCCTAAGCAAACCGTCACTGCAATTGCCCGCATTGCAGTTTAACAAATGTGGTGCACCCATCAAAGTTTGAAGAAAGGGAGAGAGATAAAAGAGTCACTAGCAGGATTGATCGACCATTTGGGGCTGAGGGGATAAAGACTAATAAACCTTTTCCCTTCCCACCATTTCTCTCTTAACTAAAGACCAAGACCTTCTTCCCTCGGGTGGATACGCCCCTCTCCCCCCCCGGCAGCTCACTAAGACTAAAGACCGAGCTACGGCTGCAACTCCGTTCAAGTCGCCCAGTTCTTTTCCCATCAATCCAAATCCATCCATCTCATCCCCCACTCAATAATTCCTCCCCCCGGTATGGCCTGCGGTTCGAGCCGCCTTCCCTGGCCTCTTTCTCCGTCCCTTCCACCACCATGACCAACCGTGACCCCGAATTTCGGCATCAGCTGGGCAAATTCCGACTCGATCCCCTACCGATTCCTTCTCATCCTGCATCGCTTCCTCCTCCTCCTCCTCCTCCGCCGCGTCCGGCTCACCCCAGTTCCGTCCCTTCTCCGCAGTCGCTGCCGCCGCCTCCATCCGTGCCGCTTCAGCAGCAACAGCCACTCCCAACAGCACCACCGTCGCTCCCTCCGTCTCATCAGCAGCCCCAGTCTCAACCAACCCCGGCCTCATCGCGATCCTCCCCATCACAGATTCCTCATCCTCGCAGTAAACGAGTATCCACGGCGTGCGACTTTTGTCGGAAACGGAAGAAGAAATGTGACTTTCGCTACCCGAACTGCTCCGCGTGTACTCGCGCCGGTGTCCGCTGTACCATCCCTCCGCCGGGTCCCCAGGTCGCCGCGGCGTCTGTTCCTCGAGATCAGTTGGAAAACCTACAAAACCGGGTACGATGGCTGGAGGAGCTTTTGCGCCGCAAAACAGGCATCTCGGTCGCCGACCGGCCTACGGGGACTGCGCTGGATGGCGAGGGCGACCCGGACTGGTGGTACCAGGTACCAGCCTTGATGATGACTCGCGGGAGTTCAACACATTCAACACCCACAACGACGGCAACAGCGCTGTCCAGCAGCCCTGATCCTAGTTCCACTGCGGTAGGCACCGAGTTGCCTAATGTAGGTGAGTTGTTTCGCGACCAATTGGAGCATCGACGACCCTCCATCGCGCGTCCGGTAGCATCCGCTCCTCGTGTGATGCGGCTCGCCTCGCTTCCAGAGGCGCAATCAGTAGCATCACGATACTTTGATAGTCTGGGTTACCAATACCCTTTTCTCCATCGGGAGGAGTTTATGGCCCAGCTTGATCGCATCTATGCGGGGGAGGTCCCCGCACCGGAGGTTCATCACTCGTATCACATCACCATCGCTACGGCCTTGTTGATCGGATCTGCCGACGAGACACAGGCTGCCGAGTTCTACCATGTTAGCAATGAGACCATGGCACTGGCGTTACAAAACGAAGATCTGGCAGCTGTTCGAGCCCTTTTGAGCGTCGCTGTGTATACAATGTTTGCGACCACGGGCCCCAGTGTGTGGCACATCCTCGGGACTACTTTGCGTCTCGCCACAAGTCTCGGGCTGCATAAAGCCCGTCCAACGGGGAACGTGATAGAAGAGGAGATGGCCAAGCGGGCATTCTGGAGTCTCTACAACCTTGATCGACTAATCGCCAGCACTCTTGGAAGGCCACTTGGAATTGCAGATGAGGACATCTCCATCGGCTTGCCACGGGAATTCAATGACAATTGGACAGAGACCCCGGGGGCTAGTGCCATGACGATTCCTTTGCAGGTGGTGCGCCTGCGTCGGATTTTTTCGCGGATCTACCGCTACTGTAAGTCTTTCCTAGTTTATATGGTGCTCGCCGTGTTCAGTTCCACTGACCGTGACAGTATTTAACAACCAACCCCCACCGCCTCCAACAGAGGTTGCCATCACGCTCAGTCATTTCCGCCAGGAACTAGACGACTGGCGACAGGAAGCGCCGGTGTATGCACCCGCGCTTTTATACTCAACAAGTTACTACGACTATTTATATGCAACGACGCTGCTCCTTATGTACCGACCTAGTCCGCGTAATCCGACCCCCGATGCCACAAGCATCGTGAGCTGCGGAAACGCCAGTATACAGGTCATTCGGTCCTACTGGGACAGCTACTCGCAGGGGAAGCTGAAGTGGATTTGGTTGACCCTCAGTCAAGTTTACTTTGCCGGCATTACAATCCTGTGGTGTCTAAACCACAATCTCCAGTCCGTCCGCGAAGGCCGTGGTGCTGCGTGGAAGCCCGAGGATCAGAGCATGCGACGGGCCATCCAGGCAGTAGTTGTTCTGCTGGAGGAATTTGGCAAGCGACGTCCGGGGGTGGACCGACTGGCGGAGACGTTCCGCAACCAGAGCACGATGATCTTCAGCCATCTGGCGTATCAGCAGGAACAGCAGCAGGAGCAGGAGCAGCAGCTTCAACAACAGCAGCAGCCACAACCACCACCGCCTCCACCGCAACCACAGCCACCTATGCCACAACATCAACCGTTCCTTGAACAGCAGCCGCAGCAACAACCACAGCAGCAGCAGCCACAGCATATTTTAGTAGCACCACCGGTGCCCCTAGCGCCGGTGCTGGATGACGTTCTCCTGGTAAATGGATCGGGGAATATACCCATGATTGACCCGCAACTGGCGGAGCAATTATTCTATTCTTATGATTGGTTCCAGGAGGAGATGGCGACATATTATACCCTTTAGTTGGATTGTTATGACAATTTTTGGAGGCAATTTTCTGTATTTGAGCTTACGGCTGTTGTGGTGTAGAAAAGGTGGAGGCGCATTGCTACCCCGCTGTAGATAAAACCCCTAACAACGCTTATCTTCTGTCAACTCCATCACAACATCTTCATTATCATCATTATCGATCCCCCCAACTATTACCGCAGCCACTCCCCTCATGGCTTCTGAAACACCCAAAGCTCAAGCCTTCCATGGCACCTTCATTCACACACTCAGCTCCAAGCAACTTGAGATCCTTACTGAGACTTTCATCCTCCTCTCACCCACTGGCACCATCCAAGCCATCCACCCATCCACCCCCACAACTTCCATTGCAGATCTCCTTGCAGAATACCACTACTCTGAATCTACTTGCACAGTGACCATCTTGCAGCCTACCGAGTTCTTCATCCCCGGCTTCATCGACACGCACACTCATGCCCCCCAATGGGCCCAGCGCGGCACAGGGCGGGGCATCGATCTACTTACCTGGCTGGAGACCATTACCTTCCGCCACGAAGCCAAACTCGCCGATCTGGAGTACGCCAAGTCGCTTTATGCGTCCTGCGTCCGCGGCGGACTCAAACAAGGAATGACGACTGCCTGCTACTACGGTTCCCGTCATGCACCTGCATCGGTCATCCTCGCTGAAACCTGCCTCAACCTGGGTCAACGCGCGCTGATCGGAAAGTGCAATATGACTCGTCACGCCCCGGACTGGTACCGGGACGCGTCGGTTGAAGACTCCCTCCGCGAAACAGAAGACTTTATTGCTCAAGTTCGGAAACTTGATCCCACACATGGACTAGTGACACCGGTGATTACACCGCGGTTCGCAATATGCTGTGAGGAAGAACTACTGGCTGGGCTTGGGGCTGTCGCAGACCGAAATCGTGACTTGCCCATCCAGACACATTTCAACGAGTCGCGGGGCGAGGTCGACTTTACCAGGTCCTTGTTCCCCAATGATAAGACGGAAACGGAGCTCTATGAGCGGCTTGGGCTCCTGAATGACCGGAGCATCCTTGCTCACTCGATCTATCTCTCCGATGCAGAGATCGAACGTATGGCGGAGCTGCAGTGTGGGATTGCTCACTGTCCTATCCCCAATGTTACGATGGATGAGTTCATGGTTGCTCCCGTGCGGGAGTATCTCCGTCGGGATATTAAAGTTGGCTTAGGTACTGACTGCGGAGGAGGGTATTCAAGCTCCATGCTTGATGTGATGAAGGCTGCCTTTGTGGTGTCAACGGCACGGTGTACAATGACGCAAGGACAGGACCAACCTCTGAGTCTCACGGAGGGGTTCTACATGGCTACTCTGGGCGGAGCGCGGGTATGCGGACTGCAGGAGAAGGTAGGGAACTTCCTGGTGGGTAAGGAGTTTGATGCGCTGCTTGTTCGGACGCAGGAGGAGGGCGTAATGGCGCCAGTGCAGGAGGAAGACGGAGAGCCGACGGTGTTTGAGAAGTTCTTGATGACGGGAGATGACCGCAATATTGGACGTGTGTTTGTCAAGGGACAGGAGGTGCATACTGCGCGTTGAAATAATCGTCATGTATTGACTGCTATATTTATCGATATCTGGAAAGCATTGCGTGTACAATCTCATTGTGAATGGCTCGTTCCTTATAAAAGTAGAGAATCGGGTGGAGACGGGGGTTTGATCCACACCTCAGGCACCGGTAAGGCTGAGCCCGTTTCCGGTTTTGTTTCACAGCCTCGTCCACTGCTTCTCCCTCTCCACTTCTGACTGAGTCTCGCTCCCTCCTCTGCTTTTCCCCCTCCGTGGCAGGGGTTTTAAGTCTGAGCCCCCAACCCTCCTCCCTCAGGATTCTGCCTTCTTTCGTTTACCCACCTCTATCCTTGAGGGAGTCTTCTTATCCTTATTTCCTTTCTTTATGGCCTCCTAATCACCCCTAATTCTAGTCACTCGCGATCGCCGTTTCTTGAAACCCACTCCTCGATAACGGTTCCCTAATAACGGTCATTCATTCGCTTCACCCTTTATTTCCTCACCCACGAACTTCTTAAAGTAATAGCACCATGGCGGAAGAACCTCAGGTCATGTCGATCCAGCAACGGATTGCGGCACTTAAACAAGCGCAAGTTGGTCAAAGCTCAGGAATCGACACCAGCGAGCCTGTGCTTGTCCAGCCCACTCCAATGCCCACCCGTCCAGCTGCTCCCCCGCGACCCAAAACCTTCACCACCAACAATACCAACGACAGTTATAATAACCATGCTGCTGGCAGCAATGGCTCCATCTACAATCGCTCATCCGCCTCGAATGATGCGGTCCCTCCTAGGCCTGTCCCACGTCCCGCTACTGCACCAGCACCGCCCCCAGTGAAACACAAGACACCCCCTCCTTTGCCTGCTCGCAAGCCCTCCGACCAACAACGCCCAGCACTACCACCGCGGAGACCGACGCAACCCTCTCATAAAGGCTCATTGGAGTCTATGGCCTCAGATATATCTAGATCGACAACTACAAGTACCGGGAAGACATCGGCTAGCTCAATAAGTGCAGGCCCTGGCCGCTCCCTGCCCCCCGCTTGGGGCGAGGCTGAGTTGCCTCCATTGCCCCCCAAACGCCAGCCACAACCACCACCGCGGCCGACGCCCACGACGAGAAGTAGTAGCAGTAGCAGCAGGCTATCTCCACCTCGTCCGTCTTTGCCCTTGCGACGGAAATCCAGCCAGAGCAACTACTCTGTGGAAAGCAACGATTCGCAGACTTCCCGGCTGCCTCCTCCACTGCCGTCTAGGACAACAAGTGACAGGTCGCTGACTATCAACGAAGAGGAGGAAAAGAACCCACCGCTACCAGTTCGGAGGCTGCCCCCGCCCCCGCCTTCTAACGATACGCTGGGTAAGCTCAAACAGTCCGGTTTCGCGGCGATCAATAAATCTTTTGGCAGTACCAATGGAGCTGTCAATGAGCCCAGCTCCAATGGCGTGCCCCCGCCTGTCCCCCTGGCATCGCGTCCGGATCTCTCCAAAATCCAAGCTACGAAGCCTCGTTTATATGCTTCCAATGCGCCCACGGTGCCAACACCGGTTGCGTGCCTGAAATGCCGCGACTTCTCAGCTGCCGATGCCCATGCAGCTCGATACCCGCGCACGTCTCTCCCGACACACGACCTGTCCTGGCTGGCGAATGAACTCACGGCACCGTTCCCGTCCCACACGGACAAAGCTCGTGTCATCTTTACATGGCTCCACCACAACATCGCGTATGACGTAGAGGCCTTCTACAATAATCGGGTGAAGAGTCAAACCCCAGCCAATACACTCGCGACGGGAATGGGTGTGTGTGAAGGGTATGCTGGGTTGTTCACTGCGCTTGCTACCCGTGCAGGTATGGAGGCGAAGACCGTCCACGGTCACGGTAAGGGTTATGGATATGTGGCTCCTACTCCTGGATCTCCGCTACCCCCGGTTCAAGGTGGCCATGCTTGGAACGTCGTCAGGATCGACAACGGGCAGTGGAAGCTGATTGACCCCTGCTGGGGTGCTGGGTGCGTCTTTGGCAAGGGGCAGCCTTACCAGCCAAAATTTGACCCGGCCATGTTCACGGACACTAATGATGAGCTGGGGCTGAAGCACTTCCCGGAAGACCGAACGCAGTTCTACCGTGACGATGGACGTCCGGAGATCAGCTGGCAGGAGTACCTTCTGGGTAACCCCAGTTCACCGCTGTGCGTTGAGCAGCCGGTGATCTTTGGGGAGGCGGAGAAGCACAGCATTGGAGTGCGGTCCTACCGCCCGGCTGCCAAGCAGATATCAGTGCACCAGGGAGGACCGGTGCGCTTCCAGTTCGGTCTGATCTGCGAGCACTGGACGCTGGAGTATCACACGCGGGCCAAGCCGGGGTTGTTCCTACTGATGGTGAAAGGCGTGGACGGGCAGAAGGAGGAGAGTCTCGTATTTACACACGTGCGGGGATCCAACCCTAACGGCGGGGGAGATATGTGGTACGTGGACGTTCCGGACTCCAGAATGCTGGGAGCGCCGGGCCAACAGGTGCCGATAGTGGTGCTGACCCGGTTCGGGGATCGAGCGGACTGTCGGGGGCTGACAGCGGAGGAATACCGGACGCAAGTTGGTCGGGTGCAAATGGAGTTTGTCTTCATTGCACAGTGGGATCTGGTGTAAGATGCGGCAAAGGGGGTCGGCATGGGCAGCCGGGTAATTAGGGTTGGCTGCCCTGCATGGGCTGAGTGTCTAGTAGACTAGTGTTTCTTCTTTTGTCTCTGCGTGGCTTTTTTGGCTTTTCCTTCCCCTCTTCTCCCGGCTTGGGAAGGCTTGTGTCTCACCCCCGACAGCGGACATGGTTTGTCCCGACATTTTCCGTAATGATAATGACCCTGGTCGTATATATATACACATATACCGCACATGAAGATGCGATTTTGGATTTGCAGCCACCAGCCTTTGATTGCATTACTCACATCACTTGGTACAGCGGGGACAGCCTGGCTCTACTAGTACTAGTAGTAGTATAATATGGGAGGGAAGCCATTGACGGGCGGAGAAAATCCACGAATCAGCCAAGGGAGCTTGAGTGGATGAGAAAAAATTCAAACGTTAGTAGCCAACGGTGCTGGAATCCAGCACGTTAGAGAGTCCTTGGCGAAGGCTAAAAGGAGGGTACAATGTCGGCTAAATTCTCAGTCCCATGTCATGGTTTAGTTGACCAGGAGTACTACAACTAGTAGGTAGCTACTTACTAGTATCATGTTGGGGTGACTGGGGTCCCCCGCGATTATTGCATGAGGGATTTATCTACTTGGTCATTCGGGAAGCAGCTGGAAGAGAATTTCATAGAATGTCTCAATCACATCATAGCCGACAGGGGATGAGAATCTGGCAAGATGACTGGGGGTAGTAATTAAATCCTTGTGAAAATATGATACGGAGGGGCCCGGGGCGTTTCCATTATCCAAAGCAAATCAATGTTTTCCTGTTCCTGTCTTCTTGTGACTGGTTGTGATAGGATACTTTCCGTAAGATACCCACCCATACTAGCCGGTCTAGGGAAGGTATACCATGGCCAAGACCCTGAAAGTCGAGATTAAGCCTAATTAGGCTCTGGGCCGGGCGAGAGCCTGATTGCCTGAGAGTCGAGTCATGTGCTCTGGGGAAGCCGGTCGGTGTCTCTCCGCAATCTCGAGTTCCCCCGTCCTCCTTCTCCATTTCCCCCCGAACTGGATCTCGTTTGCTCACCTTCACCGAATTTTAGCTATAATCGGTTCATATTAGATAACACCTCTGCATCGACTCAGTTATAGTTACACTGTCGCTGCACCGTCCCCGCTGGCATTGCGTTGCTGGCCTGCAGGAATTTCCCAATCTACTCCGGACTGTATCCCGCCTTGGCCGGGAAAGGGAACAACAATGCCGATCCGCCCAATCCCCGGAATCCTCCACCTCCACCTTCTCTGCCTCCACGCTTACGCTGGATCGCGGCCTCCGACTCTCGGCTGACCCGTCTTCGGTCTTCAGCCTTCAGGGTTGCCTGCCTTGCGTGTCCGATGGCTTTTCTGAACGTGCTGGCCGGCTTGGACCGCCGCCCACGCTTTCAGCCACCTACCCGACTACGGTCACATTCGGCCATCCCGATAAAGACATACCGCTGAAGTCGAGATAGAAACGTGCCGTGCATCGTTCAGGTCGGGTGGATTCTGGATCATTCTCTCGCCCCCTCCCCATGTGCTTCCTGATGGCTCGTTTCATGCCCACTCGACCCTCCAGACCATGTGCTTGCCCCGGTTTTTTCCCATGCGACAGATGGGCTCACGGCCAGCCGACTGACCCATGGGCAACGCCCCCCATGTCAGCTCCTGGTGGACCGCCTTTTGCTGCATGCATCCAATCGCTAGTCCAGCTGGACCTTGACCTAACCGGATATGCCTGTCTCTCCGCTAGTCAGAGGTCGGTCTAATCTCGCCTGGCATGGGTCTGCTTTGCCGTGCTAATCGGGTCGGAACAGTCCCTCTACCACCCTTTAGGTTTGACAATTCAACCGGCCATCATGGCGGTTTTCTGCGTCGACCCCGCGGCATTTGCTCTTGTCTCACTGTGGTTCCTTTCATCTGGTGCCATCCGTTCCCGGGGTTCGCTTTCCTTAAATCCCCCGTCTTTTCCCCGGCTTCTCCTGCGTTCTTCTTTTGCTTTCTTCGGTGGTTCCCCGAGGTTTCTTTTTTTCTTTCCCCCAGAATCTCCTGCCGTGAGAGGAACCAGCTGGCATCATGGCTATCGGCAATCTTTACTTCATTGCGGCCATCGCCGTCGTCGGCGGTGGTCTGTTCGGTTTCGATATTTCGTCGATGTCCGCCATCATCGAGACCGATGCCTATCTCTGTTATTTTAACCAGGCTCCTGTCACTTATGATGATGATGGCACGAGAGTCTGTCAGGGCCCCAGTGCTAGTGTGCAGGGTGGTATCACCGCCTCCATGGCTGCTGGTTCCTGGCTGGGTTCGTTGATCTCAGGTTTCATCTCGGATATCCTTGGTCGTCGTTCCGCCATTCAAATCGGTTCCATTATCTGGTAAGTTCCTGACATCGCTGCACCTTTGGCTCTACTAACCATGCATGTCTGCATAGGTGCATTGGATCTATCATTGTCTGTGCCTCCCAGAACATTCCCATGCTGATCGTCGGTCGTATCATCAACGGTCTGAGTGTGGGTATCTGCTCCGCTCAGGTACCAGTGTACATTTCGGAGATTGTATGTCGACCCTATAATACCTCTGCTGCATGTGGTGCTAACTTTTTAGGCACCTCCAACCAAGCGTGGTCGTGTCGTCGGTCTGCAGCAATGGGCTATTACCTGGGGTATTCTGATCATGTTCTAGTAAGTTCTTGCCCACCATCAGTTGCCGTCCCTCATCTCACACGTGGTCCAGCGTCTCCTATGGCTGCAGCTTCATCAAGGGTACGGCGGCCTTCCGGATCCCTTGGGGTCTGCAGATGATCCCTGCCGTGCTACTGTTCTTGGGTATGATGCTCCTGCCCGAGTCGCCCCGTTGGTTGGCACGCAAGGACCGGTGGGAGGAGTGCCACGCTGTCTTGACTCTCGTCCACGGTCAGGGCGACCCGAACTCTCCCTTTGTGCTGCGCGAATATGAAGAGATCAAGAGCATGTGCGAGTTTGAGCGTCAAAACGCGGATGTTTCCTACCTTGAGCTGTTCAAGCCTAACATGCTCAACCGTACCCATGTGGGTATCTTCGTTCAGATCTGGTCCCAACTGACGGGAATGAACGTCATGAGTAAGTGTCTTCCAAGCCTGTACGGGTGGGTAGCAATACTAACTTTTCGTTCTAGTGTACTACATTACCTACGTCTTTGCTATGGCCGGCCTGAAGGGCAACAACAACCTGATCTCCTCCAGTATTCAATACGTGATCAACGTGTGCATGACCGTGCCGGCCCTAATTTGGGGTGATCAGTGGGGTCGTCGCCCGACCTTCTTGATCGGTTCCCTCTTCATGATGATCTGGATGTACATCAATGCCGGTCTGATGGCCAGCTACGGCCATCCCGCGCCGCCCGGTGGTCTCAACCACGTCGAGGCCGAGTCTTGGGTCATCCACGGCGCGCCCAGCAAGGCTGTCATTGCCAGTACCTACCTCTTCGTAGCCTCATACGCCATCTCCTTCGGCCCCGCCAGCTGGGTGTACCCCCCGGAACTGTTCCCTCTGCGTGTGCGTGGCAAGGCCACCGCCCTCTGCACTTCGGCCAACTGGGCCTTCAACTTCGCCCTCAGCTACTTCGTTCCCCCGGCCTTTGTAAACATCCAGTGGAAGGTCTACATCCTCTTCGGTGTCTTCTGTACCGCCATGTTCCTTCACATTTTCTTCTTCTTCCCCGAGACCACGGGTAAGACCTTGGAAGAGGTCGAGGCCATCTTCACTGATCCCAACGGCATTCCGTACATTGGTACGCCCGCCTGGAAGACGAAGAACGAGTACTCGCGCGGTGCACACATCGAGGAGGTTGGCTTTGAGGATGACAAGAAGGTTGCTGGTGGACAGACTATCCACCAGGAAGTCACTGCTACCCCGGATAAGATTGCTTGAGGTGAAAGATTAGTGGTGTCGATGATGATGGAGGTGGGTGAGCGGAGAGAACATACATGGTAGTTGAAGTATATACAAAAAGGAGCTAATTAGACATGTGTCGGCTTAATGCAAGATGAATAACATATAATTTGTCCACTCGACATACTTGTGCAACATCCTCTGAAAACTTTCTATATTTTCAGCACTTCATACCAGATACTATAACCCCTAATTAGTGGGTACTATTGTCACTCCCTGAGAATCAGGTGATGGCTTCACCGACCCAGGTAAGCGCAGCATTACTCCAGCCAACTTCTACGTTGTGCTCACAACTTTGCACAATCCTGCACAATCCCCCAACTCAAACTAAAGAACATCAATCAATCAGCCACTAGTTGCAAAATTGATCTACTTGTCTAGTGCGATAATCCACTTCTGCATTCTGCTTCCAGATTAAACTTCCAGATTAAACCAAGTACCTGTCGCTAGTGATGTCATCGTGTGAAGCTTACCAACCTATTCTCTGCCCACGAGGTGGAGAGGTTTTATTGACATTATAGTTCTTGAGCAATAGAGACATGACCCACGAGTGGAGTTAAGACGAACTAAACTATTGCTTGTCCAAGGTGCGCTTCGATAGACTCCCGTCTTGAATACTCACGCTGGACTTACTAATATATCCCTGACAATTAACTAGTTAGCTAGCCCATGGCGCAAGGTCATACTTCCGACCTGAAACTCAACAAATTACATCAAATTCCCCCCATAATCAATAAGAGAAGAAAAGGGGACTGACTCTCCCCTGGCGCTCTCAAGACCAACTCCAACTTTCCGCGTGGATTGTCCGACTCCGAAGACAAGCTTTAGTGTCTGGCGCTGATCGCCCGCCGTGGAACCACCACTAGTGTGATTGGTTTACCCACACACCCACGACTTAGGCTTTACAGCCCGCTGTCTATTGCTCTCGTGCAGATCGGACAATTGATTGTGTGTAGTGCTTGTTTTTCCCGCTATGGTTGTGTTTTCTTTTGTCGCATTGGTGATGACCGTTTGGTGGTGGAATTGAACGGTTTTTTATGACTGATTATTGGGGGTTTAGTCGTTGAGCAAGATGTTTTTGGTTAGATTGATTGATTTGACGATTATGTTCTGTCTGTGGGTGCCTTGAACAGCCTTTGGCTAACGACAATAGCACGGCAATTGGTGCTTGCACGGACAGCGGGTCTCAGTCAGGCTGATCCAGTGTGATCTGCAGTAGTCAGGTTCCTTATTGGCGATGGATGTCAAAGTCTCTTATCAGGGTTTGGAGTTCATGCCATACCCTCTAGCCAGGGGCTTCTGTCGTTGAGATGTTGAAGTGCAAACGTCAGCGTGTCAAAGTGAAGTGATGCGAGTCAATGGGATCAGCAGCGGTCTGTCAACTAGCATATATTTCCCGCAGCTCCCACCGTTTTTGCGTGATGTTTTGCACGCCACGCTTATTCTGTTGCTGCTGTCAACATGCGTGCCTCACTTCTCCTTCTCAGTGTTACGGTCGCTCTGGCTAGTCCAACGCCCCGTGATTATGTCGTTCATGAGCGGCGCGATGCATTGCCCAGTGTCTGGGTAGAGGAAAGCCGGTTGGACAAGAGTGCTATGCTGCCTATGCGAATAGGGCTTACCCAGTCCAACTTGGATCGTGGTCACGATTTGTTGATGGAGGTGTATGTCGTCTGTTCCCTTACCAGGACCTAGCTGATGGTTTAGATCTCATCCACAATCGTCCCGCTACGGACAGCATCTCTCCAGCGAGGAGGTGCATGACCTGTTTGCTCCGTCGAATGAGGCTGTGGAGAACGTCCGAGCCTGGATTGAATCTGCTGGCATTGCTCCAAGCCGTATCTCGCAATCCTACAATAAGCAGTGGCTGCAGTTCGATGCCCATGCAAGCGAGGTCGAGCAACTTCTGCAGACGGAATACTACATCTATTCTCACGCCGACACGGGAAGATCCCACGTAACATGCCATGAGTGAGCCCACCTTCTACATGCCATGATACCGCTAACTGGTTAGATACCACGTGCCTGAGGCTATACAATCACACATCGATTACATCACACCAGGAGTGAAGATGCTCGAAGTGCGCGGCATGCCCTCCAAGAAGAGAGATACAGAGAAGCGCTTCCTTGGCAGTCTGCCCCCGATTCTCGCTCCACTACCAATCAATATCACCAAGATCTTCGACGACCCGCTAGCACACTGCGATCTGGCCGTGACACCAGACTGTATTCGAGGTATGTCCAACCATCTAACTCTATGAGCGACGCTAACGGTCCAGCCATGTACAACATCACCAAGGGAACAACAGCCACAAAGGGCAACGAGCTCGGCATCTTCGAAGACCTAGGAGACATCTACAGTCAAGAAGATCTGAACCTTTTCTTCTCCAACTTTGCCAGGTCCAACCCCTCCCTCCACCCTCTAAGACACAACTAACACCACCCAGCGAAATTCCCCAAGGAACCCATCCAACCCTCGACTCCATCGACGGAGCCACCGCGCCAACAGACGTCACCAACGCGGGCCCCGAATCCGACCTCGACTTCCAGATGGCCTACCCGATCATCTGGCCCCAAAACACCATCCTCTACCAAACCGACGACCCCAACTACGAAGACAACTACAACTACAAAGGCCTCCTGAACAACTTTCTCTACGCCATCGACGGCTCCTACTGCAACGAAACCTCCTCCCTAGACCCTCAATACCCAGACCCCTCCCCAGACGGCTACAACTCCCCCAAGCAATGCGGCGTCTACACTCCGACAAACGTAATCTCCATCTCCTACGGCAGCCCCGAAGCCGAGCTCCCCATCGCCTACCAACGCCGCCAATGCCACGAGTTCATGAAACTCGGCCTCCAGGGAATCACGGTGGTCGTGGCATCCGGCGACTCCGGCGTCGCCTCCAGCACCGGCGCCTGCCTAGGCTCCTCAGACAATATCTTCGTCCCCGACTTCCCAGCCACATGTCCCTATCTAACCGTAGTAGGAGGCACATACCTCCCGCTAGGTTCTGACGCCGCCAAAGACGAAGAAATCGCAGTCACCCGCTTTCCTTCCGGCGGCGGGTTCAGCAATATCTACGCCCGACCAGCATACCAGAACCACTCCGTGGAAGCCTATTTTTCCACTACCTCCGACGAGCTCACCTACCCCTACTACTCAGAAGTAAACTACACAGACTTCTCCAATGCAGACGGGATCTACAACCGCATCGGACGAGGATACCCGGATATCTCTGCCATCGCAGACAACATCATCATCTATAACCAGGGCGAAGCCACTCTAGTAGGCGGTACCTCTGCCGCGGCGCCGGCGTTCGCGGCCATGTTGACGCGCATTAATGAGGAGAGGTTGGCGAAGGGCAAGGCCACGGTGGGGTTTGTGAATCCGGTGCTGTATGAACATCCTGAGGCGTTTAGGGATGTTACCGTGGGGGAGAATCCGGGTTGTGGGACTGATGGGTTTCCGGTTGCGAGGGGGTGGGATCCTGTTACGGGGTTGGGAACGCCGAGGTTTGAGAGGTTGATGGATTTGTTTACGAAGCTTGATTGATGAGGGGAGTTGAATATGAGTGCCTGGTTACTTAGATCTGCTTTATGATAATGCAAGTATAGAAATTACCGTAATGGAGTTGCTATATGTCGATGTCATAGGATATGGGGATAGAAAGAAAGGTCCACCATGTGAAGGTTACTTTAACGTAAGGGCTGTCATCTGAAAGCCCTTCCACTATAGTACCTACAAATACTCACCAAGATAAGCAAGAATAACTGCAATAAATGCGCAAATCAAACAATCTATCCCGTGTTTGCCCCTCCCCCGCATAGCTAACCCTACCCCCTTACAGCCCAGTACCTAACCTATACCACCATCCACTGAGCGAAGGCTTTTCTCTCCTCTCTCTTCCAAAGAACTTACACACAAAAAGCCATCTACACATCTGCACAGAAATCTACCATCAACAATGTCCGCTGGATCCACATTCCGCAACCACTGTGTACAGATTGCCTCTCGTCTTGAGGCAGAAATCACAGACTAAACCCCTACCACCATGTACAACGCATTAAAGAAACTCCAACGCATCCTAGAGACCTTGCCACGGCCACCGGTACGGCTGGTAGTGATCTCTCCCTGTCTGAAATCATCAAAAGCGCCGTTTCCAACTTGAACGAACGGAATAGCTTGTTAAACGAACGGAATAGCTTGAGAGCGGAGAACCAGCGGTTAAAGGACGAGTGCATTACCCTTCGCACATTATGCCGTGGTTTACAGGAGACCAACGGGGATCTTGAAGGTGATGTCAATCGACTACAGCGTGAGCATACCACGGTCAACGACGTTCTTGCTGAAGCGTTGGGTCTGGGGGAAATCTAGACCTGACTCTTTGCTGCCCATCAAAGTACAGTAAAGATAAACTAATGAGTTAGCAATGCAGACCGTGCGCAGACCATCACAGACGAGCTACAAAGATGGAAGATTCATGCAAAACAAACAGCCAAACGCGCAGAGCAAAAGCAGAAAGAGGCCGCGAAGCAAATCGCCAAAGCCCGAGAAGATAAGGCCTTGGCCGAGGACGCTCAATTCTTTTACGATGACATGGAAGTAGCAGTTTCACTGTAAGATCACCTCAGCTACTACTACCTGCCCATCCCTAGTCATACATTACCTCCAAGCTAACGCCTATGGCAATAATCATCCACAGGAAGGGCGAATTCGACCGCATCTGGAAAGACACGCGCTATCTCGGCTACAAGGGTATGAATGGATCCAAGCAGATGGCCATACATGCTATCTGGGAATACCTCTGCAGGAACGCTTGGGGTTGCGATGACATACCAGTGAGATACAGCAACAGCAGCAGCACTCGGGGTAGCTTCTTGGGGAAGAAAAGCAACCCTCTGCAAAATCTCTTTCCTAAGAATACTCCGTCCGGGGGAAGGCCAATGTCCGAAGCGCTGAAAAGATTGGTCGCCCGTGCTAAGAAGCTGCAGGGTGAATTGCAGGAGTATGGGTTTCAAGCTCACATTGATCCAGTGGGTCATCTTGACGAACATCTGCCCCTGCCTATAGACTCCGGAGTCATGATTTGTGTGGAGCATAGGGTGGATGGGTGTTTGGGGTTTTGTAAGCTGGGGAGGAAGAATGGCCAGGGGTTCTGTTCGGGGGTGTTCTTGGTTGAGGGGTTGATCGTGTGCAGTCATGTTGGGGGCATTTCTATCAAAAGTTCTCATTGGGTGCGTGTTTGTGAGTTTTATGGTGAGAACCTTGGTGGATTGGCTAGCTGGTAGATATTTATTTTTGTAAGAGTGTTCTATAGACTGTTGGCTATGTCTCAAGTATCAATAGAGGGGCATGGAAATCCTGGAGTTGCTTGTTTGCCTTTTTTACTTTAGCAACGATATGTGGGCATAAAGTGAAGTAGTGAAGTAGTAGTTAGTCTAGTTGACTTGTGACTTGAGTTCTTCCTGAGGGCACACAGTACCGAAAGCGTAGAGTCACTGACAGATCAATCGTTTTCCGATTTACCTTCTCTGGCAACATGGGTATTAACATCAATGATAGTCTCGTCTCCTACCTCCCCTTGGGATATTCACTTTCCTTCCATTTACCCAAGTACTAAACAGGCCCGCAGCGAGTATAGAAGTATGGAGACCAAATCTATTTTCACATTTCTCTATCTCCTACACAAATATATAACCCATCACATAATCATCATCATCATACAAGCGAGAGTTCCCAGCGACCAGCACTTTAAACAATCACCTTATGACCAGCAGGCTTCTCCTCCTCCTCATCGAAGATGTTAATATCCCAGCGAGGCTTGTTAGCAATGTAAGGAGTGTTGTAGCGTCTGCGGTCCTTGCCCAGCTCGGACACCTTGGCGACTTCCTCGGGAGTGAGCTCCACCTCCTTGAAGTTCTCCTGGATGCGGGACGGCGTAACCGACTTGGGGATGACACTGTGGCCGCCGACCTGGGACCAGGCGAGGACGACCTGAGCGGGGGTGACAGTGGTGCCGAGGCGCTTGGAGGCAGACTCGGCGACTTCCTTGACTTCGGGGCGGGTGACGAGGAGGGGGACGCCGAATCCGTTGTTACCGAAGGCCTGTATTCATTGTGTATTAGTCTTTGTTTTTGAAATGATTGTGGAGAGGGTATGGAGGGGGGGGCGTACAGAGTAGGCAGTCACGTGGATGCCCTTCTGCTGGCAGTATTCGATGAGCTCGTTGCTCTGGAGAACGGGGTGACGCTCGATCTGGTTGACGGCGGGGGTGACACCGGTGGCGTTGATGATGGCCTCGAGCTGTGGGAGGTTAGTATGTGTTGATGAGAAGTGGATATGAAGCGACTTACGTGGTGTTTCATGTGGTTGGAGACACCGACAGTGCGGGCCTTGCTCTTGGGGAGCTGGGTCATGGCCTTCCAGGTGTCGACGATGGAGATGTTGTCGTTGATCACGACATCACCGCCCTCAACGGAGCTGTCCTTGACGAGGGGGAAGAGCTCGGAGCCGGTGGTGAAGGAAACGGGCCAGTGGACGAGGTAGAGCTGGAAGATGTTAATGATTGTTGGTGATGTCGGTTATCAGGGTACGCACATCGAGGTAGTCAAGCTCGAGCTCAGCAAGGCACTCGTCCAGAGCCTTCTCAACAACGGCGGGATCGTGCTGGGAGTTCCACAGCTTGGAGGTCTGCGGGGGTTAGTATAGGCTGGAGGTTGGATGTATGGAATGTGCTTACGATAAAGATGTCCTCACGCTTGAGGCCAGGGACGTCCTTGTAGGCTCTCTTGATGCCCTCGGCGACCTCGCGCTGGTTCTGGTAGCTGCGGGGGTTAGCTCGTGTCATCGATTTGAGGTGAGTGTCGGAACCTACATAGTAGCCAGATCCTAGATCGTGTTAGTAACTGATTATTCACCGAATACAATTCAGGATATATGACTTACCAAGTGGCGGTAGCCGGCCTTCAAGGCCTCGTAGACGGCATCACCGACCTGACCGGGGGCAGACTGCCAGGTACCAAATCCCAGCTGGCTAATTGGGGTCAGCAATTGCGATTGCGCAAGCAGAGACAGGAGATACGTACGGGATCTGAGCACCGGAGTTGAGAGTAACCTTCTTTCCGAGAGACATTGTGTAAGAGAATCTGATTCACGAGGAGAATAGAGATAGGAGAGTTGAAGAAAGAAGGAAAGACTGAAGGAAGAAGAGGAGGGCGAGCGCGACAGAAATAGGGAGCGCTTCCAGACGGCCGAGGTCCTCCGGTGGGGGTCACATAGCATGGCTCTAGTCCATCATCGAAGTCGATGGAGGAGGTGCCGCGACGATGAGTGGCTGTTGATGCTTTTCGAGGGGAAGTTTACCCCGCCAGCAGTAACTGGGACCCCTCGGTGGGGCGTGCGTGGGATGTTCCCATTCCCATTCCATTCATCTTCTGAGATACTTCTCGGTCTGTCGGTTAATTCCGACCCCGAGAAGAGGAAACCATGGTCAAGGTTGTCATTTATTTCCCGAGAATTGAGGTTGCAATGTAATCTTGCCAATGGCTATTGTGTTTCCGACTACCTGATGGAGTACACACCTCCAGCAGATGGTGGCAGTCGAGAAAGTCAGAGACAGTCAGTGATGATGTCAGGCGGCAGACATTCCTCCGAATTCTCCTCCCCGCCAAAACACGTTTCCTCTTTGGGACCCCTACAAATAATTTTCCACCAATCACTGTCCTTATTATATTTTGCTCATGCCCCATTACTAACATTATCTGCCAGGCACATGATCTGAGAATTGAGATTTCGACTCAACGATTTACATCTCGTTTGAGAAGTGCCATGGATTTGGAACATCTCGCTTACACATCTTCTTCTGCATCATTGCAACTCTGCGGGGTCAGACTTCCCCAAATCACCCCCAAATCATCCGCATCAACCCGCTTCCCGCACGGATAATTGCCTCGTTCAGCAGTCCAATCATCCGCTCGGCTTCCTCGCCGACCACCCCGGCTAATCCTTGAGACGTGCCGCGCTTCCAGTTTCCAGTTCGGTTGAATGAGAAAGTCTAACCACAGTTTTTCTCTCAAGCTGATGTTGATCATGACTGCATAAAGCATATCGGCCACCTGAACATATTCAATGCCACCTGCAACTACCATTATATGAATGTCCGGGGACTGACCGGTAGATTATGTTGTGTCTCCATATTAGCTTTCCCAGCGGGGCTGAGTGCTCAGCTTACCAAACATGCTAATTAACGCCCAAGTATAGCGATAGCAGCACGTACATCTGGATCGTATCAATCGTGCAGTCAATTTATCCGCAACACTATCTATAACACCACCAATCCTGTCCTAGTCCGACATCCGTTAGGGACAGCCATGGGCCGAGCTGTACGCCCGGGCCTAACCTATGCTTAATGCTGAGGCTCGAAATCTAATCCCGACGTGGCTGCTTTGGTTCTGCAGCTGTCAGGTGCCCTGTGCTTGCTGCAATTGCCGCAGGGAGGTGGACCGGCTGAAGACATCAGTTAGGCACTTATAGCTCGCAATGCCTCATCAACCTCCTTTCTTCGCCCACCAACTCGGTGAGTGGGTGATATCATCATCTGCTGAATACCAACACGGTGTAGAGTCCTACTGCTAACTGTTCTGGGTATGGTAGATCACTTCTCCATATTCCGTCCACACTCGAGCATGGCTGGTACTGGCCCACCTTGATTTGCGGGAGCAATGATAGTCAATATACGAACACCACTGCTGGGTGGTCCACATCTGTCATGTTGTACCACACGTGGCTTAATCTTGCTTCTATTTAGGGGCATGTGGGCTGAGTTTACATTATAACAGATATCTACTACTAGGACAAAGCTTATTACAACAGGTCAACATAACTATCCTTCAGTTATGGGACAGAAATCAGGCCAATGTTACTAACATACGGAGCATAAGCAAGAAGACCCCTATACTGAGTACTGTAATGCTGTTAGGTCTACGGTACACTTCTGATTCCTGCATTATAGTAGTATAGTAATTTCACCCATCACATCGACAGACGCGCGTACTGCATAATGCCGGAGGATATAAGCAGCGGTGGCTCAGCCGCTGCACGAAATATATATTCGCCGGTCATCAACGATGCGATCCACCAGGGGCCGTCCGACAGCTGCGTGGCATATGCTGCGATATACCTACATCTGCATGTGTCCGGATGGGCCCGACGCGCCGGAAATGACCCGTCAAGCATCATTTGGTCGTAGTCCTCATAGGGTGACGTACTCCGTGACGAGTGGCTTCTTGGCCCTGCAACGAGATAGGCAAAACAGCTGGTTCCAAACCAAGCCGGCTGCTGTATAACGAGTAAGCATGTTACTGTGGACCTCATCCCTCACCGTCAGTTATTGTACACTGCTCAACCCTTTTCCTGCCTCTCTCCACGACCGTTCTCGGTTGTTCCACCTCCAGATTTCACACTCCAGGTGTATCTGCAAGTAACGTGGCCTAGCTCCGAACGGGGCATGGCTGGATGGCACTAAGGATGGATCCGTCACTAGCGGTTCTTGGGCCGGGGGCAGGCGACCAATAGAGGCGGGGGAACCTCCACCACCAGGAACATCGAGACTCCACTGGGGTTACACTCAACTTCAGATCCTGACGATTAAATGGCCGGAGAAGGGCCAGACTAGTCCGGATGAGGTTAGAGGCGTCGCCAGCTGCCCCTTACTGCGTATTGTGTGAGGCCATGGCGTCCAGCCTGGATCCACCCGAGGGGGCCCTTTTTGGCTTTTCGGCTGGCTGGCCATCCATTTCCTTTCCCTGAGTTACCCTTTCTTTCCCGTCGCTTGAGGCTCACTCACTCGCTCACTCACTCAACTTCACTCCAACTTTGACTTCTTCCATCTCTTCTCTCGTTTGGCTGCGCGCAACATGGCTGATGACGCGACTTAATCTTCGTCTCATGTCTTGATTTGTGACTGCCTCATTGTTCCATTCCTCCCCCTTTTCTTTTTAGATAGCGCCTCCCTCTCCCCTCTGCGCCCGTTTATATTGCTCTTCCGTCCCGTCGCCTCCCCCTCTCCGTGAGGCCCATCCCCAATGTCGAAGAGGCGGCTATTTCGCTGGCCTGCCCGCCGCACTGCCGGCCTGGGATGTCTTGCTCTCCTTGTCACCTCCATGGTATCTTGGTATCTCTATGGTACACGGCCCTATGAACCCCAACCAGGTATCTATACTTTCTCTCTGCAGCTCACGTGGTCCGTGTGCATCATCACCGACATCATGCTGACCCCGACCTTGTCTCACCAGTCCACCAGGAAACTCCCAACAACGACCACGACATCGTGACATCCCAACTGGCCCAACTTACCAGTACTTACAGCAATGCGACAAATGACATTGGCTTGGTATTGGCTGCGACCGTGAAAGAGGACCTCACCTGGCTCCTCAACTACTGCAAAGACCAGTACGATCCTACCTAGCCACCAGGCGATCATATACTGATATACCTTGTCCAGCGGCTCAATTCCCTTCATCTACACGACCGACCAACCCCCTGCTCCCTACCTCCTTGTTCCGCGTACTATTCGTGGCCGCGAAGCCGCCGCCTACCTTTCCTTCGTCGTCGACTTCTATCACCAACTCCCGAAGTATACCATCTTCA
Source organism: Aspergillus piperis CBS 112811 (assembly GCF_003184755.1). Lineage (NCBI taxonomy): Eukaryota > Fungi > Ascomycota > Eurotiomycetes > Eurotiales > Aspergillaceae > Aspergillus > Aspergillus piperis. The sequence continues at coordinate 812,516 of NW_020291599.1, read as the reverse complement.
TCCACTCGAACCTCGACCAATGGCACAATGACCTCTTCGGTCCCCACACCAGCCCCGCGCTGAAGAACCTCCGACTTGAGGCCGTCGACGCGCAGGGTTACGTGAACCTTCGGTGCGAGCACGACCCGGGATGTCCCACGAGCGTGCACCCTTGGAGCCCGACACAAATCGATATTGAGAAGGACGACATCCGCGCGTTTTTCCCAGAAGTGTATGAGACGATCCTGGGCGTACCGGCTGAGAAGGTGCCCGAACACATCGGAAATGTGTGCTGCGGACAGTTCGCCGTCAGCCGAGAACGGATCCTGGAACGGCCACGCGAAGACTACGAGCGCATGCTGAAATGGGCAGAGGAGACGGAGCTGACGGATAGCTTTGGCGTGGGATGGGTGTATGAGAAGATCTGGCATATCATTTTCGGAATGGATGTGATATAGTAAGTTGGCCTACAACTCGACGGGTATAAATGCGGAGAAATGCTAACAGGTATAGTTGCCCCCGGTACGAGCAATGCCGGTGCGATACGTACGGATGGTGTGGACCGTTGGCGTCTGGTGAGACACTGCAGGCAGTGCGAGCGAAGAAGTCATAATCTAATGGATGATTGTTAATGCATGATGTATACTATCATGATTGGGGATATCGGTTGCATTTGGTTTGGTTTTCTTTGTTATGATTCGTGATCTAATGTACAGTTAGATATTCTTATCTTCGTGAATCTTTTTGGACTATTGACCGCTCAGGTATATACATTGGATATGCAAATCATAAACTGCAGCGCATGCTACTCATGGTTAATAGGTTGCTGATGCGTTCCTCGCACGGGCCCTGCATCTAGCTCAAACATTGGCCGATGTACTGGACTTCCGGGCGCCTCATGCACGTCACCACTATCCAGCAACGGCACGTCCGTCTCCGACGGTCGCCTCCGGGGGATCGGATGCAGGAACAGTGATCGTCCATCCGCATCATTCGGCGGCGACGCCGACGAGCGATCTCCTGGGACCAATGCAGCAGGGAGGGGCGGAGACGTCGACATGGACACTATAGATTCCCTGTTCATCTCGTTCGATGGCGGTGGCGGCGATATCGGTTTCCGGGGAATGGCACTCGCTGCAATAACAGGGTCGCTATTCTGCCTGAGTACGGCGGGATTCGGGACTCCGGTAACAGGCTTCTCATCACCAGCTGCCGACTCCTCGTCTCGATTACTACTACCACCGCCGCCCCGAAGGCCGACCCCGACAGGCGTATACATCATTTGGCTCTGATCATCATTCCGTCTTCTGCGCCGCTTCCGCTGCTTCCGATACATCATCCACAAACCAACAAGGATGAGAAGGACCAGTACAATCACGGCAATGGCGATACCGGCTTTGGCGCCCGCACTGAGTCCGCTGCTGGAACCGTCGGTGCAGGTGTAAGATCCTTGAAAGGCGCCGTTGTTGTTGTTGTCGCGGCGACGGCGGGTATTGCTATCGTCGTCATCGTCATCATCACGAAGAGAATTGAGACTCGAGCATCGAAACGACCCGCCATGGGAATGAATCACCGTTTGTCCTTTGACCTTATCGAGATCGCCGAATTTGATCCTGTCCATCGTCAAAAAAGAATATCCCTCATAAAGAAAAGGAAACGGAGGACCCACTCGTTGAAAGTCCCCTCTAGAATCAAACTCCCATCGACGTTCTTCAAATCTTGGAATACAATGTCCCTCAACTCCTTGTTCCCCTCGATATCAATCTCCCCGGGGACCTTTTCCAAATCCGGAAACGACAAATTCGTCAAGTCATCATTCCCCGATATATAGATCTTCCCATTCACTTTCTGTAGATCCGACGCCGAGAACGACGTCAACCCGGATACATCCTGGATGGTGATGCCGCCATTGATCGTCTCGACATTGGAGAGGGAGATACTGCCCGTCGCAGAGGAGGAGATAGTCAGGGTACCGGAGAGGGTATCGCACGAGGAGAGCGAGTCCGCATCAGATTGTGAGGATATCGTTGAAGTAGAGGAGCCTATCACACCACATCACCCACTGATTAGTTGCCTGGGGCTTCCCTCGAAGAAAATTAAGGGCAGTACAACTCACAATTAGAGTTATCATCCCCCGCAACCAGCGGTACATGTACCTGCAATAGTAATCCCAGAACAAGGAGTAAGTAGCGTGTGCGTGATTGGAAGGAGGAGGAATTGAGGTGGCTGTGTAGTAAGGGTATCATATCATCGGAACGCAGCACCACCAAATCGTCAAGAGAAAATAAAGTAATTGAAAACCAGGGTATATCCTCGTAACTCGGAAACTTTAACTAGCAACCATAAACTCGTAAAGTGGATATGTAGTATGTTGGAATAGTTAGGGTATCAATACATCATTCGACATGGACTGGACGCATAAACACGAAAAAGTAGTAGGCAAGTAGGCAGTAGGCAGTAACCCGAGGGTGTAAGTTGTGAGTTGGTATGGGTGGGGGTTGGTGTTGGTGTTGAAGAAAAAGAAAGTAAGTAAGTAGTAAAACTAGGCTACTACCGAAAAAGACGGGGATAAGTGCGGAATAAGTACAGCAGAAGAACAGTAGGTAGTAGTAATTAGTGTTAAGTGGTTTAGTTAGTGTGTAGCATGCATGCAGAGACACCATCATGCAGATTGGAACGGACGGCACACACACACACAGCGCACGGGTCGGCACTATTCGAGACAGTAGACAGTAGAACTAGTTGTGGGGATGGGTAGTAGCTAACTGACTAGTTAGATGGGGGTTGATGTTTGGTTCTTACTTAATAGTGTGTTTGTGATATTATTAGTTTAGTCTCCGACTAGAATTAGGATAAGTGGTGGTTGGAGGTGAGGGTGAGGGTGAGAGGGTGTAGGCAGATAGATATCTAACTACTTACTAGTCTAGTGTTGTAATTATGTAGTGGTAGTGGTAGTGGTATCTCCGATGCAAGTAGTAGCAGCTCGGATGATCAGTTAACTAGCTAGCTAGTTAGCTAATTAGCTAGAAAGGATACTGTGTAAATAGGTGGTTGTTTCAGCTGTTGTGTACGGAGTATGTACCAACTGCATCCATTCCATTCCATTCCTCAGGATGATGGATAAGTTACACAATAAGGCAATGGGGATTATTCCATGTTATCAAGGCAGTAAAAAAAGCAATTCTACGATACCAGCCAACCCTCCCAAAGGGAAAAAGCAAGCAAGGAAGGAAGGGAAAAAATCAAGAAACCCCCGATACTACTCCAACTCTCAACACCGCCCCATTCATTAATCTTAATGACCCACTAACGACACCAAGAAAAAAAAAATCAAGCACAAGCACAGAACGGAGTAAGTAGAGTGGACTGACCGATCACCACGATATCATCTCATCTCATATCATATCATATCCTCCCCTACTCATCATACCGTTAGCTCAGGTAAATCATTGGTATCCTGCATAAGTGTACACCGCAACCATAAGACGACACGACTTCACAGAACTCTCAACTACATCCATCCTGATTGATCGATACTTAATCCAATCAATAACCGTCACATTGAACCCTGATTTACTTACCACTTTACTACGTACTTACTTTTATCTATCGATGATCTAAAAATAGTCCACCCATCACATCACAACAACTTAATTCATTTCATTTTCATTCAGGCACCAGAATTTCCAGCGAAGGAGAAAATCAGAAAATGAAGCAAACCCTAGACAAATAGAAAAAGGGAATGATTGGAAGCGAGGGAAAAAAGCGGATGGCGGGTCGGAAACAACAACAACAACACCCCCGCTTTTTGTTTTGTTTTGTTTGTAATGTTGTGTTGTGTGTTGGAGTGATTCAGGCAGAAGAGATTCGGGATGCCCGATTGGGTAGTGATGTCCGATTATCATCATTATTTTTTTTCTTCTTATTTTATTCCAGTATTGGGTTGAAGGGGGGAGATCGGAGACGAATGTTGAGGGTATGATGTTATCTTATTCTTTTATTAAATATATTCTTTTATTGATGGAATTGGTTATTATTATTATTGTTGTAGGAGCATTGTAGGAAAGATTATGGCTGTCGGACATGGATGGTAGCCAAGACACACACACGGGTCACACCCGCATCTAATAAAGTGCCGAGAAGCTTAGGGATGGTAGTCTCTAGTCATGGCATGAGGGGAAAGGGGATCTGTGGTCCATGTAGGTACCACTCATTCAAAGGTACTATGGAAGACCCTGCAGGCAACTCAATTAAATGACTTGCTGGTTGATCGTCTCTCTCCTCGCGACGACGGATGATTTTCGACCAATTATTTATAGCATGATTTCGGTGGGTAACTGAGACATTGCGGTTGAAATATTGGCTTTTATTTTTATCTACTGTACGGAGTACTTCAGTACGCTATTCAGTTTGGACCCTTAGGCAACCCTGATACTCCATACTCTATGGGAACATGTGGAGTGTGAGACATAACTCCCATCGTTCCATCTCGGCTATTTCTATATCAAGCACAGCTAAAAGACGACGCATCATTCGGATCTCCACCAACATAGGTGAAGATCTTCGGATAAGGACAAAGATACGCCGTGCGAGTTGAGCTGCTGTTCGAGCCAGCCACTGCTACAGCAGTGGCTTCCAAAGTGTCAGGCACTGTTGAGTTCTCAACCCATGCCCGGAGCGTCTCAAACACATAATCATTGGGATCGAATCCGTTACCCCCCTCGCAATGAGCAACTCCAGGTGCCAGGAAAAAGCGGTAATAGTCTGCCACACTGGGATCCAACTCCATCACCCGGCTGTAATAATCCACGGTACCGTTGGTCGGAATCAACTCGTCTTGCATTCCATGCCAAGAAATCATCTTTCCTCCCGCAATCTTGAACCCTGTCAAGTCAAGATTGCACGTTCCAATAACAGAAGCATATTGGTCGACTGATTCGCGGTAGAGATCGTCAAAGTCTTGTCGCGTTAGGCCTTGGACACTAAAGGACGAGTTTCTGGCCAAGAAAATTCGGGCCCAGTCGGCGCTGATACTAAAAGGTGTCACAGTACAGTTATCAACCGATGTGCAGGTCGTAGTAAGGAGGGCTGTTAGATCGGCATCATAAGCCAGTCCGTACCACTCGAATTGATCTTCGAGTGATATGGGTCCATCCCACATGCCTTGGACTAGCTCAGCCATCTTGTCCGTAATTGTAATCTGCCCATCCGGATCACTGCAATTTACTGTCTGGCCAACCATCGACGACGCTTCATAATGGCATTGACCCGGAAGAGAAATGATTCCGTCCTTCACTCCGTCCAGCAGATCACAGGCTTCGATGGCAGCATCCGTAAATGCATCAAGGACACATGCAGGCGGCTGTGTATCTGAGAGATTGATCAGCATGATTTTAATGAACCCAGCAATAGCAACACACCAAGAAGTTGCGCCAGGAAAGCAGGCCAGAACTCGGCCAGTTGGAATTTATCCCAATTGATAGCCGGAGAGCCTCCCACAATACCATCAAAGTAGGTCGGGAATCTCTGGGCCATCATGTGTCCCTGTCGACCGCCAGTGGAACATCCATTCCAGTACGAGTACTTGGGCGGCGAACCAAAGTAGATCTCCGTAGCCAGCTTCCCAAGTACAGCTGCCTCGCCTAGTGCCACACTGGAGAAATCCCACAGTGCCGGCCAGTTGGTATTGCCTTCGCTCACAAAGCCCCAGTCCGCCGTTGAGGCGGTACTATTGTGTCCCCCATCGGTCGAGGCGGATGAGTATCCGGCAGCGACGGGAGCTATAATTTCATCAAGCCCTCCAGCTACCCATCCACCACCCCCATTCATGAGAAAGCGTGAGTTCCAGCTTTTGGCATTAAGAGGCAGTCCGATGTAGGTATTGACAATGTCGTTCTGCCCATGGTGTGTGTACTGCAATGACACGATGCAGATCTCTACCGTCGCTGGCATTTGGCCTACGGGTGCTGAGGTAGTTCCACTGGATAGTGAAGCATTGGTGGCAAAGTTGTGTGCAGCGGTGACGTTGAGCGACAGTATATTGATGTTGCTTAAGTCGAGAGACGAGAACGTCTCTTTAGTGCAGGAACTTGATGCTGCCGTTACCCCAGACAGGGATAATATCGACATTGAGGCCCACGCCATGGAGCGGAGAATCATGTTGACTGATTCGATGCGTTGACAGTGTCTGCGAGGATCCAATCCGGTTAGTATGGCGAAGGACGATGAATAGAAGAACTGCAGACCAGAATCTGCAAAAACGGTCGCCGCATGTTACCCGTTATGTCGGATGCCAGCTGCAGACCGATTTATAAGATGAAGGCAGCGTCCACCAGCTGCTCTCATAAACAATCTCAACGATGTCTGAGAAGAAGATCTTCGCTCGGGAAAGAACAACGGCAGTCATAATCCTCCCCCGCAGCTTCACAGGCTCCGGAGAAAAGTCCAGATGACGCGAAACCAAAAAGACCGTCGAAGGTGGACCGGAATGACCATAGAGAGACCCGCAATTTTTATCCTTCTTTCCAGTCCAATATATCCTGAAACAAGCGTCTTGCTGTAATCACTCTAAAAGAGGAGTAGTTCAGTCCCCAAGCAAAATGCGGGAGAGAAGATTGGTCAGAGTCCAAACGTTATGAAGTCGGATGAAGAATTCGGCATTGATTAGCGTGGTTCGTGCACATGCAAAGGCAGTGTTTGCAGACTTCTGCAATCGCTCTCCACATTTTGCTCGACTGGTTTGTGGGGTAGACAGTGTTTCCCCGGGCGGGGGAGAAGTGAGGGGTATCCTGGAAACTATTCAACCATCATCATATGCTGTTGTATTGAGGAAAATCATGTTGTTGTTGATGATGCTTCACGCATTGCACAATAGAGACTGTAATATGACTGTATCCCATAATCCTTCAGGAGGAAAGGATTGGAGTGCAGTTGATAGTGTATGGGGAGGGTTGGTTTCGGTCGGAGAGAATCCGCTCCAGTATTGCTACACACCTTACCTAGAAAGGTTAGTGTCGATTATTTCTATAAAAGATGGTTAGTTAGGGGAATCTCAGGCAAAGATATCCCGTAAAATATTTTCGGCAATCACCCTGTAAGCCATACTTCCTTCCGGCCAGACGAACAGACATCGATTTGCCGGTATTAGCTTAGTGATGGGATCTTCCTTGGATGCAAGAAAGCAACAGCGGCAGCTTTCAGTCAAATATAACTGCTGGTATGAATCATGTGATAGAAATAATTTGCCGGCTGCACATCCTCCTGAATGTCTCTTCTTTGGATTCAGGTGTAAGTTGTCCCGGGGCTTTCGGGGCCATTACTGGGCTACTACTATCAGATCTGCTACCGGACGTGCTATGGAGGCTACTATCATGAAGCGATAACAGGATCAACACCTTGACGCGTAGCATGCAGATCACTTAAAATATGAAATAGAACAGCAGTAGATATACCTGTCAGTATGATTTAGATAACACTGTTCCTCATTTGAAAGATGAATCGTTTGCTAGGTCGTGTATCATGCCTGACCGAATCCCCAGGAACTCCCTTCTATGCACATTAGTCGGTAGAATTATACATCACAGCTAGGCCAATTCATAACGGATCGTCTTCGTCGTTTTCAGCTCCTGTGGGGGCAGCTCCTGGGGCAGTTGCTCCATTGCAGTGTCGGTGTCCATCTCCGGGAAATTGTAGGAGGCAGCGCCCTGGGGTAGCTCCGCAACCTCTCGTGGCTCGAGTTCCGCAGCCTGATAGCCGCCTTTGGAATCAGTGGTCACATCCTTCTCCGGTGTTACTCCGGCTCCACTCGCAGCTTGCTTCCTCTTTTTGCGGAGGATGAGAAAGGCCACAGCTGCGATTAAGGCGACGCCAGCAACGGATCCGACTACAATACCAGCAATGTCTCCGCCAGAGAGCCCACCTGAGCTTCCACTACTTTCCGCGTCCATGCTTGTTCCGTTGGTGCTGGATCCCGTGGTGCTTGAGCTATTGGAGCTCCGTGACATCAATAGATTCGCAGTAAATGCATTCACGGCGCTCATCGAACTGAAGAAATTGGGATCCTTATCATACGTCGATTTGGTCCAATCGGAACCACAGACAGTGCCGTTGCTCATGCCGCTGCATTGCTGGGCGGCAGCCTCTGCAGTGTTACGGAGGAGGGGCTCAATTGTGTCCACAGTGTCAGGCAAAAGGTGCGTCACCACCGCAAGGCATGACGCTAGGAGGCCTTTCAAGGCGTACGCAGTATCATCACCCCAAGTGGCACTCCGGAAACCTGCGTCCGGGTTGAACAGCGCTCCAAGTTCCTGTATCACACCATCGTCAACAAATTTGTTCATGATGGTATTTAAGAGCCCTTCTGCCCTTGTCTTCCAGACATCTGCGCCGGTCTAGGTTGAGAACACATGATTAGTTATAGTTCCAATAACGTATCGTGGAGACTTTCGAAACCCACCACATTATACAAGTATGCCGCCGCGCTCATATACAAGCCGTAGACATAGGTGAATTCAAAATTATTGGTTTCATACGTTGTGCAGTTTCCTGAAGCGGTCCTATTCACCACCAGGAAATTGACGGTCCAGTTCGACTCCACCACCATATCGTTATCCACGCACCAGTTCCAAATCCTTACTGCATCATCTGTATAGGATGACCGGTTATCGCCCGTGGTGAGATACGCTAGTCGCGAAGACAACTGCAGGAACTCTCCGTTACTTAGAGCGTCTTTCATTGAGAGATTCGTCTCTGCTATAGCGTTATTGGCGATTTCGAGGCCACCATCGCACACAGTTGAGAATGTGAAGGTACTCCTCAAGGTCCCCTGAGCCTGACCTGCGTAGAACAGCCAAGACTCCTTGGAGGAGTCGGCCGGAAAGTCCATCTCAGCCGCTGTGACAGCACCCAGCGCCCAAGCTGCATGGTTCATGTTGGTATCGTTGTAGGATTCCGACCACGAGTCTCCGAGTTCCAGTCCTGCCATACTATACATGCGCTTGCTAATAAGATTATTGTAGCTATCGTTTCCAGTGAGATTCCAATACGGAATCAGAGTCGAGTAGAGCCACGCCTCCACGGTGGAGGAGTTAAATAGCCACTCATTAGTATCACCATACACCGGGTTGACATTGCCGCTTAGTGATGAGTTGGTGAGCGTGTTCTGAACTGTCACTGTTGCGGCATCTTTGAGCGACTCTGAACGTGGCGCAAAAGAGGGCCAGTTAGCTCATCGGTCCCTTCGCGATGATCCAGAGGAGAGAAACCTTACGTGTACTGTTGATGTCCAGATCCAGTGCTGACACCGTAACGGAAAGCCCAAAAAGCAGACATGTCCCAGCCTGATACCACATTGGGCGTAACATCACTCCCAAAGGTGCTAATGCACAGCAGGATGAATAAACACGAAAAGAGGTGACGACACCAGGACTAGGAGCGAAGTCCGAGCATTTATGCCTCTAGAGAAGTAGATTTTCAACTAGCAATGCCTGCCCTGGGCAATTTAAGAGAAAAACAGCTTCGATTGGCGGGACGTGCTAAAGCAACTCGGGGCACTGTAACGAGACACCACCGCATGCGACGATATTTAGCCGGCCCACTAAAGCCTTTTCTGTGACTCCAAGACCCTCAATGTTTTAGAATCTGCTCATTTAGTAGGCTCGGCTTCAACGGCTTCGGTATGGCTGACCCCATCTGTTGGTCGGAAAGATCGAAGTGATTAGCTTAGCCCGATGGGGATCGGACAGGGATCGTGGACAAAGAATCGGCTCACACTAACTCGTTAGTACGGAGTCGGCGATGCGCGAGCAGGGCAAATTTGACCAACGACAGAGAAATCGTTTAGTCGATTGCCTCTGCGAAGACTCCATCATCATTAAAAATCTGTCGGAATGATTATTTTGTAACTGAAATCATAGTCAAATCCCATGATACCAGTGAATGGAATAGACGTTCCATTGAGCTGAAGTGGAAGGAGAGAGAGGGAATGAGGAACTATCCGCCGCACCCACGGGACTAGTCTACTAGCGAAGTGACTTAACAACAGTTGGTAATTTCCCACCCCTGCTAGACCTTCCCCACCGCGGCCCCGAAGCCGGGGTTTCGCGCGAAACCAGTGGTGAACCTAAACGAAGCTAAGGTCTGATCCTGGTCAAGCCTTGACACCGGCCATCGCTGATCCATCCCATCCCTCCCCGATCAGCTCAGCGTCTTGCTTTTTAGGGAGTAGTACGGAGTACTCCATACCAGCGGCTTTTGTGACCTGATTCGGTGGAATCGCGACTCAGCTGTGACTTGTTGGTCCATCACTTCGCTAAGCATGCGCTATTTGCGCTGTCAGGACGCCATTCCGATCAGCCACTCGACTGTGTTGTCCGGCGGAGGTTCCTGGCTTGCCCGGAGATAAAGCGACTCTTGTCGGATGCTGCCCTGCTCTTTTTGTTTGGCACAATTTCAGCCGCTTGAAGATCGTCTCAAAGGCTGATGAAGTCAGGTGTCCTGTATGGAGTAGTTGGAAATCAATGGTCACCAAGTTTTGCAGTGATGAGCAAGGATCTATGTTCATACAATCATGTAATACCATGAGATGTAAACCATAACAGTAGTGTTTCAAGGCTGTGCATAAGCCACAAGCTGCACCGCCAACCAGAGTGGCTGACTCGCTTACGGTCTTTGGGCAACGAGGCTCTTTTGTCGGGCAGCGGCCTCTATCTTGTCAGGCTACAGCTGCTGAAGGGAGCTGAAGCCGGTCCTGAATGATTGGAAAATTCGAGTTCGCTTACTCATTGCGCTACCTACGCTTTTGTATCACATACATACGTCAATGGGCTGCACCTGGATAAGCACGATTCGCGTCTTCTGAACGAAAGGATACAAGTGATGCCCACCAAGGAAATCAATTTAGATGGAGAGAAGGTGTATCTATACTTGCTACACCAATGGAAGAATCACTAATCGCTTTTGTGTGTCAACTAACACTAGATAGTAGTCCAGTATCTGTCACCCAACCTTTCAACATTGGCTGGTTATTAGTAGTAAACACTAGTAGTGGTGGTGGTGGTTGTTATTATTGAAAGTTTACTTAGTAAGTAGTCTGCTTCGGTTAACCTCGGTTTAGCAATCGCATCTTCGGCAAGAGGAGGCTGCTTATCATCGTCATCAGTCAGTGCCTCCTGCACATGACCGTGTGTTCAGTGAGGCAGGTGCGTTTCCTGTCCGGCTCACCACCACCCTTCTTAGTACCTTCTCTACTCTCCTCACTTTCACTGGGCTGTGCCATTTCCATGTCGTCCGACTCCTGCTTTTCGACCAAATGAGTGCTCCTCAGCCGGGCTCCGAATTCTTCACGGCCTGCGAGAATATTAAGACTGACCTGGAGAAACATACTAAGCGACGATGCGAGCCTGTCAGCCGGTTCATTTCGCATCAAGATCTGTTGCAAATTTGGCAGACGGAAGATCGCATCCACAAAGTGCTCTATACCGATCGCCGCATCGATGACGATCTGCAGAACATCCAAGACAACTTCATTGCCATCCTTTCCACTCTCGTATCAATCGAGGCCACACATTGCCTAGCAAACTTTCGGAGTTTATTTCTTGCTGGGAATATAACCGATAAGGATCTTCCGCTAGAGCGAGAGCAAATCGAAACTTTCCTTCCTGATCAACCACAGCAAGTAGGCCGATTCGATCAAATTCAATGCGACTTTTGCCCAACAGTGATCTCTTGTACAACGCCCCTACATTGCGTTTCTTCCAAGCGTCGACTACCGTTCGAGATTACGCCTGAAAAGCTGGGCATCGGGGGCTTTGGCGAAGTGGAATTGGTGACTATCACGCCACGGTATTGGGAAACGGATAGTAAAAGTTACTACAACTTCGCCTATCAAGTTGCCTGCAAGAAATTCGACCGTAAGGAAGCTTTTCTCAGAGAACACAAGAATCTCAATATTTTGAAGGAGAGTTTGACAACACAGCATCACATTCTGCAGCATTACACGGCTGTGGACCATGGTCCACACAACTACTATATTTTCTTCCCGTATGCCGAACATGGGGATCTGTACCACTTTCTATATGGTGGTGCTGGGAGCTATGAACTTCACAATCAATTTCCTGGCATACCGGAGGAAAGTGATACAGCTATATTCAAGCCATTGTTGTATCAATGCTGGGCTCTGGCATGCGCTATTCTGTGGTTGCACGACTATATTCAGGTTGATGGCGAGCACATCATGTGTGCTCATTTAGACCTCAAGCCGGACAACATCTTAATCATGAATGATGCAAGCTCTGTTGTAGGGAAGTGGATGATATCTGACTTTGGCATTTCCGTGCTTGAACCCCAGAAGCTTGGTTCAAGCCGTCCACTGAGTGTCAGAGGCTGTTACCGGGAACCGACCATTGAAGTGAACCCTCACCGGGGAAGAGGGACCTATCGACCACCGGAAGCTATTATCCGAACAGGATCAACGGTCATGGCCAACAAGATAGGTCGTCGAAGTGATATTTGGGCTTACGGATGCATTTTCACTGAGGTACTCGCCTGGGCAATCGGGCGACGCGAAGGTGTTCGGCATTTAGCCGAGACAAGGCAAATTGAAGCAACGAATGACTATTACTGGGATGAACGGTTTGTTCAGAGCTTGTCGCCTCAAGCGACAGGCTTTAAAGTACGAGATTCGGTTGTCCGATGGCTTGAGCACCATCAAAATTCCACTGAGAGGGTAGTAGGCGAATGGGTGAAGACAATCAAAGGCATCCTTATCATAGACAAGGAGCACAGGCCCAAAGCGCAAAAGGTTGAGGAATACGTTAGAGGTGTGTATAAATCATGCGACCTGCCTCAAATCCGCGATTCGCAGCCACTCAAGTCCTCAGCCGAGCCTTGGTGTAGGCAGTCAAGCAGTTCATCAGCTAGCCAGTCTCACAATCGATCAAATAGTCGATCCAGTGAGCTACGCAGTGAGTCATTCAGTCAATCATCGAGCCCCCCACCCAGTCAGTCATCGAGTCAGCCTTCCAGTCCATTATCCAATCAGCCATCCTATCGAATGTCAGATCCCCGAGAATTTTCCCGAGAATTTCTCAGAGAGTCAGACCTGCAGGGACCGAGCAAGCTACTACCACATGGCAAAAAACATGTCATTGATATTTATATGTCGCGGACAAGTTGCCAAGGCAAGGTCTCAATTGCAGTAGTATCCAATGACAAAGTTGAAATACTGAACTTGGACCTTACGCAAAAAGAAATCGAAGAGGTTGGATCCTTATCACTGTTTGGGAAATTAGGTAATGCCGAGGTTGTCATCGAAGGCCAGTACCTCGCAGTTTGGGGTTTCTGTAAAGGTTCCCGTAAGGGAGAAGGGGGAAGAATGGTAAGTTTCTTTGTGCAGCTTACGGGGTTGTACTAATGAAACTAAGCTTCATATTGGGAAGGTCAATTCAGGTTTCGAGACAAGCCTACCCATAGTCCCCGAGTTAATTGTATCGGTCGCCGTATCTCCGCGTGGTCTATTCGCTTTAGTCCAGGACAAGGACATAATACTCCTCTCTCGGTCGTCCCAATCGTCATCAGATGTGCGGCGCACCCTGGCCTTGCCCGTCTCGGATCAATCATTTGCGCAGGCCATATTCAACGCCAGCGGCGACTTCTTGTTTGCGTGGGCAAGGAGCTCAAAGCAAGAGTCTCTGTACGTCTGGAAAGTCGAAGGGATGGCAGGTGAACCAGACTTCGCTGTTCACTATTCTCTGGTAGGCCATAACAGCCACCTGTATTATATGATGTGATACTAAACAAACATGAAGCAGCATCGGTTTCATTGGAATACTTCAATTATTCCTTATAGTTCTGGTAAAGGGTGCGTCCTTGCAGATGACCAAAACAGGTACACAGCTGTTACTCTGAATCAGCAGCGCAGTGGATCACATGGCGTTGAACCAGCGCGCATTGAGCGCCCATTTGATACTTTGAATGTGATAGTCAGCTGCATGATTGGTGATGAGTATCTGCTCGGGCTAGTCAAAAGCGGTCATCTGATTACGGCACGATTATATCTACACCGATTTGAAATCACCCGCCGAGAAAACCAAACGCATGCCTCAATTACCCGGGGCCGTGAAGTCCTGGAAGTTCCAAAGGGCTTCAAGCAGGCCACCAAAGTACGGGCCTATGAGCAGCTGGGGGTAGCAACAGTGGTATTATGGAACGAGACCGGCTTCTTCATATCTGACCTACCTCCCAGTAATGGGCATCATTGACGCATGACAATTAGCCTAGACTGCAAAAAGAAAAGAAAAAGAAAAAGAAAAAGAAAAAGAAACAACGACTACTGGATTTATAGTACACCTCACCCACTTGCAAACTCCTTCCCAGCCTGCATCTCTGGCTCACTCATGTCTTCCTTCCCCGGACGCTGGAAAAAGCGGAACGGCTTCCTTTTCCACCAGGCATCGAACCATACAATTAACACATATATCAACCCTGTGATCATGGTCAGCGGTAACCAGGTGGCGAGAAATACCCAAAAGTCCTTGGCAATAACAATTTGGCGTAAGTCCTCATCGAAGACGAAGAAATTCATTCCATATAAGCTGACGATGAAAGAGCCGGGTAAGTAGATTGCCGAAACGAATGTGATTACTTTGACTGCGGCGCTGTCATTCATGTTGTCCTCCTGCAACCGTTTTAAGCTACTGGTCAGATCGCGCAGTTCACTGTCGACTCTTGCTGTTTCAAGTTGATTGTGCAGCGAAAGTGTATAGCCGGCCTGGGTTGCGTTAGCATAATGCCCTTCGATTGACAACACAGAGGATTTGGAAGCCAACCAGATCAATCGCGTTCCTCATTCTTGGAATCAGCTCTTCACAGCTCTTTATGTAGCCCTGGAGCGCTAATAATAGTGCTTCGCACCCCGGTAGAGCTTGTCCCGCGGCGTCCAATGTCCTCCTACGCAACGAAGAGGCAATGACGGGCTTAAGGGCGCTAACTAAGTCCAGGTTGCCACGACAGCATATATGTGCGCGCAGGGCAAAGTCATTCAAATTGCGAAGCTCTGAAACCGTTTTATAGCTCTCTCTCGGAGTGGATTCATCAGGTAAGTCCACCAGAGCTCTGTCATTCTGATTTAGTGAAACCTGTTAGCCCAACCGTCATTGTGCTATTATGAAAGGCCCGACCAAGGGAGGTAAGACGGTCAGAACCTCGCTGGGAAATTGTGAACCCTACATATTCTTCGAATCGGTCTCCGAGATAACGAAGATACCATCTCCAGTTGCAAATGGAGGAGAGCACTAGCGAATGAACCAGAATTGATTGGTCCTTGGCTTCGTTTCGGCTTAGGCCTGGCTGAAATCTCGAGTCTTCGAAGATCCCAAGCTCGTTCAGGATTCTTTTGTCTGAGATACTATCCGCATTTGGATGAAGGAGAATGAAAAAGTCGTATCCTTTTTCATTCTGACTTGGTTGGCGACGGTGGTGGTACACCCCAGTGTGGCGCCATGACCACGGTATCAGCCTGCGTCCAGTTTTCTCAACATAGTTGAGCTGGTATGAAACATCTACTCGTCTCTTGTTACCGTTTGTTCTCTTTATGTCGTAGGCGTGAAAAAAAATATCAGGACTCACAGGTGTCGTTGTCTCGCTCGTTCACACACAAAAGGCCATTCCCTGATTCTGAAATATGAACATTTCTCCCAAAAGAAAGCAGCACTTGAATAAAGGATGGATGTACGGCATATCGCTCTAGCAATAGTGCCATTGACAGCGGAGTAACTTCTAGCGGGGCAATGGCGGCTGGGGAGTAGATGGACCTATTTGATCCAAATGTTGATTAGCACCTTATTATATCGGTGGACATTGGCCAAGGACAATGCACACATACACAATCCTGATATTCAATCCATCTGGTATAGCCGACTCTGTTGTGAGAAAGTCCTGAAGCGATTTTGAATTCGTGTGGAGTTTTGTTGCACGATGATCTTGCGAGACATGGGCGTGAGTTTGTATGCTGCCACAGAAGGGCCTTAACGTTACCCACCATCGTAGACATCCGTTACTCGGACGTGCGTTTCGTTTTTGCGTGTCAATGCCCGTGGGACTCCGTTTAGAAAATGGTCCTCAAAGTTGGCGAGGTTGACCGAGGAAAGGTCGTGGTGAGAGGGCAGTTGCTGCAGGTAAGGGCGCCATATCTGGACCGGGTCATCGTCCACCGTCATTGTATTGGCTTTTTTTTCTTTCCCTTCTTCGCACAACTTCGTTCCCACTTTCGCCTAGCTTGAGATGACAGTCAAACTTGTCTTTATATTGAAAGCTACATGGAAACCAGAAAATTTTCTGTTTGCGAGTCTTTCGGTCTTCGGGGCCACGATGCCTTCTGAATTTTCGGGTAAGCCTTGCCGACCAGCGTTCAGCAAGGCTGAGGGATGAGACTAAATCATACGGATATGTATGCACAGCGCCTCGGCCAGATTGATTGGCGGTCACCTACGGTCAAGGCTGACTATCTAGGACTAGTCCTCTAACAAACAACAGCATAGCCTGTCTGCGCCACGCCCACCGTCCATTGAAACATTTCCTCGCCCTCCTCATCGCGTCTTCCGAAGCTTGCCACACTGGTACAGCCGCCCGAGCTAATGCATTGGGGCCAGCCATCAAGATGTTCCTATCCATACAGACGCCCTGCTTCATCATCACGCGGCCAGGTACGCTGTGGTGCGGCTTCTTAGTTCCAATACCATTTCACTATAGTGGGAGGTGGCTCAGGTCAGCCGGGCGTCAGTGGATTGATGTTTAGACACATACTCCAGTTCTTCCTGTTGGTCAGTAGGTTAGCCTCTAACTTCTCCTTTTGCAATCAGAAGACGCACAGCCATGACGTACCTTAGTAAATCTTATGCTAGCCCAAACACACCATCGGTCATTGCGAAACTGTGGGTTCGATAGTGGTCATTAGCGTCAGCTGGTCCATCGCGTTGTATGTCAGGCTTGATGGTCGGCAGAAAACCTACTTCCACCTTCGTCTGGACCTGGTTGTCATATCGCTCCCTCACATAGCTTGTTATTTCCTCGTCCATTTCGATGTACGATGATGCGGCTGAGGTAAGTTCGTGCCGATATGGAAGGTTGGAAGAAGCCATAGAGACTCAGATGAGGGAAACCTGAATGACCGTGGTCGCAAGGTTGTAGCCGCTGTTCCCCAGAGTTTCCAGTGACAGTTCCGAGCGCTGGTTATATACAATGAGCCGAATCCTCGTGTACGACTGCTAGCATTCAAATAATCTGTTACCACTACAGAGCGCCATGCCCACCAGATGAGGCTCTCGAGATTTATCTGCGTGCCACAATAGCACTGGACGAGGGAGGAAAGCAATCAAGGGCAGCCTTCTCTCCCCGCCCGGTGCTGTCGCGTCCGATGAGGCTGCGGATGTTTTCTTATCACCAGCCAATCATTTGTTGAGATACGCCATGCAAGACTTTCAAATTACTAGTAGTTCTTCCGAGTCAGGATTAGCCTGATCTGGTCATGTCCCCGATTCGTGTGAGATCCCCCTTCTCGGTTGCCTCGTGATTTTCCCCATCCGAGAGATGCCCCGGCCTAGCGTATTTACCCATTATGCAAGTCTATCTTTACCAAGCTTATTTAGATGCTCTGCTTATTTATTTGTTGGAATCTTCCATTCTACATGTCCGATTTCACCGCACAGGTTGTACAACCTTAAGTGGGCGATGCCATAGCCGAGCACAATGACGAACCACGTGGACACATCAGAAAAGCTTAAGTATGCAATATTTCGGAATCTTTGACGATATGCTGACGGGGTCTAGGCAGGAGCTTTTTGGGTTTCAGATCTTTGTATGCATGATGCTTCCGTTGACTTGGTCGTTGCTAATAGGGCTCAGTTCATCACGCTCAGTGTTGTCATCGGAAGTGGCATATTCACCAACAATGGAATGGCCCTCGCCATTGCGGGACCAATGGGCTTGATTCTTGCGGTGCTCATCATCAGCATAGTAGTCCTAGCAGTCAATGAGTGTATTGCCGAGTTGGCTCAGCAGTTCCCGGTTTACAATTCGATCGTTGAATATGTTCGCACATTCGTCGACGAGGACTTTGGCTGGGTTATTGGACTGGCTTATTGGTAATAATTTTCAATTCGGCACCAAATACCATTTGCAGCTAACGGGGAAATAGGTATGCATACGCAGCAACGTTTGCCAGCCAAACCTCCATGGCTGCGACTCTTCTAGAGTACTGGGGCCTGGCAACGGCGTGGAGGGTTCTTATCTGCTACGTTATGGTTCCAGTCATCTTATTCCTTCTCAACATGACTGGAGTTTTCGTGAGTTGTGTCGTCGAATTGATGGATACTTAGCTGATATGATCATAGTGGTACGGTGTTGTGGAAACGATTGGTGGTTTCCTAAAGCTGGTGATGATTGTGGCAATTTCTATTTATCTCTATACAATTGCGGACGATGGTGAGTGACAATCCCAGATGGCACGATTCTAATCTCATTGCCATCATTGAGGCTCCAGTAAATGCTCACTTGTTGTAGTGTCTTCTCCTAGCTTTGAACATGGACAAGGCTTCAGCAGTAATGGCCAAGCCCAGTGGTCAGCTCGCCGCCCCCTTGCCTATTCATCTGAAATGCTAAGATGGTACCAGCTATGCTATCCCACTCACGGCATACGCTTTTCAGGGCATAGAAGTATACGCCATGACTGCGTTTGAAGCTCGAGATGGCCATGCCCTTCGCTGGCCGGCTCGCTGGACTGCGTATGTAGCGGTAGTCGTATACATCATGTGCACGTTAGGAGAGGTCATCAACGTGAAGTGGGATGATTCCGCTTTACCAAAACTCCATGATGGAGTTTCAAATAGCACATTATCAGCTACTTCTAACCCTGGTTCGTCAAGTAGCATGATCGTCATAGCCGCGCTGAACACCAATAACCGGTCAATGGCTGGATTCCTCAACGGCTGTTTGCTCTTCAGTGTCTTTTCTGCAGCCAACACTTCACTGTACGTTGCTTCCCGAACCTTATGGGGTATGGCGAAGCACTTTCCCAGATCTTCGACCAAAGAACTCTGGGTCAAGAAGAAGCTAGCGATTCTAAGCGAGGGCACCAAAGTTCCGGTTGTATTCTTGCTGGTCTCACTTCTAGCATTCTGCTGGGTTCCATTCCTACAGCTCGTGGATAGCTCTGCAGTACAGCAGGTGTGTGGATGTAATATATTTGCTCTGTGTATCTGCTAATACAGACAGGTGGTCCAAGTTATATCCATCTCCTCCAGCACCGCTATAATGATCGTATGGGCAGCTATCTGTCTCGCATTTATTCGATACTATTACTGGTTTGTGTGTCTGCTCAACATACAACAGTGAAGAGATACTCATTGCTAGCACAGGTTGAAGAAATGCGAACCCCGACTTCGGTACCACGACCGTCCTGAATACATCCGACTAGATGAAAAGTATATTGCTAAAGGCAGTCTGCGTATTCTACAACCACTCCAGGCCTGGATCGGACTGATTGGGTGTATCACCATATTCGCATTTTCCAGCGCGACGTGGTGGAGTGAAACCGCAACTGTCACCGAAGTTGCCATGGCGTACGGGCCGGTAAGCCAATGCAACAACTGAGCACTTCTAC
The DNA here is from genome assembly GCF_003184755.1 of Aspergillus piperis CBS 112811. Classification (NCBI taxonomy): domain Eukaryota; kingdom Fungi; phylum Ascomycota; class Eurotiomycetes; order Eurotiales; family Aspergillaceae; genus Aspergillus; species Aspergillus piperis. The sequence continues at coordinate 792,883 of NW_020291599.1, read as the reverse complement.
CCATTCTAACCCTGTACCAATAGCATATGGTCCTCTTTCTTATATTTATCATCTCAAAAGCGTTCAGTAAAAACAAGGGGTGGGTCAAATTGACAAACGACGAATGGGTTCTGCGGAATGCCTTGGATAGACTATGGATTCGCAAGATCGATCATCATGAAGAAAGTGCCTCAGAACGCCTGAAAAGTGTTATGAAATCGCTGTTTTCCAAATTATGGGAACGATTCAGGGATAGGCAGAACAGCCAGCAAGCGGATGGGGATGTTCATCATCGGAGTGAAGGTTCCACGTCTGCGGAGACAAACAGGCAAGAGTTGCTAACTATTTCGAACGACCAGCCTGTATAAGAGACCCAATCCTAAGTCTATGCCTTTGTCATTGTATACTCTGGACACCTGTCATTAGTTAATACTTGTAATGAAGAGATGAATCTATGAGGAACACTTGACTCAAACTAGCCATGGTTGCAAGTTATGTCTATCATCCTTGGCATTCATACCCATGGTTATCATATCTTCTTTACAATATCACCTCCAGTACAGAATGGTCAATCGACGCGTTCTAGCCATGGTTGGGTGTTATTCCTATCATCCTCAGCGAGTACTCAACAAACGTATGCTAGAGAGACATCCATCAAGATCAAACCATTCATGAAGAACCAGGTGTCTGACTAACAGCACTTCTGATGAACAGACACTTCAAGAAGAAGAATGCATACAAGATCGCTATATGATCTCAAGATACCAACTGCAAACAGACACTCGAGTCACTGGCGTTGCAGATGGCGCCGGTCGCCATGGCTCGACATACCAAGCACGCATTGGTAAAGCTCGTACGAAGGTACCAATTACAGCGATGCCAGAGCATCGGAGAGTCTGGGCCCATTCAGTAAAGGCCATTGCTCAAGGATATGTTGGCGTTTGCATCACTGGGATAAGAGCTGGATGTCGGCTCAGAATAGAGAAGATTGACTAAGTAAATGGTCATTTTCAGAGGTTCCTGTTAGCGCCTCGCCTGGCTACAATGGTCAATTGAGGTGAAAAGGAAGATTGTGTTATTCGTTCTTTCTCAACAGGAATATTGAGCTGAATGTGTCACATATGTCTGGCAAAGAGCTGGAATGTGGCTTGGGACTCTCATTGCGACTCCGTGGGGGAGTATAGCACCTTGCCTCTCATCTGAGCTTGATGTCACAGGGATTTGATCAAAAGTCGTATGTGGGCTAGAAGAGGCACTTTTATTGTGCCTTCAAAACACTCACGACTTTAAGAGCAAGTATTGACGTCTTATTCCATGCTTTGGCCTCCAGTCTTGAATGGACCCTTGAAAATGGCATCGCTCAAAAAGAATGATGAAGACTTATTGGTCTTTATAGTGACGATCCTATTGAGACAGAACGATCTTTCTTCAATCAGTCATGGTATTCTCATCTATAATAAAGGGATCGACAACACATTTAACACAAGTGCCACAGAAAAGGATTCTAATGTGGCAGAACTTGTTGGCTTGGGTAATGGGGCCTGAGCATATACATCGCCGAATAACACCATTTGGTGTCCTGCATTTGTTTCTGGCACTTGATACATCACCGGTCTTTCATATCGACTGGCGTTGGTGCCAGTTATTCTAGCTCAGGGGTTGACGAGTGGAAAATCCTCGAGGATGGTGTGCTTGTCGATAGGCTCCAAGGTGGCCTTATGGTTTCACTTTTCCAAGTTTGGGCAGATGCGGGCTGCTCGTATCTATATCGTCTGAATATCGGCAGAGAAAAGGCTTTTCAAGAAGAAGCGTGGCTTATTTGGGGTTCGGTGTCTTAATACTCCCGAGAGTTGATCTTTCTCTGGTCTAAGAGCTGTGGTAAGTAGGTCTTCCTCTTGAGGTTTGATAGGTCTGTTTAACTGACGGCGAGTCTATGGAGGTCCGCAACAGGCACTATCAGGATTAAAGCACGGTGCAAGCCCAAATTCAATAATTCCAACTTATAATATCGATCTGCCCAGGGCGGAAAGAGACCGCCGAGCACACGTTACTTCTGTGGGATCCGAATCGGCGTGGGACAAAATGCGGTTGGGAGTGAAAAGAATTTATCTAGACGCGACTGCGCAAGATACTTACAAGCTCACCGCTGACATTGCGCGTGTCAATGTTGCGAGGGTTACAGATGCTGGAATCATGACTCCGGTGTTCATGTACACGGAGCATAAGGCTCATCGACAAACACCCAAGCTCAGTCAATAATCTTGAATGCCTTGTGGAAGTAACCAACGGGTATGGTGACACAGATCTGACCGGTCCAGGCGGTTTCTGATACTAGATGAGTATCCAGAATCGCTTAAAAATATGAAATATGAGCATGGTCAGCCGGCTGAGAAAAGAACTTTCGGCTAAGAGATCCGAAGCCATAGACCATACGGTCCTCGTACATCCCGACGGGAAGGGGGGTGTGGGGATACGCAATACAATGAACAAAACGAAGCAGTCAAGATTGAAATTCTCTGGAATCATATGAGTATCCAAGATTGCTCATACTCTGGAAGCTGGATTATGCCAGTCTGTCGAACAAGAGGTTTAATGGCTGACAAGATCGAAGCCATAGACATTCAAAATGGCTCCGACTATAGCTGACAAGCCTGACCAGCCGGTCGATAGAAAGAGAAAATGGCCAACAACGTCAAAGCTACAGACATTCGAATTCGCTCCTACTATAGCAGATAAACCGGACCAGCTCATCAAACGGAAGAATCAATGGCCGACAAATTCGATGCCATTATTGATACGGTCCGTGCAAATCGCACAAGAAGCACCTGGGATGGGGACTGATAGTGCAGTCAGAACACAACCTAGTGAGCAGCATGGCATGTGGCATGTGGCATGTGTATCGCGCGCTACACTGCATAGCCTGATAACCTACGAGCCACGCACGTCAGCTCGATACTTGGAGAGTAAACTTTTCATATATGCAAATATGCCCGTATATCTACGATGCATATATGACCCAAATTCCGACACCAACATCTCCATAAAAACCGTTGGAATTGCGCCGGCTGCGAGATCCTCGCTCTCATCGCAGCCATTTGCCTCATTACCCTTTGATCTTTAGGGAGAACGAAAAGGGGGAGTTATTGTTACCAAAGCATGTCATCAGCGACTTAGTCCCAAAGTGGGAGGCGGCTTATGACCACCAACGATATCCAGACGAAGTTACACGGCATGGCGGCAGTCGTCTAAGGGCTGTCCCTACTTATGATGCTACCCGTGACCACGATAGCAAGTTCGTTGCTACAAGGGGAACTCCAGAGCATGAAAACCGCAGACTCAAACGGACTGTCAAGGACAAGATAGTGCTTAATGCTTTAGCTCAAGGCCTCTATGATGTGGAGGGTCAGGAAGAAGCTAAAGGACAAGGTGCCGTTCACGCAAAAGGAGACCCGACCATGGAAGAGCAATTTAAAGCAACACTAGAGAGGCTAGCCATGGAAAGAGGCCGTTACGCGAAAAGGATTACCGATATGAAGGTCCGTACAGACGCTGCGAAGTTGGAGTTGAGTCATCGCATCAAGGAGTTGGAGAACCAAACCCGAACTATGCAACGGGCGTTGGTGACTGCCTGGAATGTCGCGACGGAACTACAAGAGCATATCGTCGCCCTGGAGGAGCAACTGGCGCAACGTCCGCAAGCAATTATCGCTATGCCATACGAAGTTTTTTTACCTCTTTATGCCCACGTCCGGGCTGGGTCGTCGACATCCAGAGCAGCGATAGGGTGATGACTTTGCGATCGTCCGCTGCTTCGCGCGTCTTTTGATTTATATCTACTTATCTTAGTATCACCATCTATGTCCTCTGACCTTGTCCCGCTACCATACGAACCATAAGCCCGAGCAATGGCAGACAGTCCTACATAATACTCAACTCCTAAAAAAATGATCAACTCTCTGAACACATATCATCAGCGCGTGTGACGCTATGAGGAAAGCAAAACGTTTATATGATCTGAGTCAAGCTACTTATCTTAAGACGGACCGATATCTTTCTTCAGCAGGTCCCGCTACCACATGGCTCATAGCTACCATCGCAGGCAGTCTATTCAGATGCTTATATAGGACCGGTATTCCTCTCGAACAGGCCCCGCTATCATACAACTCACCCCAGTGGCAGGTAGCCTTCATCCAGATACTTAGCTTATTTACAACATAATCAACTTTCCGAAGACCTACCACCGGCGGGTGCTGACGCTCTGAAAAGAAGCCAAAGATTCGAATCAAGCAGCAATAATACCGGGAGGTCGTTGCTACTAGCCAGTTAGCCGGTCGACAGTGAGCCACAAGACTGAGGCAGCCAGTGATCCCTCTACCGTTATATGATTCTATCGCCCACACACCTACCTTGACGTGGGAACGTCGTTTTGATCCAGTCGGATGGATATGTCATTGGTGGGTGTGGCGGGGAGTGACTCTGGCACTGACGCGGTCGGCGGTTTCAGTATGCTCTCTCTGCCTTTCTCTCTATATTGGGAACTTGATGGCTTTATATATGAGGACTATTAGCAGTGCCATTTTTCCTACCGCGAACGATGTCGCTGCTGCTGCTGCTGTTGTCACTTTAGGGCACAAGTGTGCGAGGTGGAGCTGAGCTGCGCAGCAGATCCGGGTCATCCCGCCCAGCATGATATCTACATAAAACAAGGAAAGTGGAGACTTGAGCAAGGGTCAAACTGGGTCAACTGTATTGAGGGGTTCAACTACTACTTACTATTACTACCTGAATCATGAGCGATTGATTAATTAGATAATACCTCGTATCAAAACTAATATATCATTCAGATTAAGTTACAGTCGCTTACAGACCAAAGACATAGGCATCATGCTTCATCATTGTAATCTATATAATTCATCATAAAGCAATAACATAACCGATCATGTGGTATAACGCATCAAAACGCACCAAACTACCTATATGCATTCGTTTAAATTGGCACTTTTGTTGATTTTTCGTCTACACACTGATTGTCTTGAACACACTGTTTTATAGTTAGCTTCAAGTCCATAGGAATAAATATGAGAGGGCAGAGTGGAAAATGACTTACCCAAATCCAGCACCACCCGTAGCCATGATCGTACCGGGCATCTGGGCCTGCCAGTGGATTTCCTTGACGGACTCCGTGTAGTGCACGAACAGTAGCTGCGGCGGAACTTCCTGCATTCCCGCCTCGCGGTTCTCCTCCTCGTCCAATTCCACGGCCAGATCCCACAGAGTGACCGTGTTGTCGGCGGATCCGACTGCGACGACACTGTCGTCGGTCGGGTGCCACTCAATACTTGTCACGGGCTCGCGGTGGAAGTCGAACGAAGCGACAGGGGAGGCTGTGGTCTGAGATCCCGCGGCATTCGGCTTCCAGTGTCTCAGATCCCAGACGGCCCACTGTCCGTCATCCGCACCTGTCGCAAGGAGGTGGAAAGTCTGGTTGGACCAGCTCATGACGTTGACGTCGGTGTTCGAGACCTTCACATCGACAGCAGGCTTGCGCGACTTCGAGCGAACGTCCCACACCTTGACACTGCCGTCACTACTGGCAGAAGCGAAAACGTTCTTCTCGTTGGGGGACCACTGCAGTTCCTCAACAGACGACATGTGGCCGGTAAAGGGACGAGTGTCGGTGACCCAGCCACCACCTTCGGTGCGAGTCGTCACGTAGATCAATCCGTCGTTGTCACCGGTCAACAGCTTGCCGAGGGGCTGCAGCGGGGACCAGTCGAGGGCGTATCCCTCGGACTTGTGCATGCGGAGAGTAGACAGGGGCTTGTTGGCGGAGGGAGGGAGGATAGTTCCGGGGACATCGAAGCTGGTGAGATGGGGGGTAACATCGTGAATCACGACCTGGGAGTTCTCGAGCATCGTAGCGGTGATAGTCTGCGGGGGCTTGGAGTAGTCTCCGGACTGGTTGGGGGTCTGGTGGGCGCGGATACGGTTGGTTGTCGATCCAAGGGGAATGCTCTTGTGTTCGAGGATCGCCTCGCTGTCGTCGTCCGAATCGGAGTCGCTGTCCGAGTCCATGCCATCCTCCTTGTCCATCTTGCTCATGCCGCTGAGCTTCAATACCATGAGTTCGTTCTCCTTTGCCCGTCTGCCCTCAGCTTGTGTGCCCGTCACGGCGTAGACAGTAGCGGGGTAAGTCTTGCGGTTGTCGCCCAAGGAGTCGCGCACGATATCGAATGATAGACAGGGCCACGGGGTGCTGAGAGTGTGCAGCATGTCGTACGTAGACGGGTCAGGAGAGAGGACCTCTCCGGGCGCCAATTTTGTCCTTCCGGGAATGAAAGTCTGCTTGTCTACCTCCATTGCATCTGAAGAACCAGTCGGGGTTAGTATGGCTGCCGCAATCGAGGATGGCAGTATGCGATTGGCAGGACCGGTCGCATTGGGCGCATAATCGTACCTTTCTCTTCCTCCTCCCGTTCGGCATCAGGACGACCATCTACACCAGCCTCGAGAACCTCATCTTCACTCTCGAACTCATCCTCATATTCGTCCTCGAACTCCCCCACCTCATCGGGAGGGGCATCGACGACGGGACGCTCACCAGCCTTGAGGGCGGCGTTCTGCTCGTCGGAGACGTCGGCGGATCTCTTGGACATGATGAACCGGTGGGACGTGTAGGTGTCGGGGAATTAAAATTAAATGTCGGTCGTCCACAAACCGGTTGAGTAGCAGGAGACTGACTGAATTTCCTGACCGCGAGACTCGGGGAACTTTTTTTTTTCTGTTCGCCAGGCCGAAATTCACGGGACAAGGGCGCTAAGCCTATCGGGGAATAGACCCGATCGGAGACTGGCGCCCGCTTTTTGCTGGCTTTGCTTTCTGGAGAGCTGCGGCTGTGTTTGCTTGTCTTGCTTTCTCCTCCAAGGGGCTGTTCCTCATCCCTCCTCACTCCTCAGCTGGCCCTGTCCTTCTTTCCCTCTTGTTGGTGCTGCTCTGCTGTTGCTCCGTGGTTGGCACCGCCTTCGTTTTACTCACACTCTCTGGTCTCTGCTTGGTGCCGCTAAGTTGCTTCCTTATCGCCCCCATCATTCCACACCGGCTAGTGCACCTGTCACATTGTTTGGTTTCTGCAACAAAAGGTGCATACCACCACTACCCAAACCCATCCTTCCCGCTCATTGCTCCAGACCGGGTCCCAAGCTATAGAGCTTGCATCCCAAACATGATAACTGACAAATCAGTAACCACCTAGATCATTCTCTCCTCCCCTTTGTCATCGTCCGATTCTGTTCCGTTGGATGGGTTCCGGGAAACCGGTGCTGTGATCCCAAATCCTCAAATTCGGTTGGTCTCAGCATCCCCGCTCCACCGGACTTCGACCGTGTTTACGCTTGGGACTAATCCACACCACCCACAGATACCATCCGAACCCAACATCTGTCATCCAAATATGGATGCCTCGCAACTGCCCGTGGCCGGCGCTTCGGATGTCGCAAACCAGGCGCATCTGGAGCAGCCCCAGAGCCTTGATACACCCGCTCCCGCAAGCCTCGGACTGGCGGGACCAGACGAGTTCACAACCTCAAATGGCTACAGTAGCGACTCGCGCGCCCACTACTCCTCCCACGAATTCAACTCTCCGGCTCGCGATTTCCACAATGAGAACGACCAACCTCGACAGAACTTCTCCCCGCTAACCCATCAGCCGCAACCCTTACCATCATCCCGTCCCAGCTCCGAAATGTCCAACAGCCTGCCCCAGCCTACACACGACATCAGCCAAAAGCAACCGTCGCAAGCAGCCAAGAACAGTGTGGTGATCAAGGTGGGGATGGTCGGAGATGCACAGATCGGAAAGACCAGTTTGATGGTGAAATATGTGGAGGGTAGTTGGGATGAGGATTATATCCAGACTCTCGGTAGGCAGCAGATTCTTGCGCGGTTCAATAATGATAATGCTGACCGTGATGTCAAGGCGTCAACTTCATGGAGAAGACCATCTCCATTCGTAATACGGAAATTACGTTCTCTATTTGGGATCTGGGTGGCCAACGGGAATTCGTCAACATGCTTCCCCTCGTGTGCAACGATGCTGTCGCAATTCTGTTCATGTTCGATCTCACGCGCAAAAGCACACTGAACTCGATCAAGGAGTGGTACCGACAAGGTCGCGGGTTCAACAAGACGGCCATTCCCTTCCTGATCGGTACCAAATATGACCACTTCGTCAACTTTCCCCGCGAGGACCAGGAAGAGATCTCAATTCAGGTGAGTGATATTGCATGTGAGGTGTCTTAGCGCGCACTGACCACCTATAGGCGAAACGGTTTGCCAAGGCCATGAAAGCCAGCTTGATTTTCAGCAGTACAAGTCACAGCATCAACGTGCAAAAGGTATGTTCAACTCTATGCACTACATATCTGTTGTTAGTGCTGACAACATGGTAGATCTTCAAGATTGTCCTGGCCAAGGCCTTTGACCTCAAGTGCACAATTCCCGAGATCGAAAATGTTGGCGAACCCCTACTACTGTATAAGAACGTCTAAGTCACGACCAAATGAGTGGGATGAACGATTACGTATAAGGGACGACGTGATGTTGATGATCGAACTTTCCCTACTTTGGGCTGTAGGATACGGTGATCTGGTGCCAAGTCCTGGATCCAGAAGCGACTGGTCTGTTGGTGTCCTCGCTACTTTCTTTGTCTATTTCCGTCTGTGTCTTTTCCTCATAAGCATTGGGATGCGCTAGGATTTCCTTCGTGTTGATCACTTCTCTTTGTTCTTCCATTTCCTTTCGCTTTCACTGTGTTAAATTCCCCACATTGTTTCTACTTTTCTCTTCGTTGAGCCCGTCAGCCGCAGGTGACAAGTCACATGGCGTGCCTGCGGCGATGGAGCAGGAGTGCTCGGTTACGGCATTGGCCTGATATATTTCTTTTACTTCTATTTCTTTTTCTACTACATGTCATTACAGCCACAGTGGATACTGTTTCTTATGTTCAGATAGCTCTAATGTGACCTGAGGTATCATCTGCCTCTGCAAGACTGCATACTTTATCCAGCAGGTCTTTCCCCAAAGCAGTAAGTATTTCAAACGGAAGCTTTCTGGTACAGTCTGGCACTGTCCACACCCACCAAACGCACTATTTGATAAAGAGCTACAGCCAAGATATATCGAGAAGTATCCCGAACCATGATAGCCCCCATGAAATTATGCCTTTGTACTGGAACGCAGGATATAGTTCCCATTTCAGCTAGCAAACTCTCGGACAAGAGAGCCTATGGTGCCAATCTCCGACGCGAATTTAAGTCATAGAACAAGCATCCAGCACATAAATTGGGACTTAATCATCTATGCAGTCGTGTCTTACATCCATGTCCGTTTCCTTTTCGTCTGCTTCATCCAACAAGCGCGATGCCTTTTCATTCCTATATTCTAGCCAGGCCATGACAGTTGCTTTATGCATTGAGTGAGAAATATATAGTATTAAACAAAGAGTGGCTTCTCCACACCAGGTTGTAGTTCGGTATTCTCAAAGTAATAGAGTCTATAGTATTAGTATGTGCTTTCAGTTGCTAGTTTGGAGACAGACAGACAATAGTACCGTCAAATCCATTTAAATTATAATCCGGATAAGTTCGGTTATATGTAGTAGTCATTTATTTGCGTTATTAGTACCTACAGCGATGGATACGGAGTTAAGGAATCGATATATAAGATACTCTGTTAAACGCCTTCGATGTTCTTTTCCTTTTTTTATCTTTTCATAATACTATCATGTCAGCTCTTGCTCTTCTGTTGTGTCAGTACTTGGCTATAATATGGTATGGAATTTCAATAATACAATACGACTACTAGCCTAGCCCTTGAAGAAGTTAGACCATCAATGGTTTGCTCGCAGAATTTTCCAAACATGTATTCAGAGGCCCTATTAATGTTAATAAACTTCGTCACGATCCCTAAATAGCCACCCTTCTTCCAACAGCCGAATGTCTTCCTCATCCCCTTCCGCACTCGCTATTAGTGCAGACTTGAGTTCCGCAACTCTCTGGACAGTCTCATCATAGCGTTCGTTACTGACCCATCCCTCTTCGGACACACCACCTACTTGATCATACCACTGACTCACCACCTTGTTCAGATTGAGCCATGTTTGTTCTTCATCGTGAAAGTCATTCAGTTCTTCCGCTGAGAACTTTACAGGGCAGTGCTTCCCCTCTGTATCAGGTAGGTGAGGCCAATATTCCACCATCCGGACTAAAGCTCCCTTCAAAGTGACTAGATTTCCACTCCACTGACGGCCCGCCCTATCAACGAGATGCTGCCGGGGAAGCAGAATAGGGTCACGTAAAGCTTCAAGATGGGGTTTGTTGTAATGACCGTTGAAGATACGGTAATAATAAAATAGTAAACGTCGCCGGTAGAGTTCATCCGCCTCGGCTTTTTCCTGGGACGACAGGGCCACATAGTTCGAAGGAAGTGATGGTTCTCTAAGATCAGTTGACTGTTGGAGATCAGGGTTTTCAAAAGCACGAGGATAGCCAGCTGCCAACAGGCGTGGCTCAATGAAGGTGTGCTGCCAGTCAATGATACAAGACACAGCACCAGACTCTGGTGAAATAAAGATATTGTTTGGGTTCATATCTTTGACTTATTAGAATGAACAATGGCACACCACAATTAGAAAACTTACCAGGATGCCGAAGTGTTGGTTTATTGAGACGGCTATTTGTGTCCTCCGGGAGCAGAAATGGAACTAAAGCGAGGTACTTGTCCAGAAGTGGCAAGTAATCAGCCGGATACTTCAACCCAGGAAAGACGCCATTATATGGGAAGTCCAATTCAACTGGTTTCCCAAAGCAGCGGATCCACTCAGCCTCTTTCTTAGCAATACACGCTAGGTACTCTTTATTGTTGTTCCCTGTGAAGGTGAGAAAGTGGAGGTATCATCATGTCCAATTATAGAAACTCACAGGGTCCACGATCAATATTCAGAGTGGCTCTTCTACCGTACGAAAACATGTAATCCGCTGTTGGACCAATACAGAATACTTCAGAGTCTTCGTTGTGTGGTACGTCGGGAGCATATAGTGCAGCCTGATGGTCCTGCTTAATGTCCGTTTTGAAATAAAGACTCCCCATAGAGCCAAAAGGGATGTTGAAGAACTTCTCCTCAATCTCAACGAAACTAGATGCAAGCTCATGCCGATCACGTTTGCTCATGCCATGCCATTTATTCTGTAATCCAACACCCTTTGCCTTCTCCATCAGGATGTATTCCACACCGACAGGGTTATCCTCTGAAGGCGAATACCCATATAGCTGGGGCACAGGGATGCCTTTTGCATGGAGGAAGCATAGGGTAGCAGCTTCGCTAGCAGTGGCATAGTACTTGGGACCGGTAAAGCGATATGGTATCTTCGCAATAACCTCGAATCCGTCATCCATTGTTATGAGAAAGACACGATTGAAGCCACCCTCTGCTAATTTAGTGATGTGAGTGGCATGCCCATGGTCCCTGCCGACAAACTTTTCAGTTTCTCGTAAAAGAGCAATATGATCGAATTCCACGTAGCGTTCGTGTAGACGGAGTGATTCGTTAAAAATAAATCTACCAGATGTATAAGAGTACAGGTCGTGATTTGCCGCGGTCCCAGAATGGAAGCTGCGGGCCGCGTGTTGCTTCAGTCTCAAGAAGCGGCAATGTGCTTGCCAGGGCAAACGGAAAAGAGATGTAATATTGAGATTGATTCGTCTAGACATCGGAGGGATGGTTTGGGTTCAGGTCATAGGATTGCCCTGTGTTGAGATTCTCTTTCGGAGGACGAGAGGATTAGTCCCTATTGACTGACAGACACTCGGACGGCTCCTTGATAAGCCAGTCCGAACTGCAGCCCGACAACACAATGCGCCCGCCCGGGCTGCCCCTTGCGGCAGCCCACCTGCTTCTCTCCTATACAGACTCATTGTAAGGACTGAGAGGCACTAATAGTAATTTATACATTCTTATTAGTACGGGATCGCCTCTTTCAGTTACAAATTGTATTGGAAGATAATCTTGGTCAGCCAGGTTGCAGAGAATAGATCGATTCATATTCCGGGTACGCTGGCTTACTCTGCGAAACCATCTGTAGCATCAGTGTGTAGGAGTAGTTTATGGATTATCTTTTCTTGGTCGGATAGGAAATAAGGAGTGGTCTCAAATCAAGCAACTTTCAAGCATTGCAGGCAACGTATTCTGTATACGTTACTAAGACAAGGGGTAAGGCGTTGTATGATAAGAATAGGCAGTGCTAAATTAGAGTGATGCAGACTAATGCTACTAACTATGCTACACTAATACCCCGCTCGCTCAAGGAAAGACTCTTGTTTTAGTAGATCTATAGCTGATTTGTCTGCCGCGAGGTCTGAGGCCTAGTTTAATCAGTCAACTTCTCAGGCTGATGAGGTATCCCAGATAATACTGTACAGTAGTTATAGTAGTTCGCTGATTTGTATATAGTTGCCACCAATGTACTAGTAGTTGAAAACTAGTTAACTAGCTGAAACGCCGCCATGATGACTCAACGGGGAGGTGTTGGGCTTCAATAACTAACTACCTCAACCCCAACCCGCTTACGTTGGGATTACCTTAGCTTTGTAATCTGTTCTCAGCTCACCCTTGTAATTTGAATATATAGCCGCCTCATCACTCCCAGTGCAGAAGAACTTTCATAAGGCACATTTCAGAAAGATACTGTCTGTATATAATATCCAACAACCCATACTCTGACAATGACGACAGGCAGCTGCTTCTGCGGGAATGTCCAAATTGAGCTTAGTGGCGAGCCTATGATAGTGGCCAGTACCTGACTACTAGGTATCTAACCCCTTCAACAAGAATAGTTCTTCTAATTTGAGAAATAGGCCCTCTGCCACTGCCATGACTGCCGCAAAGTCACAGGCACTCTGTATTCCTACAACTTCGTGTTCAAAGATGACAACGTGAAAATCACAGGGAATCCCAAAGAGCTACCGAAGACGTCTGACAGCGGAGTTCGGATCGTGAACCATTTCTGTGGGGATTGTGGTATGTATTTATGTCAATCACTCAAATTTTCGAATATCATCAATTGACCTATGGTGCTGGTAGGTACGCCGCTCTTCGGATACAAAGTCAATGCCGATGGAAGCGCGGGTGGATTTAGGGTCGTGCGTGCTGGTATTTTCGATGATGAGATCCTGAATAGATATAAGCCAGGATATGAAGTATTTACCAAGAGACGGGTATGTTGGCTTGATGCTACGGAAGGGGCTGAGCAGTTTGAGGGGATGGCGCCTCTGTGAGGCATAAAATGTTGCGGTGGGACCGTAGGTAGCTTACGAGATGAGGCTGAATGGGTAGTGTTTCGGCGTTTCATTGAATGGATTAACACTCACTGTTACCCAATGAACGAACTTTTATGCATATCGAATAACTGTTTTCTGAATTCTTACTGAAAAGCTTAGCATCAAACCTGCCATGGGGAGACTGTCCAGATCTATGAAGATTGTGGTCGACTTAAAGTGTCAACGTTAAGCTTGCAGCTTCCGGGCGGAAAGTGGAGCCGGGGTCTGGCTACAGGGTACCATGTCCATGGGACTCAGAAGTGCAAATAGATCAAGGACCTTGGTAGACAGATCGATGCCATATCATGTAGTCTCATACAAGGGGTGAATGGTAAGCGAGCCACGTGCACTGGTTATCCCCGATTGTATCTATCGATCTAACCTTATCTGTCCGCGTATGCAAGGGATAAATAATGGTAGATCTGATAGACAATCATCATAATTATACAAGGTTGTGCTCAAGAGAAGCAATTATACCATTCTAACATACTTCTAAACCCTAATTGGATAAAAATTCATCTCTAAGCTAAGCAACTAAATTCGTGACACCCTCAACCCATACCGGTCCTAAGGACCCGGACACCGACCGGTCCCCATGCAGTTTATATCCGCCCCTAACGACTAAATGCAACGCAGGATCCGGCCTCCATACAATCTCCGACCGGATGTATATACAAACTCCGAGTATACTATGTAAACTTAATACAGCAGCTTCACCACTACCACAACCTCATCCCAACAACCAACCATTCAATACACACTTACATCATAAAATCTCAACCACCTAACCACACAATGTCCCCCCAAATCCTCACCATCCTCCCCGCCACCAGCCAGCAAGGCCTCTCCATTATCTCCGCTATAACCAACCACCCAACCCTGCGCACCGAATACACTCTCCGCGCCCTCGTCCGCAACCCATCCTCTCCAACAGCCCAATCCCTTACCAAGCAAAGCATCGAAGTCCTCCCCGCGGACCTCAACAACCCAGCCACCCTCACCCCAGCCCTAACCAACACGCACACCCTAATCCTAATAACCCTAACGGACTACTCAGCCCCAGACCTCAAACACCAAGAACTCACACAAGTACAAAACGTCATTTCCGCATGCCCCAGCACCATAAAACACATCATCTTCAGCAGTGCCGTGCCCGCGCACCCTCACGGGCGGGAGGTAGACGTCTTCGACTCGAAGTTCGCTGCTGAGGAGGCACTACGCACACTCTCCTCATCCCACGGCATCAAAGTATCAGTGTTCTATCCGGGCATGTTCATGCAGAATTTCGAGACGTTCATGAGCCCTCTTCCTGATCCGGAGGGAAAGGCGGACTTGGTTGTGTATAATGTTATGGATGGGGGGAAGAAGATCCCGCTGATTGATGCGGTGAGGGATTTGGGGAAGTGTGTGGTTCCGATTCTGACGGGGGAGACTGAGAGGGTTTATGCGGCTAATGGGGTTTGGTCGTTTGAGGAAGTGGTGGAGATTATGGGACGGGTGATGGGGAAGAAGGTTCGATATGTCAGGATGGAGGAGGAGGTGTATGCCGGGTTCATGCCGGGGCAGAAGGGATGGCAGGTCGTGGATATGTTGAGGTTTTATGAAGAGGTTGGGTATTATGGGGGGGATGAGGAGGGGAAGGTGAAGGAGACGTTGGGGGTGGTGGAGGGGGTTAGGGGGTTTGAGGAGTTTGTGGGGGAGAAGTTGGTTTATTTGAAGTAAGTGGTGGTTTCATGTTTGATGTGAGTAGTGCTGTACTATCTATCTGTTTTTGTTTGGTCATTTTCTGGTGGTGTTGCTCCGGTTGTTCTAGAGAACAGTCGATATTTCGCTACTAGCTAAGGTGGCTACTTGACGAAAAAGATACATACGCTTCCTCAGCTGGTTCTGCAACTGCCTCCTTAAAGCGCTTTTCTGTCCAGTCAAACACATAGTCGTAGCTGAATCCCTGCCGCTTGAATTCGGCTGCGAATCTCTGCCGGAGCTTAGAGTAGTTCGGCCGCTGGTTATAGCGCAGCGATCTCACGTGTTCAAAGTATTGTTTGAACACTGCTGGGAGATCTTCGCACAACTCGTCCAGACTAATTCGTCTTTTCTTGCTGCCCATCTGCTGTTCGGGACTTTGCCCCCCGACAGTAGTTGTCATACCACTCCAGGGTAATTTATCTTTGAGAAGGTCAATGAGCACGTAGCCAAAGCTCTCCATGTCATCCCGATACGTCTGACCTACACGATTGTCAGTATCCTGTAACAACTAGTATATCATCAGAATGGTACTAAGGGAAGACACACAATGCAACTGATGCGCAGCCCTAGGTGCATAGTCGTTCGTACCCAGGAACGAATTTGCCTGATCTCCGTTATAAGTCATCGGATTGCCAGGTGCCAGCACTTTCTCACGCGCAAGGCCCATATCCACAAGATAAATCTTATTTCCCTCACGGCCTCTTCCCATGAGGAAATTATCCGGCTTCAAATCCCGATGGATAATACCCTGGTCATGTAGAGACTTTAATCGACAAATCGCTTGGTCGGCTATCAAAAGAACTGTCTTGAGGCTTAATTTTCCCCACAGAAGTATTTGAGGTCCCAGAGACTGGGGCCTAGAAGTTCCATACCCATGACGCGGTACTCATTACAGACGTCGGTAGGGAAGTGGAGTTTAAGCATGCCGGTGGATTTGCCCTTTTGGAGCTTCTCGTAGAAGAATGATTCCCTGGTGAGGGAGTCAGCGAGCTTCGTGCGTTCCATTTTGAGCGCAACGCGCTCTCTGGATTTGGTATTGAGGTCGATTGCTGGGATTATTAGTATTTGTTAAGAAGGAAAGGGAGGTGGGGGGTTACCTTCATAGATTTCGCCATAGGTGCCTGAAGAGATGTAATTGACGAGTTTGAAACGGTCTGCCACGATGATATCCTGTTCTCAGTCAGTCACTGTTTCTTGTGAAGGTTGAACTCACTCACGAGTTGTTTCATTTTCTTTTCTATTTCGGATTAACTCTATTGAATGATGCTGGGAATGTGTAGACAAGAGGGATGGGGAGCTGGAGAAAGCATGGCTGCTTATAGTAAACTATATGCGTATAGTTAATCTATTATAACAATGATCATAAAGGTGATAAGAATGCTTTTGTTGGGTTTTGTTTGTTAGATATGTTTGAACGGGTTTGAAGGTGTATGACTTGTCTGGCGGTGTTTGAATAGCATAATGGGCGTCTAGGCAAACAATGGAAGTCATTATAGAGTGTTTCAAAATTAGGAAAATATGATGAGCATTATACTTCAGGCATTAGCCGTCTCAACAATGCACCTGCTTTAAAGGTAGATACATGATGCTGTATATAGATACCACAGTATTACAAACAAGGAAAGCTCTTTCTATGACGCAGTTCACAATCAAACGTCAAAGACCTCTTGAACACCCTTTTGCCTGAAACTAATGAACAAAGTCCATAACACTTGAACTAGACAATAGACCACTGTTGTCAGCAACACCACACCGCTGAAACAAAGAACCAACACAGGCAAACAATGAACCCGGTGTTTACAATGCACCGTGCAACCAACCCACCTATATGTAGAAGCAAAGCAGGACGGGACTCTCAAGATGTGTCATGGTCAAATCCAACACTTCCTACAAACAGACACATCAACCGCACTGTACAACCATGGCACAAACTCCGCCAAACGACAATCAACCCCACCAAAAGGCCAGCGCAAAGCGTGTCAAACGCGAGCTAAAATCCCAGCACACCAGCCCTCCGCAAGTATTCCAACCAGCTCGTCATCTAGATCCATTGCCCTTGAAAGGAGGAATGGCAAAAACGAAGAAGTCGGCTGCCCGTCGAAGGCAAAGAAAGCTTTTCAGCCAGCAATACTGGGATGGCCATCCAAAAATCCTTTTGACGTACAGCGCACTTATGGAGTTCCGCCACCGCGAAGGAAAGATCAGATGGGGAAACGGTCGTGACGAGACACCACCTTTGAAAACTGACTGCAAGTCTGTCGAGGACTTCGCGAGAAGAGGCGGGCCTGATCTGACGCACCTGTGTGATGTAGGCTTCTGCCTTCTCTTATAAGCCAGACTCATTACAAGCTAACGTCTAACCTAGTATCAACATCGTAACAATCGGAACCGCGAATTCGATGTCCCCAAACTCAGTATGCCCGCTATCTACGACATGAATCTAGAAGGCTATCTGAATCATAACGGGGTCGAGAAGAGGTTTGGTAGGGAGCGCGAGCCGTTCAATATCGGTGATCTTCGACGGATAATGATGCAGAATCGATCCGATCTAGATAGTTTTGGTCCCGGGGCAGCGCGTGGCATTGGTAATATGTGCAGGCAATATAAGGCTAATAGCAACGTGTTGCCAGGCATCTACCTGAACCTCTTCGGCGCCCGATATGACAGCACCATGTGGCATACAGATGGGCCGTTAGAGGGAACGATAACAGCACTCAAAAAGCATTTCTACAATCTGGATCCCATAGCGCCGCACATGATCTCGGCCAGGCCTGATCTCGTCGATGGAGCCGATCCGAAGGCCCTCGTGGGCCAAGTGAAGGAGGAGAGTTCGGGGAGTGAGCCTGTGCAAACGGGCAAAAGAGGAATTGGGCAGGGAAAGGACAAGGCGACAGGAAAGGGTAAACAAAAAGAAAACCAACCACCAATCCACACAGAACTTGAAGGATATATCACCCCCTATCACCTCTTGGAGGGTGTGAAAGAAGACAAAGCAGATCCCGACAAGATGATCTTGCCGAATTTCTTTCTTTACAACATATGCAAGCATGATGATCGGCTTGCTGGGGAACGTGCTGCCTTGCATAGCGGCGCTCTTGGAGCACGGGCACTATTTGAGCTCGAACATTACGGAAAAGACTATATTGAATTCAGCGGAAAGGCGCACACGTTTGTTGCCGTGCTTGCGACTACCCATATGACTATCTACGCTATTCATGCTATTCCTCCTCAAGCAGAGGGGAGAAAGATGGACTTCCAGATTACGGCGATCAAGGCATTCAAGTTATCTGATAGGAATCTCGGGCAAGATGAGCTCGTCGCAATTGTTAAGAATGGGGTTACTGCATTGAGGAATCTCAGGGAAGAGGCACATCGCTATCGGCAAAGGCTCATTCGGAAAGCAAACGGCGAGGATGGCGACGACGATGACAGCAATAATGGAAACAGTTCCCAAAGCTATAGTGGATCAGGCAGCAGCACTAGAGCAGGCAGCAGCACTGGAACTGGCAGTAATTCTGGTAGTGGTGGTAGTGGTGGTGATGGAGGCAATGGTGCTGACGGTGGTGATGGACAAAAGCAATATGACGGTAGCATGGAAAATGGCAGTGACAAAGCTGACAGGAACCAAACTCTGAGTGGATCAGCGACGGAAAGAAAGGCGGGAGCAAATGCTGGAGTAAGCCTTTTAGAATCTATGTACAAACTCGTGGGACGACGAGCACAACCGTGACGATCTGACTGAATTGATTTTTATGCACCATCTTACTTTATATAGCTTCCATACTATACATTTATAGATGATTGATTCCACAATCTCACCCTAGCATGCAATGGAAAGTACCACTCAATCAGACCATCATGACAGTAACACAAACCATGAAGCCACAAAAGTCACGCCCCCAGCAACTAGTATAAAAAGTCAACACAAGTATGATCTATCAAATTTTCAGTCTTCAATCTCCAAACCCCACCACCATCATTACCACCATTCCCACACCATCAAGCCCATCTAAAATGAACCCCCCAAACCTCCTCCCCCACGACCCCCATCATCATCATCATCACCACCACCACCACCAACCCCCAACCCTAACAACCTACCTAACCCACCTCCCCTTCCTCCCCCTGCACGACCGCATCACCTCCCTACACCATCTATCCCAGTCCCTCACTCCCCAAATAACCCCCACGGGCACACGCCTCATCAACCACCCATCCTTCACCGGCCCCGCACCCCTCGACCACCTCGGCACCATCTACATCACGACCGGTCGCGACTGCGTGGCCAACAACGCCGACCTGACCATACGCATCCTGCACGCCGACGTCGGCGCGCTTCTCGAATCCATCTACGAAAAGAGCGGAGAGTTGCTGGATGCCGGTATCCAGAACGGGAGCGTCGTCTTGTCCGAGGAGAATAAGCTCCGGGATGGTGCGGGGGCGTGTTGTCGTGGTGAACCGGAGGTGATGTTTCGGGAGGGGTGGGCGGTCGAAGAGGCGTTGTGGTTTTATAGAGTGGATTTTGAGAGTAGATGGGAGGTGGCGGATCGGGATGGGGAGAGGGTGTTGTTTAGGGCGAGTGTTGGGATGTTGGAGAGGGCGGCGGAGTGGGAGGAAGATGAGGAGGGGGTATAGGTGGTGGTGTGCTACGCTGTTTGGATGTTTGGATATTTGGATAGGTGCTGGGAGCTACTTAGGATAGCTTGTTGATCTGCCGGGTGGATGTAACCTGATTATCGTATGGAGTAGTAGCCCTGTGCTCCCATCTGTGTGCTGGGGTAGGTGGTGGAGTGGAGTATCCGGGGTAGATCTACAGTGGGACAAAAAAAGTATGTGGTTCATGGTTTAGCTGGGTATATGGTGCTCTCGAATGAATCATCCATGTCAATGTCGATAATGGTACATATACACTATATATTCAATATTAAAGATTTAGAGTACTGTCCCTGCATCAAGACCCTTTATCCGAAGTTGCCCCTCCGATGATCGGTGCGGGGAGAATCTGAGCTCATCGCGGGGTTCCGGATATACCCTCATCCCGGGTTATAAGCCGGCTTTTCCTACCAATTATTAATCACCATAGATACTTTCTATCCACCACACTACGTTCACGATCAATCTACTTCTGAACACCATCAAGATGCCTCCCAAAGTCGCCATTCTCGATGACTACCAGAACATCTCTCCCCGGCACTTTGCCCACCTGACCTCCCGCGTCGACATCAGCTACTTCCCCGACACTCTAAACCCGCGCGACCCCGCCCAGCACAAGCAACTCATCCAGCGCCTGTACCCATTTGAGATCATCGTCACTCAGCGCGAACGCACACCCTTCTCCAAGGAGACCTTGTCCGCGCTCCCCAACCTCAAGCTCCTCCTCACCACCGGCACGCGCAACCTCGCCTTGGACTCCGCCTACTGCGCGGAGCGGGGCATCCCCGTCGCAGGCACAAAGTACCGCCTCACCGGCGTCCACTCCACAGTGCAACACACGTGGGCACTGATCCTCGGAGCAGCGCGACACATTGCGCGCGACGATGCAGCCATCAAACGCGGCGAATGGCAGGGATCACTCGGTCTGTCGCTGGCAGGCAGAACGCTTGGGTTGCTCGGTGTCGGGAAGCTCGGGGCGCAGGTGGGGCGGGTAGCAGTCCAGGCATTCGGAATGAAGGTGATTGCGTGGTCGACGAACCTAACGCAGGAGAAAGCGGACGAGCAAGCAGAGGCGATGGGATTACCGGCGGGTAGCTTTGAGGCTATTCCTAAGAAGCTGGATTTCTTCCAGCAGGCGGATGTGGTGAGTTTACATAATGTTCTGTCGGAGCGGAGCTGGGGAATCGTGGGGCGGGAGGAGCTCGGAGCGATGAAGAAGTCGGCCCTTCTTGTGAACACGTCACGCGGCCCGTTGGTGGACGAGACGGCGTTGTTGGAGACGCTGAATCGGGGTGGGATTGCCGCGGCGGCGTTGGATGTGTTTGAGACCGAGCCGTTGCCGGCGGATAGTCCGTGGAGAACGACGGCGTGGGGGAAGGATGGGCGGAGTGAGGTGCTCTTGACACCGCATATGGGATATGTGGATGAGCAGATCCATGGGTGGTATGAAGAAGTGGCCCAGAATCTGGAGCGGTGGTTGAATGGACAGGAGTTTACGGTGCGGTTGAATTGAGTTTGTGCTGATTTCTGGTCGTCCTTTGTTTGGATGTTCAATAGAAGCGGGGATGTGTGGAATGGCGTGGAATGATGTCGATGTTTCAATCTAACCAACTTACCTAGTTTATTGAGCCCAAAAATTAGACTAAGAAACTCATGCACGCATCAAGAATAGGACTGTAGTCTAATGCAGGCAACCCAGTACTATTACGTGATGTACCTCGGCTGATCCACCAGATAACCATAAACAAGGTGCCTTGTTCCGTGATCATTCCCGCCCTCCCACTTTAAACTCCATGACTCTGCCAATAGCCCTGCGTCACAATCTGCTGCCAGATCCACTCGTCCGCAGACATCCTCGGCCGATGCAACATGCTGGGGATCCTTTACGCCGATACTTAAGGAGGGGAGGAGGTGTCCGTCGGTCCTCCCAGTAACGCTCTTACTTCTTCCTACCTACATAACTATCTACCTACAATACAACCTACATTGCTACTACTACCACCACCACCACCACTATCATTACTATTTCTCCATCTACCTCTCCTCCAAAATGGCAACCACAATGACAACCACAACCACCACCACTACAACAACACAAGAACCCACTCCCACTCACCCCCACCTAATCCAAGTCAACCGCAGCCCAATTCCCTTCGCCAGCGGGGCATACAGTCTGGTCTCCGCACCCGCCGGCTCCCTGCTATGCAAAATCACCGGAACTACGCCGTCCAAGAAAGCCTACACATCTGTGCAAACGGGACGGGACAGCCACATTGAGCTGAACTCCGACCTGGTGTACTGCAACCACTCGTGCGATCCGACAGTCAACTTCGACATGCACAACATGGAGGTACGGGTGGTTGACAACCGCGACTTGAAGGCGGGGGAACCGTTGACATTCTTCTACCCGTCAACGGAGTGGGAGATGGATCAGCCGTTTGAGTGTACGTGTGGCAGTGGGGAGAAATGTAAGGGACGGATTGATGGTGCGAAGAACTTGAGTACAGAGGTGTTGGGGGAGTACTGGTTGAATCCGCATATTGCTGAGATGGTGGCTGAGAGGGAGGCGGGGAGAAACTAGGGAATGAGTTGGTGAGGGGCATGCAGAGTGGGGGGTGGGGTGGTGTGATGGTAGACTAGAGGCTTGATAGACTTAGACTTTGGTGTATATATGATGAGTGGGTGGATATGTTGTGCTGTTGGCTTAGATGTATAGAATTGTTGGTGTGTTTAGATCTGAGCGTTTTGTATGAGTGGTGGGAATAGATGGTGGAAATCAGATCTTGTGATTGTTGTTCTGATGGTGGTGTTGCTATAGTGGGGGGTATTACAAGGCTGGATGTTTCACATGCCGAGGTAGAGAGATAAGAGGAATCAATACCATTGTGATTTGTGTTCAGGGGCACCCTAGCTTATTGTCAAGGTAGGAACCTGAGCAGGTGTGTTTGGATAAGCTCTCGTAGAATTTGCGGATTGTAGCGCCATGTTTACTGGCAGGTTATAGTATACCTAATTTGGAAGGCGGGGTAACCACACTAGTTGGTAACAGTCATGTGCTTGAGCTCTCAAGTTTTCTATGGTTTCACTCTTGATTCCACTGTAGTTGTCATACAATCAACACTTGCCAACTCGCTTGTTCTTCGTTCTTCTGAGAAGTCTGTTGTTTGACGTGTGATTCTCTCAATACTCTCTATTGCCTCAACAAACAGTGTGAAAGTATGAGAACAACAAAGGTCTTTTATCTATAAACATACGCTGCTTGGGGTAATACGATGCTGATAAAGTTCCCATGCCCAGATAGTCATTGGCAATCAACCGCCTGCCGAGAAAGCTGTTGACTATTTAATTTGGTCAGGCCAGCACTGCATTCCCCCTTAGCTCATAACATTTTACAATTCTACGATGATCAGAGAAGTGAACTATTCTCGATATGACCTGCAAACATGAGCCTGCTTCTCCTACCCAAAGAGTCGATGAAAGGGTTAGCTGGAGCGTACATTTCTATCGGATTGACAGATACATTCCATTCTGGCTGAGTACTTGCGGTCTGAAGTGAGGTATTCAGCTAAAATTCACTGCGTAAGGGATAACTGGCACAAAGTACTGCCAATGCAAAGGGTATGATTTCCCCTTGATTAACGACAGCGGAAAACCATCAGTGACTCCTAGATTGGAAGACAGCGTATTTTAAAAGTTATCCAGAGTCTTAAAAAGTGCGCCCACAGCGAAGAGCACCATCTGTATCAATGGAATCGCCCTATATGGCGGCTATTATCGATCTCCGATACCACATTGAACATAGAGTTTCAACAAATTGCTAAGTCCGCAATTCCCTATGTCCGATTGCACTTCCGGCTCAACGGTCGGATTTCGCGTCTTCGGTGTCCGGAGCTTCAGATTTACAAATTAGGCTGTTCTGGAACAGCAGGATAACACCAAAGGAGTGACGTGGGATTTTAGTCACACCACCTATCCGAACACGGAAATTGAGCTCCCTAGCTTCCCCGCTCGATGTCATCGGAACCAAGGGAACTGTTGTATAAATATCCCGCTTCACGCAGATTAAGTTTGATGAAATCTTCAAGCAATTGTCACAAAATGTCTTCTACGATCTTGCTCCAGAACGCGACCATTCTCGTCCCGTCCGGGGATGATGTTACACCACTCCGCGAGCACTCTCTGTTGATTGAGGGGAACAAGGTAGCGCAGATCTCGTCGCATATTGCACCTCCATCAGCCGACACTCAGATCATCGACTGCACGGGCAAGATTGTGTCGCCTGGTTTTATTGATACGCACCATCATCTGTGGCAGACACAGCTCAAGGGACGTCATGCCGACCATACCTTGATAGAGTATATGCCCACTGGTCAGTTAATATCTTGAACTTGGTGCTATTAGTTGCTTATAGATGTAGGAAACCTTCAACAAATCAATTATTCACCCGAAGATATCTTCTGGGGCCAGCTCGCAGGCTGTCTAGAGGCCTTGGATGCCGGCACCACAACGGTCGTAGATCATGCCCATCTGAATGTCACGGCCGCTCATTGTAAGTTGATAGACTTCAATTTTCCCAGCTTGAAGTTAACCCAGTATAGCTTTGCATGGCCTCCAAGCCACGGTCTCATCCGGCATTAGATCAATTTTCTGCTACACTCCCACTCACACTGTCAAGTCATGGAAGCCGGAAATTGTACCTGGCGGAAATTTTCTAGATGATTGGGTGGTAAAGCAGCTGAGTGATCTCGCTGCTGCAGCTCCTTATGGAGACGGCAGAGTTGAAATAGGGTTGGGCTTCGATGGGGTCATGCTCCCAAAGGATGTCGTGGTATCACTTTACGACAGAGCCCGCAAAGCAGGCACGAAGGTTATAACTACGCACTACGTTCGGGGGCACTTCAGTATGTTACCACAAGCTGAATATGTACAGGACTAACCAGAACAGACGACGTTTCATATGTTGATCTTCTTGATAGCTATGGTCTGCTCGGACCAGATATCATCCTTTCCCACGCAACAAATCTCACATCAAGCGACGTCGAGAAGCTGTCCAAGGCAAAATCATGGGTCTCTTCCACCCCAGGATCGGAACTGCAGATGGCACATGGATACCCAGTCTGCTTCCAGGAGGGATGTAGTAAAATAAGTTCTCTCGGAATCGACTGTCATAGCAGCACTTCTAGCGACATGGTTACCGCTATGCGTCTTGGGTTGCAAGCCGAACGAGCTCGTCGGAATGAAGAGGTCATTGCCAGTGGAAAGACTCCCCGCTCGTTGGACCTCTCCGTACAAGACGTTTTCCGTCTGGCAACCATTCAGGGTGCCCGTACCCTACATATGGAAGATAAGTTGGGCTCGATTGGAGTGGGGAAGCTTGCCGATCTAGTCATCTTCGACGGAACCAGCCCGGGGATGGTGTGCGCGAGTGAGCAGGACCCGGTTGCAGCTATTGTCCTTCACTCGTCAATTCGTGATATCGATACCGTCATTGTCGACGGTCAGGTGCGTAAGAATAATGGTCGACTGGCACCCGTGGAGATAAGCCCGTCGTTCTCGGAGGTCCATATACCTAAGCAAAAGGTGGAATGGGGTCATGTGGCGCAGAAACTGATTGCCAGTCGGCAGAGCATCGAGGAAGCCAGGGTCAAGACTGGTGCCACTGACTTGGATTCCATGGTTTCAGCATCGCTCAAGCTATTTCACGCGGATCAGGCACGGTTTGTATGATCAAGCAGCTGAGCCTGCTCGGTCCTGCAAATTACATTGCTGACGCTCCAACGAGGCTAAAAAACAGTGAAGAATGCTAAAATCGTAGGATGGATATAACCGTGCTTTAGAAGCTACAAGATCCGGATCTGATAATTCAACCAGATACCATTTCATGTAGGGGATGGATGGGTTTTAAGTTGGGACAACGTTGGGAACTATCAGTGGAGCAGATTAAATAAACGTTGGGTGGTTGACATTGTGCCGAGGCTCCATTCCCGAGATTATAATATCAGAACCAAACTTCATTCCTACACTACACGCAGTACAGAATTTGATGAATATGTTGCCACAATCGAATCACGCAGCACAGTAGACAAGCTAGCAAATAAAACAAATACATCAACCTTGAAAAACAAGCTTCCTACATGCCCAGACAAGGGATATTTCGTGGGAAATGACACCCCGTCGATCAAGCAAACGAGTAGGACGGCCCCGTCTAGACACCACCGCCACCACCACCAACAGCACCGCCATTCTCTCTCCCAATCGTCGCACCCAAGTCCGTCGTGCTCAGCGCACATACCGACTCAAGAAGGAAGCCGTGTTCCGAAATGCGATCGACAGAGCCGAGCAGCTTGAAGCGAGATTCCGCATCGTCAGGGAAGAGGTAGCAGGGCTACTCGCTGATGTCGCCACTGAGGAACACCAACTACATCCTACAATCCAAACTCGCTTGAAACGACTTCATGAGATTCTCCTGTCCGATGACGGTGATGACACTCCCGTCGCAACCAGCACAGACAATACTACATCATTACCCTCTTCCTCATCCTCATCCACAGAACCAGATCCATCTCCATCCGCACATCATCATCATCACCAACAACCAACATACCCCAATAACCACCACCCTCTAACCCACAATCAACCACTCACATTCCTCCCCCCTCCTCTACCAACAAAACATCACACCTACGCCTTCCACGAACCCCGTTTCATGCGCAAACTCCACCGCTACACCCTCGAGCACGCCTACCGCCTCTTCACCGACCCGCGCTCCAACCCATCCACCATCTACCGCGTCTTCCGCCTGGTGCCTTGCATCCGAGATCCGCAGAAGACCCAACCGCGCTTCCAGCAGCTCTTGACGGGCGGGTGTACCGATCCGCTAGAGGTACCGGGATTACCCTTCTACGGTATTGGCGGCGCGGGTACGCATTTCCGGGGTGTTGACGGGGATGTACCGCAGAATAGGAGGATGCCGGGGAGGGTGTTGGGGGTGATGAGTAGTAGTAGTAGTAAGAGTAGGGATGATATGCTGGAGATGTATGGACTCGGAGGGACGTGGTTTGATTGTCGTGATGTAGAAGGGTTTTTGGGGTTGATGGGGGTGGATATCACTCATGGGGGGATGTTTCTGAGGTGTAGTGGGGTTGGAGATGCTGTGGGGGAGTATGTTTTGGATGTTGAGGGGTTCTTTTCGAGTAAGTGGCTAAGCTTTTTGATGGTTCCAATTGGGGTTTTGGTGATATGCTGATGAGTAATGTTACTAGGGCTTCTTCCTGGGCTTGTGATTCTTGGTCGTACGCCAGGGTTTAGGGAGGTGGATGTTAGGCGGGCGTTGCAGGGTTCGGTGCGGAGGGTGGATCGTATATAATAAAGATTACTTTAGGCTAGTTGTTTGCCTCGAAGCTTGGATTGGGTTGATTATATTATCAGTGTGGGGGATGGTTTCTATGTTTCGGGTTTACGTCAGGCTATGGACTATAGGAGGATAGCTGCTCTTATTACTGTATTTCTCTCCTTAATTTCCTTAATCGGTATAAGGTCTCGCTTCATATCAGGAGCAGATGGTAGAAAAGGCCAAGAACACACAGAATTTAATACTCGCCGACATTAACATCCATCTAAAGATATGCCGGAGAGAGAGAGAGAGAGAGAGAGAGAGAGAGCCAACATCTACAGGCGCAAACAGAAACCATCAATAATGAATATATCAATGTGATATATCCCGAAAGGCATCTAAGCACACCCCACCTCTTAAACTTAATATCTTCCAGATCATGGTAGTATCGCCCCCTCGATCTAAATAACATACAACTCCGTCAATTTGCACCAAGGTGATCGAACTTGGCCTTTGAAAACGGACACATCGCTACCCCCCTCGCCTTGATCACCTCAATATCACTTCTCATCTCCTCCACTCCCCTTCCCCTTTGTGGCTCCGGCCCAATCGTCATCAAATCGTATCCTTGTGGTTGATACCGGTCTCCACGCGAACCAGGTACCTTGCCACCGAACAACCTGACTAGCAATGCTCCAGGACCCCATTTCGACCAGACAGTAGGTCGAATATACCACGGTTGCAGGACCTTTCTCTCAAAATTGTACAAATTCGTCTCCTGATTCGGCATATCATGCACTAATTTGACGGCACGGAAAGCCGGACGCGGAAGGGCGAGATATCGCAGAAATAGTTTCCGTGAGGTTTGCACGAAATTTATCACGAATGATAAGAAGTAGCCGGGGGACTCGAGACTAAAACAACTGTTAGCACAGGGCCCAATTAATAATTGTTCCTGCCACAGAACAATGTATAAAACCCACCCCAAACTCAACCTCATCACCTCATCCAACCCAGCACCCAACATCCGCCTCACCACAGGCCTCACCAACCGCGGAAGCGCAGAATCCACATAAACACGAACATACTGATCATTCGTCTTCGTAAACCTCGCAACCCGCTCCTCATACTGGACCGTCCAACGAGTCAACTCCAATGCAAACTGCACCCCATCTGCCCACCCCTCCGCCTTCGACGGAAGTACATCAAACGGGATGCCCATATCCTCACCCAGATTCTTGTGGAATATCCCCAGAGCACAGATCTCCACGTCCGTAAGACCTCGCCACTCTTCTCGCTCAATGACGTTTAGAATCTCAGCGAGTCCATCGCCGAGTGTATGCAGGAGATCATCATCGGTGATTTTGTTGGCGCGGCGGTAGCGCGCGTGACTAGTATAGTGGTTAGTTCAGAACAAACAAGTTCAATAACACCAATGAAGATGTGTCACGCATACAGATAGTTCATCCTCGCCACAGCAGTCGCATAGCGATCCGAATCTCTCCGCTGGGACTGCGACTCTCGAAGAAGGATCTCCGTGTCGACGGCGCGTTTACCTGCGTTTCGTCGGTTATTCTGGCCTGTCACGGCGAATAGCTTCGACATGGTGGGGATGCCTCCGGCCTGGTATTAATTAGCTTGGTTGTAGGGTCAGGGGTCTATGCTGTGTGTGGTCGTGCGTACCTTCAAAAGAGCCATACGACGAGCCTTGGCAAACGCATATGGGACTTCCAGCTCTTGTAGTTGGGTTATGATTGCGTGTGCTTCTTCGATGGTCATGCTTGATAGAGGTCTTTTGTTGGTTGCGAATGGGGCTTCTATTGCTGTTTTGCGTCGGTAACGGAGGTGTTGGACTAGGGTTAGGTAGATGGTGAGGGCTAGTATAGCTATACATGTGGTTAGGGGGTGCATGGTAGTCTGTGGTTGTTGCAGTTGGTCGGTGGTGGTCATTTTGTTGTTTCTGACTTTATCTATTCTGAGAAGGAGTCGTTGGTGTTATCATTCAGATAGGGGCTGGCTGGCAGAGCGAGGTGGCCGGGTGAGGTTATATATGTCAACAAAATAGTACTGACATTAAATATGCCTCCCAACAAAAATAATAAAAAGCAAAAGTCAAAGACATATGAAAGAATATTTTACGAATTGTTGGTTCCAGGTCTCTCCCCCAGCGAGAGATTTACTATTAGTATGACCGAGATATTGTAATCCAGGGCTTGCGCCGAGGCCGCTCACTGACCTACCCCAACACCCACACTATTACGAACTCCACATGGTAGAGTATTATTCATAAGCCAAGAATAGTACTATCTCTGATTTCCAGGTAGATGGGAACAACATGTGCAATCACATGGATGCTGTCTGATATCTTGGATGTGAACTCCTAATAGTGCCATTGAATATGGGGCCTAAACAGAGCAATGCTGTATAAAGCCTAAATTATTACCAAGGTGTATGATTAAATCAGTGTGGCCGAGTGGTTAGAGTAACTGTTATCAGGTTTTTTGATACTATATGGATTATAATCTCAAACACTATACAGTATGTGGCTCTATTGACCATCCCTTGTATAAAATGATAAGAGGAGTTGTCAAAGAACAACCTAAGGATGTTGCTACTACAAGGCTAAAAGAAAAACATCTTTTACCCCCAGCTACCCGCGGACCAGTAGAATGTTGCTTATTCAGACAAAATGAACACGCGGAAGAAGGTGGTTCATGACCCACTAGATCTATCACAATTATACTATACTGTGTCATAGAGAGAGACTATCAAAGATACTGTAATACTACTTCACAATTCTGGGATTAAGTTTTATCAGGAGATTACTTGAAACCAACAATGAATTCCACTATATAAAGCATAGAAACAGTAAAGAAAAGTGATATAAATCATACTAACCCTCCATAATCTTGCATCTGGAGATATATTAAATGTGTTCTTCTCCCCAGCACTAGATATTTATCCAATCAATCCCTCCTTTATCGTACTAGTCAAAGGCAAGGAACCTACTCTACTATGTATTTTAGCGTAGACGAGAGACACCTCATGTCAAACGCCCGTAAGAGTTCCATCCAAGGTGGCTACCACTACACCAGCCCAACACTAGATGAGTAGTAAAAAAGATGATATCATTGGATATTAGGACAGTGGAGGAGTACAATAAGCTTTGACTTCCGATGACCAGGGTTTGATAATGACGTTTCCTTACAGGGTTATATTTGTCGGTCAATTCCGACAAGGAAACTTCAGAGCACATTACGGATGGTCCAGTCGGGTGTCCCGGTTTGTCGGAATGAAATTTGGGCGTAGAGCCGGGATAGTTGTATACGGTCCTCTACAGGAGATTACAGAATATCCATTATTTATGTATGCAATTTTTAAAAGTGAGTTGGTTCGAATATGGCGAAAGACTATCCCGGCCTGCCAAATCTCAGACCGTTGCAGTGCAGCGTGAGAGTACCTGCGGCTGCAGTAATCTGCAGCAATTCCCCTACCACACCAACACAGTTGCCTAACCAGGCAAAGAAATAGTACCAGGCGATCACACTAGCTCGCCGTTGGCTCATATCCTCAATGTAGAATCGAAGGAATAGTTGGAGCCATGACCCACCCCGGAAAGCGCGAGCAACGCCACACATTAACGGATCTTACCAAGTGGGCCACCATGAGCCCTTAGTCTCTGCAAAAGAGCCCTGAAAAGCCAGTAAGATCCCTCAAGTGCAAGCCTGACGTGGTCGTAGCCGAAGAAAACGACCGTGGCCCAATTTGCATTCTGCGTGAATCATACTTTTGTCTCGTGAAAAGGAAAAGATTGACAGAAAAAGCCACGGTTGGTCCTCCGCTTGTTCAGATAGGCCCGTGGGCCGGCAAGTGATCAGTTATGCAAATTAATGTGCACGCCAGACAGACCCAATCATAGGCTGACCTGCATATGCAAGATTTGCTGTCGGTGACCCAACCTCAACCCTGAGCGTTTACCAGCGCGCTATTTCGGACCCATCGATCGACATATGCTGGGGGGTTCGTGAAGAATGGGCTTATGTAGCCATGATGCTTCGTCCGACGTTCGAGTGCTTCGTCTCCATTGC
This sequence comes from Aspergillus piperis CBS 112811, assembly GCF_003184755.1. Taxonomy (NCBI): domain Eukaryota; kingdom Fungi; phylum Ascomycota; class Eurotiomycetes; order Eurotiales; family Aspergillaceae; genus Aspergillus; species Aspergillus piperis. Next base: position 761,713 of record NW_020291599.1, on the reverse strand, counting down.
TTCCGGTGCCTAGATGATTTGCACCTTGAGTTCCACCACACTCTCTCACTGTAGTCTCCAGAACTGGCTACTTTATTGTTTTCAGAGTATGTAGCGCCTAAGAGACCTTCTTCCAACCCCAACAATGTAGACGGACCGCACCTAAGACCTCCATGACTGATTGTGATGTCTTCAACTGCATAGACAAGTATCGAAACGAGAGGGCGAAAAGGGGCCCCTTAGACGCTCACATTTCTCAGCCATCCACCCAATCATGCCAGAGCCACCATAGGAGAAGCGAGGAGACGGGAGGATATGGAGAAGATAGGAAATCTGTGGTTGGACGCCTGGCAATTGTATGTTCTCACTTTCGTTTCTTTTAACAGTGAACTAAGGGATTTATATTACCCTTCACATAACCTGGCCCTCTTTTCCCTTCCCCTCATCTCCTGCCCCGAGGCCTCTAACGTAGCTTCTCATAGTCTCGTTGAATAATATGGCAAAACGTGAACCGGTACTGTCGTCGCGTGCTCATGTCGGAGTCGTAGATAGGAAAGGTAAGTGGTCATCAATTTGATATATATCGTCGCTGGTGGTAAGTTCATTTTATTTCTCGTCATTCGGTAAACCATCCGGCCTGGAGCTCGCCGGCGTGCTGTTGTTGCCGTCTGTTGCCACGGAATCCACCCCGTCAGGAATATTTATCTCATCTTTCGGTGCGGAGCGAGCAATAACGGCCCGGATTTCATCATGAGTTGCGCCCGATCGGATGACGTCGAGAATGCCGTCGATGGTGGCACGATCACCAGATCGTAGCGCCTCGAGAAGTTGTTCCACAAAGCCACGGTAATATTTCAGATCCTCCTGGGCACGCTTGGCCGCGACTTTACGTCGCTTGTCGGCGAATTCATCGATCACGCACTCCCGGTCGTGAAGAGCACATTCAGCGCACGGCGTCCCTGTTGTATCTGCACTACACTGTGATACGGCCAGCCAAGTCAGAGCAGAAAGAGTGAGAAGATAGAAGAACTTAATGGAGGAGGGGCTAGATGAACCATTATGATGCATGATAAAGGAAAGGAAACCGCTAGAGTGTACTAGAAGAGTCAAGTTGGGGGAGTTTTCACCTTCGTTCGACGTCGTTTACATTCCCCGCAAGCCGTAGAAGCGCGCTTTATTTTCCCCTCCTCGGGCGCAGCAGCCGGGGTTGGAGGTTCTGGAATCCTCCTTGGGGCAATGGGACGAAAAGGTTTCCCAGACCCTTGTTGGGCCATGATTTAAGAAAGAGTGTGTCTGTATATGATGACGGAGAGGAGAAGAAGCAGCGACGGGAGAAAACAAGAGGCCCGTGGGAGGGGGCCAGCGAAGTGCCAGATAAGATCGCGGGTAGAAAGTTCTAGGAGCACTCGCCTCACTAGGAGGCGCATCTATGGCGGACGACCAGAGAAGGCCCCATGTTCATCGGACTAGCCAGGTCCTGCAGCGTTGTCGCACCGGCGTACCGCGGGCGGTCGAGACGAGCGGAAGTGGGTGGGTTCAAAAAGCACCATCTGCACTCTCAAGGGGGAAAATCCCAAAAAAAACTCAAAATTACGGCCCAATACAAGTAGGGGGGGAGGGGGGAGGGAAATAGGATCGGTGTGTGTTGTGAAATGTGACACATCGGGGCCTACGCAGGCCCACGGGCCGTCCCCAACGCTGTGGCTCCTCCAGTCGTTCCAGGAACAGCAAACCCTCGGGCATTTATGGCCAAGAAGCCGGGTGCAAGACGATTGTGCCAGTGAAGGAGAACCCCAGCTGGGAGTGGGAGGAAGATGTGCGAGTCAGGTCGACGGGACCAGTGCATGGAACATCCAGCTGGATGGTGGCAACCGAACGATCCACCAGGATGGGAGAGTTTGCAATGGCAATGGCTATCAGGGACAGCCCAGCCTTCGTTTTTTGGACAGACCCAGCAGCGGTCAGACAGGGAGTTTGGTGATTAGGCAGTATCAATAGTCACCAACTCGGCGATGCGCAGCTAAAATGCCTAAAGGGCCCATCCGTCCTTCTCCCTGAGTAATATGGTTTTCCCACCACCACTCTTTGGGTCAAATTTCGTTCCTCCTTTCCGTTTTTGAGCAGCTCTACCGGCGTTCCCCTGTTCAATATTCCTCGGGTATCTGTAGAATCTAGTTTTGTTGAACCTTTTCTTTCCCTGTTTTTGCTGTAGGCGGTTGTCTGGATGGGATGGTTCCCTCACGCCCCTTCATACACGCTCGAAGAATCCTCTCGCAAGGGGGTTCTTCAATGGAAAATTACTGGGATTGTGCGAGCATAACTTTGACCGAATCAACGGAGGACCATTGGTTGACTAAAGTAACGGCCGGTGCTCTGCGCGAATTCAATCGCGGCGTGAGGCCGGATATTTTATCCGCCAAATTTGATAGGCCACGATGAGATCAAATCGACGGAACGAACAAGAGGACCCAGGACCTTAGTCCGCTGGGTCGATGTCTTCGCGTCAACTACCTGCTTCCAGACGATCTTAGCCACAGAGTGACCACCCACGTATGTGATCAGGAAACACAGACCAAGAGCGGGTTGTGCCCCGATTACTGGTTCTGCAAAGCTAGGTGTGGATGCAGTTCTATGCACCGTGGGAAACCTGAGTGCCTGGTTTCTGCCCCCAACTTTAGTTCCTTCATACACTGCAGACCAGAATCCGGGGGAATGAAGTAACCATAGGACACCGCAACGCTATAGAAGAACCAGTATTTGATCCAGTAGTACCGTCACCCAGCAGCAGGGGAAGCGCGATTAGTATTGAGGATTGAAAGTTAACCAACTGCCGGCAGTTGAGAAGGAGATCAGCTGTCATCGCAAGGCAGGTGCTCACGTGCCCGGGTGGCCCACCGCCGCTAGTCCCGGTCGGGACTTGGTCTGGTTTGGGAAGTCAACCAACTAACCAAGTCTAGATTCAACCACTGGACGGACGAGCATTGGGTTTCTTCATATACATGAGCAGGAAGACGTTGGTCGTCGGTTTTACTTTTCGATAGACGTCACCCTGGTCCCTTTCCTTTCAATCATGGCGAGCTAATACGAGCTCACCCCAAGCAAAGGTTCCTTTACTCTCTTCCCTCTCCTACTATTTACTCCCTGTGACAACTCATATACTGATTACACTTCCTAATATCTCCAGGGGCAAAGTTTCTACCACCTACGTACAGCCCACAAACGGCCAAGTCTCCGGAACTACGCCGCATCTATATCTTCTGCTTGCAAATCACATATTGATTGATAATCTAACCCCTTCGAGATAGCCGACGCAACTAGAGAATCAACCCTATGGGACCGTGCTCGGGACCCAGATCGCTAATGCAGTTTCACTAGTTCTCAATCCACTACGTGGCAGAGTAGTTGGTAAGTGCGAGTTATCGTCTCGAGGAAACTGATAAATATGTAGATCCTGAACCGCCCAGTTATGCAGCAAACCACTCCACTACATCGGCTGGCGGCCGAAGCTCGGTTGCGGGAGTGGGGAGTGCGAGCGTTGCAACATTCCAACTAGTATAGGAGCCCGTCAATCGTTCCTATTGTAACCACGGCTCCCTCCCTCTCAATGTGGATGATCAGGAGTATCAAGCGCTTGATAGGCTGGCATCTATGCCGTGGATGTGGGGTCGTGTGATCGCACACAAAGTCGGTTCGGTACGCCACCTTGATGTCACGAACCAGAGTTGCTTGGTGACGAACCTAATCAACTTACTGAACTGAGATGCATACGTTCACTTCATGTCCAAGGTGATAGCAACATACCGACAGAGCAAGGATGGGGTAATGGGGACATCTCGCATTTCTTCTGTGCGCCACCTCATTTCGGAGATAAATTCCGGCTCCAACTATTCGAAGATCGTAAAACCCTTTAACGAACCTGTGGGTTCAACAGGTTTTGGAGCAGGCGATCCACACCGCCAAGACATCGTACGAACAAAGTGCTGCTCAATTGGAACACCACGAGCAAAATTGTCTGCTTATTGTAAACTCCTGGTCTGCAGGGAAATCCTAATAGTGTATACACGAAGTTGTAAAATAATGTAGAGGGCAAAGTATGAGTTCCAAGAAGGGAATAAGGACGGGACGGAGCAGACCTTCAGTAGATAGGCCTGCCCTCATCCCATTTGCGCAATTCTCCCGGGCTCTGCGCCAGCGTGGCCTCTCCAACGGGCTGGTCACGGCTCTGCTCGGCAGGAAATGGAGAGAAATGCACCTTACCGCTCTCACGGCCTGTTGCAGTGCTACCTTCAATCTCGCTCCGGACACTGCCAATCCCACCGATCCACTCCCAGACGCGAGCAACATCCCCACCACGGCCCTCACGAACTGAAGCGCGAACGTTCGCATTGCCCTCCACTACACTGCGAACTCGCTTCCACAATGCTTCACGCCGACTTCCGCGCAGCTCTGAACGGAGTACGTCGTCGCGCAATTGCCCAATGGGAATATAGGGCTCGCGAGCAGCACCCCTAGCGTGAAGGGCAGCCTGCGTCGCCAGGCGGTCGAGTGTCGTAGCGACTAATTCCGGGACTCGAGCCATATCAGAACGGCGAGCCCGGACTCTTGAGCGTGCATAAAGGGCTACACATGCGCAGAGAGCTAGAACCGAAAGAGGGAATCGATACGCGACGAGAGAGAGTCGGATGTTGCGGCGAAAGGCGCATGTGAGAGGGAGACGGCTGACGGAGGTCGAGGTGAGGGTGAGGACAGAGGATGGTCTGTAATCATGTTGTCGCCTCTGTTAGTTCCGTGAAAACACGTCAGAATCTGATTCCTTCAGTGCCACCATAGGGTCCGGGCAGGTGTGATAGAGCCTCCAGATTAGGAAAGTTGATCGACTTACTGCTTCATTCTGGTAACAACCTCCTCCCTTCCAATTACCTCACCCAGAGCTCCCTTCCAAAGGTCATCAAACTCTGTGTCACTCATGCCTTTCCGGCGCTGTCTCCCCACTTCCTGCTTCAAGTCGGATTCGCTGATTTCTGCACCGACGGTGCCTTCCTCATCCTGTGCCAGCTCGCCGCACTCCCACTTCGCCCTACGATCGCGCAAGGCTTCCAAAGCCTTATCAGCGACAGCCTTCACGCGACGCGCTTTCTCGCTGTCTGGCTCACAGGTTGGGGGTAGCGGAACCAACCCTCCAAGAGACAGTGGATGCGCCTTGAGAAGGAAGTCGTGTTCACACCGAGCTTCAAAGTTGGGATAGCAAAATGCGTGTGGGGGGCATGGTTCACATTGAGGTTCAAGAACATTGGCCCATTCAGGGACCTTGGTTTCGGCCAAGGACCAAGTGGGTTTGCCAATGCCGCAGAATCCGATCTCGATCTTCTCCTTACGCCACCAAGCACCGAAACTCGCGAACAATACGACGAGGATAACCCAAGGCGCTGCACGGCTTGCAGTTCCCTGTTTCTGTGGCCGCCGGCTTGGAGCACTGTACATCAAGTCGGCGTGCTCCCTCTCGAGCGCCAACTGCTCATCTGGGGTAAATTCCTCGCCCGCACTAAAATCGCTGTCCTCCTCGTACTTGATTGGATCAAAATTCTGTGGTGGAGTTCTCATATTTGAGATGGGGAGCTCCAATGGTGACCGCTTTGATGGAGTAGCACCATGCTGATCGTGCAGATCCGCTGGCGTGACGGACTTCCTTGACCGCAGACCGCTACTTAAGGCAGGCGATTCAAGCGAAAACCGCGAGCTGCTCTTTCTTTCCGATCTATGACTAGACGGCCTTGGGCTCTTGTATTCCCAACGGGCTGGCGATCCACTTTGGAAGGGATTGTCATCGGTGAAAACGCTCTCCTCCTTGGGTTCGAGTTTGATGGCAGAAGCCGGGGGTTCGGGGTTCACAGATGGTGTCATTTCGCTGCGTCTGGGTTTTCTGGCAGTGGACTTCCGTGGTGTCATGGTGTCAGTTGCCACAGGTGTTGCCAACATATCCTCCTGCGGCTCCGTGTCTGACGTGCGGTATCTTCTCGATTGCGATCTCGGGATAGACTTCCTCGAGCTCACCGACGGAGTAGCTGTAGCATTTCTTTCCTCAGTGTCGGCTGTCGATGCTCTGACACTTGCTCTAGAGCGTCCCCTTCTTCCAGTGGCTGTCGATACCGTAGACGGTGTAGGCGGGGGTGGCATCGAGTCTCTCGCCGGAGTTCCGCGCTGGTCGTCATAGTCGCTCACAACTGACGTCGCGCGACTTCCCATGTCTGTAATACCCTCGCTGGTTCTCCTGACTCTCTCGCGCTCTCTCAATAGCTTTCGGGCCTGGGGCATAACTTCCGCCTCCAGGATGCTGATAAGTTGGGCCTTTTTGGCCGAAGCAGGGTAGGGAACATCATGGCTGACAAGGATGGATCGCAGACGCGGTACGGTGAGGGAATTGAGATCAAAATCCGGAGCGAGATACTCCAGAGCGTCCGCCATGGTGGAAGCGATTCGCGTAGCTTATCAACGCCACGAAAACCGATGTGAAAAAGGAAAAGGCGGATGGAGGTTTGCGGAGAGGGAAAAATTGAACGGACGGATGGGAAGGAAAGATCTTCCTGGTCTCCGCTCTTTTGGTGAGAACCTTGATTATTGTGCAGCCCCCAGCTCGTCAATGACGGAAGTAGCCGTTAATCAGTGGTCTCCAGGGCAACCAAGCGGGGCCGTGGCAAGAGAAGCCAACTGGCCGATTGAGGGTAACAAATACGAACGGATTCAATATCGCAATCCAACCTAGAATCTAGAATGATAAAAATCGATTCGAGTCTGACGGAGAGTGATGAGAAGTGGAGAGAGGAAAAAGGGTCAATTTGAAGCACGGATACGGCAAGATGAGCAAGCTGGGCTTGGCCCCCCGTCATGCAAACAAATCATAACAAACGCTGGTCATCACGTGAGCGGGAGGCAACGCGCCTGAGGTCTCCACTCGTGGCGCATGTCTCCAGACAATAGCTACTTAGATATCTTATTTAGTGACATAGTATAGTCCACAGTGCCATCCGATTAATAGTAGATATCCCCAGAGTATTGCACATGGTAAATAGGCCGATAAATGCATCTCACCAGACGTTGCGACTCATCGTCTAGAGGCCTCATACAGTTATCAGGCGCCATGTTACGATCCGCTGTACTCTATATGTAGCCTATACATTTACGAGGTAGCCACCAGATAAAAAGATAATCCGCTTTTACATTTCCATTAGATGCACAGTAACCAAGAAGTTGGGGAAGAAAGATACCACCAAGAAGGAGATAAAAGGGCAAGAAAGACGAACCCCACCCTTCCAAAGCTCCAACCTATGCTGTGAATTCACACTTCCCACCAACCCAAGAGACGCCGCTCTGCAGTAGAATAAAAAGAAGCTAAAAAGAAAAGTGCAATGAATACAATAAAGATGTGAAGAATGTAACCCTTGCCAGAAATATATTCAGGGTGGGTTTCAAGGACGAGGTCCGCCAGGGTTAAACTCGTCAGATGGCGGTCCCATATGAAGATAGGACGACGAGGCAGAGTCATAGTTGCTCTCACCGTTGCTATACTGTGGGTCGGTGTATGTATAGCTAGTTGCAGTGCCAGCACTGGCATCGATTTGTTCCTTTAGAGCCCGGAATTCTGCGAGCTGAGCTTGTAGTTGTTGCATCACGTCTGTTATTGGTACAGCGTGGTCATTAAGCTGGTCGCCTGGCCGGAAGGGACGCATCATGTTTCGAATGGAGAGTGTAGTGATACAGACCTGCGAAATGTCAGCGCATCTGGCATACAACCTGCATGTTCAAACGATTTTGTCACTTACCTCGATGCGAGTTACCTGCTGCTCGACTAGGCTTATCACAGTCGAGTCTGCAAGCTCACCACCATGGTTCTTCACCACATTGAATAGAGCTACATTCGGCTCCTTGAGTCGAGCTTCACCTGGGTACTCCAATGCAGCGCAAAGCCTCTCCAGACGAAGAGTGATTTCCCACAACCGCCAAATTAAATCCGTCTGGATTTCCAGTTGAGAATGCTTGCTAATAGTAGTTGGGGCAAGCTCGTTGCTTGCATCTTTGTCCAACGTCGTCAATCGTCCCGACAAGCCATGCGGATAGATGAGATAGAGCGGTTCCGGATTTTCCAGTCCCTTTAGCTTGCGTTCACCCTGGTCCTTTATCACGAATCCCTGGCTGTTGAGTTGCTGCAGCTCCCGACGAATATTGTGCCCGAGGGTATCATACGCGTAGCTTTCTTCCGAGCCTGTCGACGCCGCCCGTTCGCTATCGGCAAATATCTCCAGGTTGCGTTGAATGTCACTCATGAAGTCCGACGAGACGAAAATTTGGCCACCATCAGCGACCGCGGAGATTCGTGATGCTCGGTTCACCATTGGCCCAAAATAGTCCATACGGTTGGTGACCGGATCTTTCTCACACACAGGTTCGCCCCAGTGAGAGCCCATCCTGACGGACAAACCCCTGAAAATGATGTTATTTTCCGTATCATAGACGACTTGGCATTGGGGCTGCTCAAGAATCTCCGTCGGCCATTCGGCGTCAAGAAGCTGTGTCTGGCAGTTGAAGCACCACAGCAAAGCAGCAGTGGTGGTAGAGAAAGCGACCATAAAGGCATCACCTTCAGTCTTCACTTCATATCCACCTATGATACCCAGCTGTCGACGAAGGATGTCATTATGGATCTGGATGGCCGAACGCATCGCATCAGGACAGGTCTCCCAAAGACTGGTCGACTTCTTAATATCAGTGAAGATGATTGCCAGTTCACCAACAGGGGCATCCACGTAGTTAAATCGAGCGAGCCTGGAGTCACCAGGCGCATCACGCGGCTTCTTGGTGCGCTTGGTACTGGGAATAATCTGTTCCTCGGGGGGCCCAACCATCGAAAGACTTGGCCGGGTCCTGATCTTCTCCCGTCGCTTGAGATCACCCACACCTAGAATCATCACCATTAACTTGTTGGTCGCACCAAAAGATATGGCCAGGTCTCTGATCTTCTGGGCTGCGATCATGAGATCTCTTCGTTCAGCCCTGGTCACATCGACTACCAGATCCGGCGTCACGTAGTCCCACAACTCTCTAGATGCCAGAATGACCATCTCATCCTGCTCTGTCAAATTTACGTGCATGGTGTGTGGAGCTGCGATGACAGCAGGCATCATTGGGAAGTGTCCAAAAGCTCGTGACACGGTGAGGACATCGTTCAATTTGCCGGTCCGGGAGACAAACCCTCCGGCGTCGCGGATTCTTGCCCTTTCATGTGTTTCGGCAGGATCATGGTTTTGAGTCAGGTGTCTTAGGGAGCCGTCCGCTTTGACAAGGATCGCCTGGGCATCTCCAACATTTGCAACATAGAGGTCCATGTTATTGAGGTACATGACGGTCGCAACGCCGCCGAGATCAATATCGTCTTTCGTAAGCCGAACTTTTCTCTGATCGGTTGAATCTTCCTGATACTGCCGGACATCCTGATCCAGAGACTTGTAGCAAGCGAAGGCCATATTCTTATTCAGAGTCAAGAACGCCCTCCGAAGCGCATCAAGCGGTGTCTCGTGTTGCTCAGGGCGCATTCTTTTCAACTCAGAAGAGAAAGTATGGATGAAATTCTCGTGAAGGAATTTGGCAATTCTGGAACCTCCACTAGATTGAGACTGCCCGTCAAACATACCCACGACCGTTTCAACCTTGTCTGGCTTCAAACGAGGCACAATCATATCAAAGATGGAAAGATGCTCGCTTTTGCCGAGAAAGTCAGCCATACCGTATGCGAGTGAGCCCGCAAGTGAAGCAGACGTCCTGACCCGACGATCTTCGTTTTCCTCAGGGATCGTTGTAATTGTAAGAGTGACATCCATCAATCCTAGAACGCGCAAATGGATGAGAGAAGTGAAATCGGTGAGGTTTGTCTGATGCTTTGGCTGTTGCTGTTGGTTCGACAGGGAAGAGCCAGGAGGTTTGATCTCAAGCCGTTTGTTGCCCGAAAAGTTGAGGTATTTGAGGTTTCGATTCCAATTCCAGTTCCAGTCATAGGGCCAGTTCGAGACATTATACTTGAGAGAGTTGCTGCCAACATCCAGAATTGAGAGTTTGCTGACCTTACAGAGCTCTGCGGGAAGCACTTGGAAGCGATTCGCGTTGATGTGAAGTACCCTCAGGCTGCTTCCTTCTTCAAGGTCATCAGAAGGAAGAGATGTCAGTTCGTTGCCAGAGATGTACAATTCGGTCAGCAGCGGCCAACGTCTCAATAGTCCCTGGGGGAGCTCAGTTAATTCATTGTAAGACAGGTTAACAATGCGCAGCTCCGGGATGAGTGAAAGTTCACGAAATATGTCGTCTTCCAAGCGATTGTCAGCCAGGTACAGGTTCCGAAGTGACCCGCCAAATGTCGTAGCCACATGCTGAGAAAAATTAGAGTCCTTGCGTGAAGATGGACTGCCGTCAGTCAGCGATCGAGATGCAGCAGAGACTTTCCTGCCTTGGCCGAGGGAGGATGCGACAGAGGGCTTCCGGTAAGCACCACCGTTTGGAGAGCTTCCAGTGCTAAGCACGCCGCCCGATGTTTGGCTTGGTCGTCGAGCCTCTTGCTCTTCCAAAGCACCTAGCTCCTCATAGCTGGGTGTTGTTGATACGCCAGGCGTCGCGGCCGGTGTGCCGATCGGTTCGCTAGGGACCTGAGGCTGCGGGCTTCCATGCTTCGGGAAACCTTCAAGGACGTTCGAAGAGACGTTCAGAGTTTCGAGCCTCAGGCAGTGCCAAATTTCCGGCGGTAACTTTCTCAGATTGCATTCCCTCAAGTTTAGATACTTGAGCTCCGTCAAGCAGCCAATCGTGGCGGGAAGAGCAGCGAGGGGATTCTTGATCATGCTGAAGTGCTCAAGCTTGCGCAATTTGCCAATGTGAGGTGACATTGACACAAAGTGATTCTTGTCTAGAATAACCTTTGTCAGATTGGGTAAATTTTCGAAGAAAGTGTCACGCAATTGAACAAGCTTCGCAGAGGCAATATTGAGAGACGTCAATGTGGGTATAGGTGCGTCGATTTCGAATTGAGTCATAGGACAATGGTCAAGCGCCAAAGTTCTGAGTTTTGGGAACGATCCCTTGAACTTCGATATAGCATTGTGTCCAATGGCTACCTGCTCCAGGCGAGGGAGAACACACAGTGTGTCAATGTTCGTGATTTCATTGAATCTTGCGTCAATTTCTTTCAGGTTAACGAGATCTCTGAAGGTATCGTCTAAAGCACCTCTGACTATGTTGTTCGTCATCCAGATCCGCTCGAGTGTCGCGAGCTTGCCGATTTGTGGCAATTCCGAGATATTGTTGAAGCTGATGTCTAGATCAACTAGACTCTTCAGGCCGCAGAGGAGGTCAGGGAACACCTTGAAGTTGTTTGACGATATGTTGAGGCTCCTCAAGTACTGGAAGTTACCGAAGTAACTGGGCAACTTGGTGAGCCTATTGTTGGCCATCTTTATGCTGACGAGTCCGTGCAACCTGTCAAGGTTGGCATGAGTCAGGTCCTCCAAGAAGTTATTGGACACGTCCAGATATGTCAGCCGACTCGCAAGCCCAAAACTTGCAGGAAGTCTAAGAGCCTCGTTCCCAATGAACTTGATTTCTCGCAGGTTGATGCATCCCTGGATAAAGTCCTTCGGTACGTCCAAAGCCAGATTCTTCGATAGGTTTAGCGAAATAATCTCGGGCGCTTTCTTGTAAAGACCAATGGGGATCGTAACAAGGCTTCTATTCGACAGGTCTACATGGCTGAACTTTTGCTGAGCTTTGCCAAGAGGATCATTGCCATCGATGATGTAGCCAGTGATCCTGGCCGGTAGAAATGTAAAACGCAGAATGTAACTGTGATCTTCCCGGCCGACCTCTTCGATACGGTCTTTCTCAGTATAGCCCACTTGTTCGAGCATCCGTTTCTGCATGAGTATGGGCATCTCCGTCTGGTCAAGCTGTCTTGAAAGGTCATTCTTCTGCATGACCAGCTCGTAATTACTGATATGTTCAGTGAGGAAAGACTTTCGACTGAGTCCATGAACCAGGTCTGCGACAGTGGCGTATAACCCACCCGAAAGCGTAGCGAATGTAGCATCTGGACGGAAGATCCGTATGTACCAATTCAATCCATCCGGCTCGGTAATCGTAGGGCCGGGTTCAGAGGTGTCCTGGGGGAGTAAGGTAGACGGCTCGTTCTGCTTCTTCACATGCCAACTTTCCGGAGCGTCCCAATTTCCCGCGGGCACCGCATCACGCCGTCTTGTTTCCTCGGATCGAATGGAAGCACCATCAAGCATCTTGCTCTTTGCGCTCGGTGATGGTGGGTTTACAATACCTTCCATGTGAGTGAGGTCTGTATCGAGCTCCCACACATTGGATCTGTCGGGTTGTCTGATTTCCTTTCCGGGAGGAACCTCGTTGGCATGACCTCGACGACCTCTCAATTTCGCAGAGCTGATGGCTAAGCCTTTGCCGTCCCTTTTGCGCTCGTTATCTCCCGAATCGGCCAAGCGAGAGGACGTTCCGCTTTCGATACTGCCCTGCCGTCCACGCCTGGCAGGCGAAGCTTCACGTCGAGACAACTTTGAAGCAGCAGCTTTAGTGGTCTCTTGTACTGCCTTCGACCCGGTGATGTTCTTCAAATGACCGTGTTTCGGACGGCGTATCTTGTCGAGGAAAGACCGCTTACTCGTCTGTGCCCCAGGCGAATTTTGGCCCTGTTCTCTGGAGTAGGCGCTTTGGACGCTTGGAGTAGGGCTGGTTGAACGGCCAACAAGTGTCGTAGTCGAAGTCATCGGAGTTGGGTAGTTCAAGCTGCCTTCTCTAGACGGCCGAAGACCTAGAGATAGATCGTCTCGTCCCGTTGCTGGGCGATTAGAATAGCCTGCTAAATCACCAGCGGCTGTCGGTTTCTCTTCCTTGCTTCGTGAGTGGCGGTGGCCGCTGAAATGCCGGCGGGATTGGTCTCTCTGGGACACCGACCCGCGTTGGCCATCAGCCGTTGCTGTGGGTGCTTCTCGGACAGGAGCTTCGCCATACTGGGGTATATCCTGAAATAGGTTTGATATTAGCTTCCTGCTGCCCAAAGGATAACAGTCACGTGATATACAGCACGCAAAAGATGACAGACTGCTCGATAAAAACGAAAACGAACAAAAAGTACACTAGGCGCCGAAACTCACGTTGAAACTTTGGTATAACCACGGAGTGATTTCGCTCGAAGGGAGAGGGGTATGAGGTCTTGCTTGATTTGGAGCCGGGGAAGTTCCTGGATTTCGGGAGCCATCGGAATTGGCTCTCTCGCGTGCTCGAAATTGATCGAGGGAGGAAGGTTTCGTAGCCGAATTTTGAGTGAAATTGTCCGAGTCATGTCTCGGATCCCCATTTCCAACATACTCGTCGCCGAAAAATCCTTGCAACTTCTTTTTGAAAAGCGCACCGGCACTAGATTTGGAACCTTGGCTACTGACAGTCATGGCGCTGGCGACTGAAGGCCTTCGGTGATCACCGTTGTAGTCTAACTCTAGAGGTTCGCTCGCATATGTCTGGGCCGTTCCTGGACGGAATAAGTTGGATGCGGGAGACGCCTCCTGCTCCGAATAGTCGTTGAAGAAGGTTGACGGACCATCATTGGGTGCTACCGTAGGAGAAGAAGCAAGCGAGGGTTCTGCGTCGTGTTGGGAACTGTCCGGTGGATTTAAATTTAGTTGTGGCGGCCGATTATTCGAGTTTGCAGTTGGTGAAGTGCCGGGATCCTCAGTTCCCAGCAAATTCATGGCCTTTCTGTGACTGCCAAATTGAGGAGGTTTACGTTGGTCTTTTGGGGCGAAATCTGAGCCCCAAGAAAAGATGGAAGAATATAGGTCACTCGGATCTTTTATTGTTGGTGATGTGCAAGTCTGTGCATCTGGCCTGGTAGTACGTCAGTCAACTGTAACCAGAATTGAAAGTCAACATGAGCCCATCGCTTTCTGTAGCTTTCAATCATCCCATCAGATAGCGCTATGCGTGAAGTGACTGAGGCAGCACAACCCAGGAACGGAATGGCAGCATTCACCAATACGGTGAGTGAAGTAGGATTCCAGACACATAACGACAGACATGGTAGGACATATCTAGAAGAGATGCCGAAGACAAGCCAGCATTGCACGTGGCAACGGCAGCCACCATCCGTTCTCCTTCGCCGAAAGTAACGACAGCCACATGACGGCTATGTCTGTAGCCTCCGACCAGAAGCAATATGAGGGAAGAAAGAGCGGGGAGGATAATGTTGCCTACCTGTCCGTATCTCTGAATCCCGATAATGGAGAAACACTGCGCGCGTTCGAAGGTTCATGATTATGCTGAGGTTGGTGGGTTCGACCTTCTCTAACAGTCTCTTGCGACAACCAGCTGTGCGCCCCTGAGCTCTCCGAGCTGCGCCGCCCTCCGGATTGATCACTGTTTCGATGCGACATGCTTCTGACTTATGAACAGTTGTTTAAGGAGGGGACGTGGCGAAAAAGAAAACGGACTGTCACCTGAAGCGGTTGCCGAAGAGGGAAATAGGGGGAAGGAGGGAAAGCATTAATGAGATCGAAATCGAATTTATGGTGACAAAAAAGCGAGGGAGTTAATTATGATCTCGTGAAGGTGTCGTGGGAGGAACCGCTGGTAGATCCGATCGGGGGGCTGATCTCGAATGGCGTGGGGATATAGATACTGCGTCGTCGGTATAGGCAAAGATTATATAAACTCTAAAAGTAACCCGAAGGTCTCAGCGAAAATGTACCACCGGAAAAGGAAGGCTTGCCACAGGCAGTTATCACAGTACGAACAGTATACGATCGTGGCACGGGGTTTAGCGTCGGGCGCGACGGTGTCAAGACGTGCTTCATGTTCTGGAGGGTGAGCGGCAGCGGTCAGGAAACGCCATCGCACATTCTGGGACGAGGACAGCCAGGCCTGCGACAGGCTTCAAGAATGACGGCAGGTGGGGGGTAGGGAGAAAAGGGGGCGGGACGGGAGAGGAACAGAAGAGTTCAGGGAATTAATAAAAGAAGAGGGAAGAAGAGGGGGGAGGAAAGGGGAATGAGAGAACGTCAGAAAACCACCAGCATGAACCGGACAGGTGAGGTTCGCGTGGATGGGAGTTTAGGTGGTGATTAAAGTGGTGGTGGTGACGGTCGGCGGGAGGAGTGAACCTGCGCAGAGTTGGAAAGGCGTTGAGGCTCTGACCACGAGCAACCCGCTAAACCGGACCGAGCAGCAGCAGCAAACAGCAGCAGCAGTAGCAGCTCCCTCTTGTGGGTTTTTGGGGAGGGGGAGTGGTTCAGATTCTGGTGGACCGCTGCTCGGAAGCTACTGTAAGCTCCCTCCCATGAAAAGTCCCCAACTGGTTTGACCGGTGGACATGATGTCAAGATCCGACTGGTCTACTTTTCTGTCGCTCCAAAAGGGTCGTACCGATTGGGACAAAGTCCCGATACCTTAGAGGCTTGAGTTTGCATTTCCGGCATGAAAAATCTTATTATTAAGATTTAATCCGCCAGCTCAGATTCACTTTGTGAACCATTTGGGGAGCTTTCAAGGGTCGTTTCCGGGGCATGCATGGTCCGTGAGGATGTCCGTGCTTCAACAGGATACATACACTACGGCAGATAATCACAACTAGCTTGCGATGCTACCTCTTGTACGGAGCACACAACACCTTTTTGGAAGCCGGAATACCCGGCAAAACTTCCACGGCCCTTGTCCGGCAAGGTTTTAGTCATCCCAAATCCTGACGGTTAAAGCGGCATTGGTTGAATAATGGCTGAGAATTTGAGCAGCTGATGATACTTGGTAAGTTTCAGCTGTCTACGCCTTTTTCCTCTCTACTTTTTTCTTTTTTCTTTTTCATAAGCGAGCGGAGTATCTACGGTCAACACTACCGGGCCTGTCCTACCAATCAGATCTCATGCCATCCCACTCCTGAGCAAGGACTCCTGCACATGAGCGATTGTGGCGTTCCGTTGATCGCCAGATCATTGCACCTTTAGCAAGAGAGGCATGTTCAGGAGCGGTGCAAGGTGGATGGGGTGGAAAAGAGGAAATTAGATATATGTTGATCGACCTGAACGGATGCGGTACAGGGTTAGTAAGTAGTTACTGTAAGTTCCCGGCAACACTCATACCCTTTCTAGGTTTGCGGGTTTACAAAACAAATGACACATCCCATATCAGTAAGGTTAACCGAGCTGGCTAATTGCCAAAGATATAGCACTAGCCAGTGACCCTTTTAGAAGGTGGAAAGCAGATTCTCAACACCTGTTCAACAGATTTGCTTTTGTCGTACAGATAAGCAATGTCGAATTGGGGGCCATGGTGTATGGTTCCACTGCCATATTCTTCGCTCGAATTATCGGCTCATAGTATTTTTGCTATCAGACAACCCTCGAATATCCGTTGACATGTAGTGCCCTAGATGTTCACACTGTTTGAAATTTTTTAATCATATATTCAGAGTGGTGCTACTACCCATCTATTAGAAATACCTTGACGGTATCATCGAAGCCCGACTAAAATATTGAGAATATATATTAGCATCCCGGGGTATTTTGAACATTATCGGGATTTCGGATTCCAGATTTCGCCAATGGCAACAACTGTTCAAATCTTCAGAATTAGTGAATATATATATACAAAGTACTTAAGCTACTTGGCCAGTTATCTATATGGACCGATTGAAAACGGTACCAACCTGGAGCACTACTACTTTTAGCATGCAGGCACAGTTGACCCGCATAATGGGGCGCAGTAGAGATGCATCTCCATGAGGAGATCGGAAGTGCTACGTAGTCGGGTTAATAATTCCGAATGGCACCTGCAGGTCACTGATGAAGCAAAAAGCATCGCTCCTGTATTGTATCCAAAATGAAAAGGAATTACCTGATGCGTATGAACGGCTCTGCCTGATCTGGAACGATTCCACATCCTATTATGGGCATGGGCATATGTAAAGTGACAGTTCCCACGGTTGGACGTCCTGGACTGTTCTAGGTGCGCCAGAAAAGAGTGTTCGTTTGGCTCAGTTACTTGTTAGGGGTGCGACGATGTCATACTGCCCGAGAATGTAGTTGACGCTCGAGAGTATGGAATTTGATCATACTGTATCTGGTTGAAAGTCAATCTTTTGCGATGGTTCCCCAGAAAACACATATACTTCGCCATCGTCAAGCCACAGCGTCGCTCTGATATCAGCGGCTAAGCGGGGCATGTCAATTAACCATGGTGGTTCTACAATTATCTGTGAACAAGGTTTGGGTAGACAGGGGCTGTGTCACCTGGACACAGTAAGATAATTGATAGAGAGCAGAAATCTGCTCTACGTGAAGCTGCTTCCCGTGGTGGGTGGAGCGTAAGCATGAATCGGACATGGCAGAGGAGGCCCACGAGAAAATCCTGCAGCAAAGCGGAATGATGTATGCGAGAAAGACTAGCTAGAAGCTACTTCTTATAAAAAGAGATATTGTTGGGTTGTGGTTCTAGATCACCAGGGTCCCGATAGCCTGATAGGTGCCGATGGAAAAAGAGAGAGGCTGGGGGTGGAGCGGACGGGCGGTGATCGACTCCCAACTCAGGTGGCGGTTGATGCTATTGTTGGAAAGGGCCTAAACCCGCGCGACCGCCGCTGTCTTGGAGCGGTCGATGGCTGTATAGGACATGATGCAGAGGACGAAATGTCAGAGTGTACTACGGGGTACGGAGTACTTAGGTGCCGTTTGATATGCGAAAGGTGTCAAGTGATGGCCTGTCCTGGTATTGTGGTTTGGACTGACGGGTAGACAGCTTATTGCCTATTCAAGTAAGCAAAGTTTACTAGGTTTGGTGGAAAGTGGGCGGCGCCTGCCGCTGAGAATGTTAGATCCTTCATTGATACATCTTGTATCAAGAGCAGACAACATTGAAAGCTACTAAACAAAGATGTGAGAGAATTGCTATCAAGCTGATAGGTCCATCCCATTCTTTAGGGATAATACTTTTGCCTATTTTTCATACTCCACACAGAGAGATCATTCAAACTCATTTCCTTGTGGTCGCATCCTCTACGTAAGGTACAGTCATGGTCGACAGTCCTGAGCCAATCAGTGGGGCGGATGGGGCGGTGATGAGGCCCCATGAGCGACCCGGTGACTGCCCGATCGGGCATAATGGCGATGACGGGCCCGAGATGGAGCAACAGCAAAAGCGAGGAGGCTGGACCAAGAAAACCATCAGTCCGACCTTTCGATGGAGTACGAGGAGTCGGAGCTGTCCACACGGACGGTGAGGATTGCACCTTCCTCCGCAACTAATTTCGCCTGTGCCTTAAATATGATTGCGTCCCTACTCTTGGCTTGTGAATGATGGCTGCCTCGAGTTTGACTCCTCACTACCACCACCGGCACCTTCCTGCGCCGTGACTTTGCCGGCCAAAGTGGTATTGCATTAACCTAGTACTGATCCTCAATACCTGTCCATCCTCCTGTTTAATATCCCTCTCATCCCGATTTCACCCCCCCCTCCTCCAAACAGAAAGAGACGCAAATACATCACCGGTTATTGAACTCTGTCCGCCCTCTCAACCTATACCCTGATTGCAGTTGACCACCCCAATTGAGTGAATCACCGGGATATTTCGTGCCCACCATGAGACTTCCGCTTGTTAGCTCGACAGTCGCTCTTCTTTCCAGCGCCAGCTTAGTGGCAGCGCAGACATACACCAATTGTAACCCACTGAAGAAATGTAAGTGCCCAAAATCGTATGTTTGATGGGCAGGCGCAGCTAATACTTCTAAAGCATGTCCTGCGGATCCCGCACTGGGCAAATCTGCGAGCTATGACTTCACCCAAGGCAGTTCGTCCGACTTTACTGCAACCGGTAGCCCGACCTATGGTGACAATGGTGCCGAGTTCACCGTAGCTCAACAGGGAGATGCGCCATTGATCCAGTCCAACTGGTACATCATGTTTGGGCACGTGGAATACGTGATCAAGGCTGCCCCTGGAACGGGCATTGTCAGCAGTGCCGTTTTGCAGTCCGATGACTTGGATGAGATCGACTGGGAATGGCTTGGAGGGAACGACCAGCTTGTGCAAACCAACTACTTCGGAAAAGGAGATACAAGTAGCTACAATCGTGGAGCTACCCATAATGATCCTGGGAACCACGACGACTTTCACACCTATACTGTGGACTGGACGAGCAAGCAAATCGTCTGGCAGATCGATGGCACAACGGTCAGAGTGCTTACGCCGGATACTGCCGACACGAACCAGTACCCCCAAACCCCCATGGTAGTCAAAGTAGGAGTCTGGGCTGGAGGCGATCCCAGTAACCCTCAAGGTACAATCGGTGAGTGTCTAGCCACATGTCCCTGCAGTGCTTGCCACTGGTTTGCAATATGCTAATGTTTGTCTTAGATTGGGCTGGAGGGACGACCGATTATAGCGCCGGACCCTACACAATGTACTTGAAGTCCCTCAAAGTGACGGACTATTCGACTGGCTCGTCATACTCATATGGTGATGAGAGTGGGGACTGGACGTCAATCACTGCCAACGGAGGCCAGGTTAATGGAAACATTGGGGCCGATACAATGACCTCAATTGAGTCAGCACCCACTGTGACGTCGACAGTTGCCAGTATCCCTATCCCTTGGAGCGGCACTCATCGTGAAACATCCAGCTTTGTGACTCCAGATGTCTGGCCTTGGGTTGCGACAGCAACATCGACATCGCTGCCTTCTGGCTGGACATATTCTGGTTCTAGACAAATCCAGCCGCCTAGCGCGGCTTCTGTGAGTGAGCATTTCCCTTAACACCCTTTTATACAAACATCAGGATCTCACGCTAAATCGGTACTGCTTTTAGTCTTCCTCCCAGTGTATATCAGCCTCCTCGCAATCTCGGCCGGCTTCATTCTCCCCCTCCGTCTCTAAATCCCGCTCAAGAACTCCAAGTTTGACTGCTTCCTCGACGACTGCTGCTGGACAAACTAGTTCCGCCACTCATGCGGGTAGCTCCACCACGACCAGACATCTCTCTCCTACTTCAACCAATCATGCAGCCCCAAATGTGAATGCTGCGGGAAGACCAAATAGGATTCACATTGGCATGCATGTGATATGTGTGCTTATTAGCACAGTGATCATGCTCTGATACGCTGCGCAACGACCGTTGAAAAATTGATCAGGTCTATACATTACCAGCACCGCTACTCGACGACAGTTATGACAGTTATGCATACGACACGACTACTATAACACGACATCACGACGAAGTGTATATGAGTGATTGGCCCCTTTCCTTCTTCCTTGTTTCTGATAGAGATCTTCATGAGCTATGTACAGCATAGGGTTGGCGTTGAATCACGAAAGAGGCGAGTCAGACGAGCTCGCTAATTGCACCACATGCTGTGGCTTAATTGGATCAATTGGCGTTGGTAGCTCCTAATTAATAATATTGGCTTTTGTTAAAACCATCGTTGTTTTTCTTAGCCCACCCTAATCGTGATGTTGAGAATTGTGAAGATTTGGCTGAAGAAGAAGAGGAAGAATGATAACAACAGGGCTTGATCAGACATTACTGAGCTATTCGGCTGACAAAAAGGATCTCCCCCCATGGGAGCAGTCAACTTCCCAAATATACTAGGTCACTTCATAAGTCGTTTGACCGCAGACCTACCTCATGTTGTCCCGAAATTTCCATTGGAGACGCTACCGCAATAGAATACGGACGGTCAAATAACTGACCAATTACAGAACCTACTGTAGACATTCAGATGGCCTACATCGACACCCTGACCAGGTGGCACTCATATAATAGTATCTGGCTGGAAGGGGGAAGAATAAAGTTAGCGACTGCAGCATGGCAATGTCAAGAATGAGAATCTTAACCTAAAATCGAATTGGTTTAGATCACGATGAAGCAGTCGGGGAACGGGCAGTCCAAGCAAGTTAGCTACGATGAATATAAATAGACGCCAAAGAAGGATACATAAGAAAAATAACTAAGCCAAGTGAAGACGGATGAGAGTCCAATAGTCCGTAAACAGATACCCAACATTATTACAACCACACAACACAGAAAAGAAGCACAGACTACCGTAACATTCAACGATCCCACCATACCATGCCATGCATCTTGGCCCATAACATCACTCAAAAACACAATTAAACTCACATCCCGGATTCAAGGTGATTTCAAACCTCAACATCGGATCCTCGACCTTGTCCTTCCCTGCTGGTGGCACGGCCGTCAGTGACTCGTAAGCCTGCAAAATCCTTACGACGGTATATCCCATCTCGATCATCGCGAACTGCTGTCCCAAACAGATCCTAGGCCCACCATTAAACGGAACGAAATACCACGGTTTCGGCACCCAATCGCCCATCCATCTCTCGGGAATCCACTTTCCAGGGTCGAAATAGTTCTTATTACTTCCAGGGGATGGGTAATGCGCCGGATCCCTCTGCATCATCATAGTCGAGTAGATCACGCGAGTGTCGGCACGAACGCCTACAGGTCCGGTGCCATCAACGCCACCGCCACGGGGGAGGGTCGTGTTCTTTAGTGCGTAGCGAACGTTAAATGGGACGACGGGATAGACGCGCATCGTTTCGTTAAGTACAGCCGTGAGGTATTTCATTTCTTTGAGGTCTGTGTAGGTGGGTTTGCGGCCGGATGGGCCTAGACCCAGTCGGGAGGCGATTTCGGATCTGAGTGCTTTGACTACGGAGGGGTTGCGGGATAATTCGAAGAAGCAGAATGCGAGAGTTGTGGCGGTTGTGTCGCGGCCGGCGAGTAGGATGGCGGTTAGTTGGTCGCGGATGACTTGGGGGTCTCGGGTGAAGCGGGCTAGGGCGTGGATGAATGTTTCTTGCTTTGAGAGGGACTTGTCGAGTTCTTCGGGGCTGAGGGATAGGGCGCGTTGGATGAAGGGGGCCATGAAGTCGTTCATTATCTTGAGCTTTTGGCGGAACTTGGTACGGGAGAGGATGGGGTTGAAGGGGCTGGGTTGGTGGTCAGGATTAGTTGGTGATTGGAGGGAAAGAAGATAGCAGCAGGAGGGCGTTTGAGAGTAATGTACATACCCGTAGCGAAATATCTCGCCCTGTCGGTGTTGTACGTAGCTGAAGGCGTCGGCGAAGCTGGTGGCTGGATTCTGCAGGCTGTTGGTACCTTCGCCGAAGAGATAGGCTGTGGCAGCGTCTAGGGTGTATCGAAGGAACAGGGGAGTTAGGTCGACGACTTTGTTGCTCTTGGTCCCTGCCAGGAGGGGGAGAAGGTGTTGGACGTGGTGCTCGAAGAGTTCTGTGTCCACGATGCGGTCCCTGGTGAACATGGGCCGAATGAGTTGA
Source organism: Aspergillus piperis CBS 112811 (assembly GCF_003184755.1). Lineage (NCBI taxonomy): Eukaryota > Fungi > Ascomycota > Eurotiomycetes > Eurotiales > Aspergillaceae > Aspergillus > Aspergillus piperis. The sequence goes on along the minus strand of NW_020291599.1, from coordinate 739,349 downwards.
CGCGAGCGAGACCATAGTTCGCCGTCCGTGACGAAGATACTGTCGCCTAAGAACTCTTTCCAATCGTGATGAAAAGGCTCTCCTTTGCCATAGTCCGCAAATTGGCCGGTGAGTAAAGCTCTGATGTTCTCGGGGTCCTTGGTGATGATCACTCGATTTGAAATACCAATATCCAGTTCAGCGGTTTGGACATGATCAATGGTTGACGCGCCATGGGCAGTCTCCATGAGATTCTGCCAGTAAGTGAGATCCTCACATCTGCTGTTTGCCATCACATAGGCGTAAACATTGTCGAGGGCTGGGGATATCTCGGTTAGCCTACGGATCATTGTGAAAGGGGCATGCTGGTGATGGTAATATTCGGGGACGTGGTATTAACAGACCGTATGGCAGCCAGAACCGCATGCGTGGAGCCCTCAGGCCCAGTCGAGAGATTTCCCAAGACACTTGGATCTTACGGATGAGACATGCAAGGAAGAAGATCCCCACGAGGCAAGCGGATGCCTTCATGGGGCTCACCCGGTCAACAAGATATTCAAGCATGGTGCCAGGGCAAAGGCCTCAAGAGGGAAGTGGGATGAGTCAAGGTATAGTTAAGGGTTGGAAAGCCACGGCACAGGAATGCAAGAATTATTCTGGTCGTGGACACGAGTCATGCACTATTTAACCAAAAGCTCGACTATATGTCACCCAAGATGCAAGACCCCCGCTCGTTTGATTAAAACTCTCATTTTGATTGACCAGTGAACCCCGCGCATTGCTAAACAATTAGACCCGAGGTTCCTATACTGGAATGGTAGTTGCAGATCGGATAGACAAGAAGAGAAATATGAAGCTAGAGAGCTAGCTAGCTGAGTAAGGCAATTTGGCGCATCTGATGGAGCTGAAATGAACTGCTGGTATGGAGTGTGGATCCGGCTCAATTGGTCGGGTTCTTGATCCTTGTACAAACTTAAACTTCTATGTCCTAACTGAAAAGAGCATATGACCCTCTATGACAGGAAATTACAAGTTGACACCACAGGTCAAAAGCATTGAGGCGAAGTGGTAGATGCTAAGTTTCCGGCATTTCTCTCTGGGGCAATTCGCAGCCAAACTCGCCAGTTGGCGGCTGCGCCACGGCAGTACCTAGCACGTGACTGATGTGGCGCGCGACTTTCATCATCGGCGAAGCAAAGTTCCTGCGACGGATACCAGATCTCTTCCCAAAACATCCCTCCTCTCCCCTCAGCTCTTTCCCTCCATCCTGTATAGCCTCCGATTCTTGACAATCTTTGGCTCCGGGAAACCTATTATATAAACTAGCGAATCGTCTCAAGAGCGCCTTCTGGGTTCAGTGGCGCGGCGTTTTACGATACCCCGTGCCGTCCCTCCTACATTTCCTCGCCTACGTCTGTGTCACTCCTAGGTCGCTCTTCAGCACTCGTGCGTTTGCATCATGACTACAATGGTCACCGCAGGAACCCCGCTCGCTGAGGCGCTGGGTCATGTCATTCCCCCGAAGCTGGTCGAGATGGGTTGGAGCTCCGACGGTGGCGACGACTCAGCCCTTACCGATTATGTGATCTTGATGCTGGCGAATGGCAAGACTCAGGAACAGATCGCCGGCGAACTCTCCAATGATCTTCTCGGCGGTCTCGGTGAAGGCGATACACAGGCCCTCGATTTCTCGAGATGGCTCTTCGAACAAGTCGAAATTCTCAACCAACAGATCAATGGCGGGGGTGCCCCGGCACCCAACGAGGCTTCATCTGCACAGGCGATTCCGTCATTTGGTGATCAAGAATCTGCTCCTACACAAATGTCCGGCTTTGATGGCAATGCGCAGGATGCCGATATGAGCATGGGCGATGCAGCCCAAGGCGACTCGATGTGGGTTTTCTTTCTCCCCATACCCAAGTTGGCGATATAGACTAACCTCTCTTTTTTTTTATGTATAGACCGACGGGACCGAAAGCCATGCGCAATGGTCGTGGTGGTGGACGTGGTAGAATGCTCAACCAGATAAATCGCTCGATGGACCGTGGGGACTCGGCTTTACATCGAGTCCGCGGTCAAGCTGGCGGTGGACGGGTCAACTCCCACGGCCGCGAGCACGGAAAGGGCCGTTTCAATCAGAATGGAGGCGGCAGAATGCCCGGTGGTCGTCAGATGGGTGGAATGAATATGGGCAACATGATGAACATGACCCAGTCGGATCAGATGCACCTCATGTCTCTGCTTGAGGAGCAAGCTCGTATGATGGCGCAGATTATGCCCGGTTTTGTTCCTCCGGCAATCAACCCGGCGTTCCAGCAAAATGGCTCCCAAAATGGCCGGTCTTTGTTCGATCGAGTCGAACGTCAGCATGGCCATCGGCACCGCGGTCAGCGCCATAACAACCATCACGAACAGTCGGGAGATGTTGACATGGATACGAAACCTGATCAGGCTGGACAGGAAGGGGGCCAGGATGAAAGCAATACCAACACTGTCTGTCGCTTCAACCTCCGGTGTACCAGGAAGGACTGCCCGTTTGCACACCAGTCGCCCGCCGCCCCCGAAGGTTCTCCGGTCGACGTTTCGGATATTTGCACTTACGGGGCTGCTTGTAAGAACCGCAAGTGCACAGGCCGCCACCCTTCACCTGCCGTCAAGTCGGCGCATCAGGCGGAGGAGCTCTGCAGATTCTTCCCCAACTGCGCCAACCCTCATTGTCACTTCAAACATCCCAGCATGCCCCTTTGTCGGAATGGAGCCGACTGCTCTCAGGAAGGCTGCAAGTTTACTCACATCCAAACCCCATGCAAGTTCACACCTTGCCTTAATCCGAGCTGTCCTTACAAGCATGCCGAGGGCCAAAAGGGTGCCTTCTCCGACAAGGTGTGGACTCCGGGCTCGAAAGAGCATGTGAGCGAACGGAAGTTTGTTGCAGAGGAGGAGGGTACAGAAGAGTTGATTAAGCCTGACACGGCCGGGGAAGGTTCTCAGAGTCAGGAGATCGCGACTTAGATTCCGGCGTTGGATCAACCTGACCACATTTCTTTTGATGATTCCACATTGTCCAATTCCCCATATGATGCCGGAGAGATCTCATGTATTATTTTGTGTGCGCGGGTGCTTACTTGGGAGGGCGTTCAATTTCGATCTACTTTATGTTATGGTCATGGCAATGGCAGTAAAGAATACTTACGGTGGCTTTGTAAATAGAATCTGGATATCATGAGATTGCTTATGTTCTGCACGGCCTAGTCAGTCAGTACCTTTCAGCTTTTGTAATAGTGGTCTTGTTGTTGGGGACCTTCGTAGTAACTGGAGTGCATATGCCGGTCGTCAATAATAAACTTTATTGCGGTCGGCAATCGGAGCTTCTGCTAGCGGCCCCTCCGCTCCGCAGCTCTTCCGCTTCCTCCACCCCGTTGAGCACCCTGGACACTTGGTTGCTGACCCCAGTGTGTCTCATTATCGCTAATATGCGGTTACCATGTGCTTCCAGCCGTGCGTTCCGGCAAGTGCGAGCGCCATTGGCTCTGCTCCACAGGGGTCAGAGGCACGCCGTGCATACCAAACAGTTTGACGCTGCGGTCATAGGCGGTGGCATCACCGGCCTCACAGCGGCCTACCAACTATCGCGCGACCCGTCGTGCTCCAAAGTCACGCTTTATGAGAAGTCCTCCCATTTGGGAGGCTGGCTCTCGTCCGAGCAGATTCCTGTCCGTGGAGGACATGTCGTCTTCGAATATGGTCCGCGGACCTTGAGGACGAGTAGTCCCTCGTGCCTTCCCATGATGGATCTGGTAAGCCAGGACGTCAGTACTAGGGGGGTTGCCTATGGCTAACAATACTGGCTCAATGCTGCAGATAATGAACTTGGATTTATTGGATGATGTTCTGATCTGCGACAAGAAATCGCCCGCAGCTCAAAACCGTTACATCTATTACCCCGATCATCTCGTACGCCTGCCATTTCCGCCCACGGAGGGATTGCTTAAGACAGCCTGGACACTTTTGATGGAGCCGTTGTTCGAGACTTTTCTATATAGCGCTATCTTCGAGAAGCCAAAAAGGGCTGAAAATGCCCACATCCTCTCCCGTGACGAATCAGTCGCGGATTTTGTTTCGCGTCGGTTCTCCCCCAAAATGTCGGAGAATCTCGCTTCTGCGGTCATGGCTGGCATTTTCGCGGGAGACGTAAACCGTCTGAGTGCAGAAATGGCCATTGGCTATGTACGAGAACTCGAGAAGAGATATGGATCTATAGTGGATGGCATGATGACCCAGAGGGCGTCAGGAATGCGTGCTATGCCAATGGATGAGTTGTTGGCGTTGGAATCGGTGGCGGTCCCATCCCACAGTGATGATCGTTACTGGAAGAGTCTGCGTGCGGTGGTCTCAGATGCCAGCGTTCTTACGCTGAAGAACGGTTTGGGACAACTGACAGATGCTATGGCTGCCCAACTCAGGAGTTCCAGTAATGTGGAAGTTGTGACGGGGACTGAAGTAACCTCGCTTAGCCAGAATCCGAAAACTCGGGACTTGACCGTGAGTGAGAGCTTACGTCTATTTGCTATCAAATGGATTAAAAGGCTGACATGAGTATAGATCGGGTTTGGTACGAACGAGTCAAAGACTCATAACCGTGTAATTGCCACCCACGCGCCCTCGAGTCTCGCTCGGCAGATAGAGAACACAAAGGTGGGTGTCGTACCTTCTGATACGATCCGCGCCCTAGGACAGAACAACTACGCAGCGACTGTCATGGTTGTCAATTTATATTACGAGGACCCAGACCTGGTTCCAGTTGAAGGGTTCGGATACCTGCTACCTAGCTCGGTTCCCTTTGAACAGAACCCCGAGCGGGCCCTGGGAGTTATCTTCGGGTCCCAGTCCAGCGAAGGACAGGACACTGCACCCGGCACAAAGCTCACCGTGATGATGGGTGGTCATTTGTGGGACGGCTGGAGCGAGTCCGACTATCCTGATCCGGATAAAGCAGTTGAGATGGCCCAGGCATTGCTTCATAGGCACTTGGGAATCAAGACGGCTCCGTCTGTGGCACGCGCCCGGTTGCTCCGCGATGCTATACCCCAGTACACAGTTGGCCACCTGTCCCGCATGAAAGAGCTCTCGCATTCTGTTCGGAGTGACTTTCATAAGCGGCTCACCTTAGCTGGTGCATGGTATGGCACTGTGGGAATTGGCGTAGTGGACTGCATCAGACAAGGTTACCTAGCCTCGTCGTATGGTGTTGGCTCTAAGAAACTTGGCCCTGGAAATAGCCGTCGACCTTGGACCAAGCATGACTTCCATAACTGGGAGCTGGAAGGGGGCATAGCTACCTCCCCGGTTCGGTTCGATAATGTTCACGTTACGGAGCGTCAGCATTACTAGGACAGACCTACACGGGCTTTCGATGTCTATATTAGCATGTATGATACCAAATGTATGATTATCTGCACTATGCGGGGAAAAGCGAATATGATATCGCCAGTAGCGATCCCAGATATCAATTTGGTAGCGCGAGAAGCTAGTATAAAAAACAGTAAAAATGTAACGATGTTACAGAGTATGTCTTTCATCCGGATTTTGCCATCCTCGGTAGACTGCCACGGATGGCTTATGTCGGGAGAAGGGCTATCATGGATCGGACGAGAGATCCGCGAGGCCCAAGACATGTAGCGAATATCTTGATACGCTTTGGCTCTAGTGCTGAGGAAGTCGAGCCGCTTCCAATGTCTGGTTTGATACTCCTGCATCGACTATCGTACGGATTGGTATGCTCTAGCAATCAAGTCACCAGAGACCCGGAATAAATGCCGTTTATGGATGCCAGTGACCGGAATGGCTGTAATGGAGCACCTTCAGAAAGTCGCACAATAGGACCTAATTAATAAGAAGTACGGTTACTTCTGCGAATCGGTAGTTCCCTCTACTCCTTCACTTCGGTGGCCTCCTTCTTGTCTCCGTTCGAATCGAACCCGAGGGAGTCCAGTTGGCGAATCAGCTCCTGAATCTTGATCACCTTCTCCAACTGCTCGGGAAGAAGGGCCTCTCCCTGGGCTTTCTTGTCGCGCAGGTCGCGAGCCTGCCTCAGCTTCTTCTTCAAGTTGCGGGCCTTCTTTTCCTTCTCGGCTTCAGGGTCGACTGCCTCTTCGGTTTGCGCTGCGTCCTTTTCGGCTCCGTTCGATTGCCTCTTAGCCTCTTCGGGCGCACCGGCACGCCAGTTCTCGATGCGAGTCACATCCTTGCCGTTGGTAGCACCATCCTGTGTCGCCTTGGCCTTCTTTCTAGCTTCGCGACGCTTCGCATTCTTGTTGTTGGTTGCACCACCTGCCTTGTTGGCCGAGGTGTCCTCGTCGTCCTTCAATCCATCGGCACCGGGAACCCCGCCTTTTCCGCGATTCTTCCAGGCCTCTGCCGCACGGGTTTTGTATAGTTCCACATCCTCAGGAGGGCGGTATCCCGGTCGGACACGGATCTCTCGTCGCTTGGAACCGTCGGCACGGACAGACGAAGGAATGTAGCGCTCCCCTGTGGATTCATTCGTTGTGATCCCGGAGGAACTGACCGCACCAGGCTTGTTGGAGGCCATAATTTTATTTTCGTTCGGCGAGGTGTTGAGAGTCGGTCGGGTGGGAAAATGTCAGTGTGGGCCTGAGGGGGAAGACAAGTAGTTCCACGGTAAGAATTTCCCCCTGATTTAAGTCTCGAGGGTGAATGCGTTGGAATTAAATACCGGTGTATGTTGCCACAGTTATTCACCAGTCAAGCCCGACAGCGCATTTAAATTGTGGACTCGTCGACGTAAGGTTGATTGATTCTCCAGGCGGCCAGTCGGAGGCTCTGCGCAGGTGGTGTTCCGACTGGCCAATCAGCGACCCGGTGATTCCCGCTGTTGCTTTTCGCGGCCGCCAAACCGAACTCGATCCTGACTGGAATCTTCAACCTCATCTCGCCCATCCTCTCTGCCTTGCTGTCTTTCCCCGCTCCCTTCCCCCTCTATCTTTCTATCCATTACCGTCACAATGGCCGGCGCTGTAAGTGTTTTCTTTGTATGGGTTTTGTCACAGTTCAATGGCTAACTCCAGGGTGTTCCCGTTCCAGTTCGCTTCCGCTATCTACCAGCATGTCTCCCCTTTCACTCCGGAAATCGATACTTGTCGCCCGTCATGGAATGGTCTTGCTAATTGGGAATCTTTGAACGACTTACAGGGGCCTGATCCGCCGTAACGCGGTCTACCTGACCACTATCTTCGCCAGTGCCTTCGCCTTCGAGCTGTACGTTGCTGTTATCGGGATCTTTCGGGGGGTTGACAATCGCTAAACAATTATCTTTGGAATAGGACCTTCGATACTGCCTCCAACAAGGTCTGGGATTCTTTCAACCGCGGCGTACGTTTCTTCCCTCCCACGACCTTTCCGCATGAGTTATACTGACGGGTTCGTTTCACTACTGCAGCGCCAATGGAAGGACATTAAGCACCAGTACCTCAACAAGGCCGACGATGAGGACGATGAGTAAATTCGGGTACAATACTCGCCGTGTTACATATGAAAGAATAGAAGTGGTGCTAGGGGGTTCAAAATATCCATTCCCATGTTATACTATAGCCGAGTGCCGGGAAGGAGAAGTGCTATAACCCAGGGTGTTTGTACGAGATAGATTCGCAATAACCTGTAACTTTTGTTTTTTCAGCAGTCCATCCAGGAGCAGGGTATGCATACGTAGGTTATCCTACCATGTAGGCCAGGTCAGTAGTCAAGCAACACACGGATGTTGCCCAGCTGGGCGGGGGAAAGCCAACCGGGCGTTCACACGCCGTGGATGAGAATCGCGGTGGCGCCAAGCCCCGGTGTTTGCAGTACCTCGATGTCATGGGCGAACCAACTCTTAGGACACTCCTCTTCTCTTTCACATATTGTCTAATACAGTGTCATCGCTTTTTGCTTTCGGAACGACATCTCCATCAGGGGTCCTATCTGAATGAGAGAATAGGAAAGTTCCGCTCATGTTATCAACGGGCTACTGGTGCGTGCCGCTGGATACCATAAAACCCGACTTCCCACCACTTCCCCACGGTGACATCGCCGTGCCTGCTATCGCTCGATAACTAAGCTTCTTGACTGATCTAGATTTTTTTCCCCTCCCCTCAACCTTACTTGGGATTTACCACCCCAGTAAACCCGACCGATTTCAACGCCCTTTCCACTCCGTGGCTTATTGCAACATACTTGCCGCCACTCACACGCTCGATCACAGGCCGAGCGATCGCAGACTGGGAGATCCCAAGCCGGCCCCACGAAGCTCCCACTCCATCCGACCCTCACCATCCCCTCACTTTTCGGACAGCCCGATGAGTGTCGCGATCCAAGCGCAAAGGCGATAAAATGAGTTTCACGGATAAGGAGATGGTACTCGGGCAAGGCCTTCTACGGCTCCCCGCTGCACACAACTATCGATATGGATTCAATGCAGAGCAAGACCTACTTGAGCTGCTCTTCCACTCTTTAACCGGCTTCAACGAGGAATATCTCCGACTACTTTTCCCCAACGGACCCCCGAAAGGTGTTTGGAAACTAGCGGAAGCTCAGGGAGCAAAGGAAGGAGCAGAATATACCGAAGCGGCGCGGGGAAAGCGATGTGGTCACATTTTCAGGGCCGGCGAGGCTACTTATCGGTGTATTACCTGTGCTGCGGACGATACCTGCGTGCTCTGTAGTCGCTGCTTCGACGCTTCTGATCACACCGGCCATCAATACCAGATTTCTTTGTCCTCGGGAAACTGCGGCTGCTGTGACTGCGGGGATGAGGAGGCATGGCGACTACCGTTGTTCTGTGCGATCCATACCGACAGCGAGGATAAGAAGGGCAAGCAAAGGGCTCAGACTCAGCTTCCGCATGACTTGGTCGATAGCATCAGAACGACTATTAGCGGCGTCCTGGATTATTTCTGTGATGTCATCTCTTGTTCTCCCGAGCAGTTGCGGCTCCCGAAAACAGAGGAGGGGATCAGACAGGATGAAGAGGCGTCCCGGCTACGTCCCGGTTGGTATGGCGATGGAGATCTACCGGAAGATGAGCCGGAGTTTGCTCTTGCTCTTTGGAACGATGAGAAACACACCATCCGGGATGTTGCTCATCAGGTCAGCCGGGCTTGTCGGGAACGGGATCGTTTCGGCAACGATAGGGCCCATGAGACGAACGATATTGGGAGGAGTGTAGTCAAATACTCCAAGGATCTGCAGAGGCTGCTGGCTGTGTCGAAAATCATCGAACAGATTAAGGTCACGGTTACAATCCGGTCTGCCCGCGACACGTTCCGCGAACAAATGTGCGGGACTATCGTCGAGTGGCTTGCAGATATCTCGGGGTGCAGTATCATGGACGATAACGAGATTCTGCGCCACACCATCTGTGAGGCACTGCTTAGTCCATGGCAACAACGCAGCAATGCTGCGAATGCCGATATCGGAATGAAGGGCATTGATGACCATCAGAGGTCTGAAAATGCTCCGTACCGCACGGTTATGCTCACGGTATCCCCACAGGGGCAGGTGGTTTTGGCTGCAGAAGACGATGACGACGAGGATGATGAGGATATCGATAATGATAATGAACAAGTTGGCGACGGCGATGGAGACGAAGAATTCGTGGAGACCCATGATGATGCTGACGACGAGGATGAGGATATGGATAGGCAGATTGCTTTACTTCGTGAGCAAGCCGAAATAGAGGATATGGCGGATGAGGAAGATATGGTGATGGGCAACACGGATGACGCTTTTGAAATGGCTCAAACTATTATCCAACTGGGTCGGCGGTCGATGTCCCCCAACACTGAGCAACAACAGGAACGACAGGAACAAGAAGAGCAGCCAGCCTCGGAGAACCAAGCTCCGCCGCAATCTCCTGAGCGCGAGCCGAACTCGAATGACACATGCCAACTTCCTCCCATGTCATATGTTGCCATCCCCAAGACACCATCTGGCGTGGTAAAACCATCACCTGCAAAGACCCCTAGTCATTGGCAAGTTCGACCTTCCGTCCCGGCCTTCGGGGAGCATGTTCCCCCATACGAGGATCTCTGGCAGCGTACGCGCCTGGACTGGATGATCCTGTTTGATCTCCGATTGTGGAAGAAGACTCGTACCGATCTGCGCGATCTTTACATTGGTACCGTGGTCAATGTTCCCCAGTTCAAGCGAATCATGGGTCTACGCCTGTCGGCTCTATATACGGCGCTCGCGCAGTTGTACCTGATTGCAGACCGTGAACCGGATCATTCAATTGTCAACCTTTCCCTCCAACTTCTAACGACGCCTTCTATCACTGAGGAGATCGTGCTGCGCGGGAACTTCCTCACCAAGGTCATGGCCATCCTATATACATTCCTGACTACGCGTCAAGTTGGTGAACCTTATGAAGTAAACCCGAACGCAACTCTGGCCTTCGATGCCGGTTCCGTGACCAACAGACGTCTGTACCATTTCTTCCTTGATCTGAGATACCTCTTGCAGTCAGAGTATGTACAGAATCGCGTACGCAGTGAAGAACCTTACCTCGCTCAATTCTTGGACCTCGTCAAGCTTTCCCAGGGTATCTGTCCCAACGTACGTGCCGTGGGAGAGCATGTCGAGTACGAGACCGACGCCTGGATCAGTGCCTCGATCCTCATGCGGGAGATCAATCGGCTCTGCCGTCAGTTCTGCGAAGCATTCCGCAACCCCGAGGTTGATGGTGGCGTGAAGCTATTGCGAGCAATCCGGACAGCAACCATCTCTGCAATGGTTCATTCTACGGGAATCGAGCGCAAGAGGTTCGAACAGGCGGAGATCAAGAACTATGTACGGTTCAAGACTTTGCCTCCCCTTGACTTCGAAGTCGATCAGCAACGAGTCCCCCGTTACCGTGTTGTAGACTTTGTTGTTGAAAGTGGTTCGATGAGCTTCCACCATGCCCTGCACTACACGCTGTCGTGGCTGCTGGAGTGTGGCCGCAATGTGAACAGTGCTCTGATGCGGGATGTGCTCATGAGTGCTGCTCACGCCGCAAATGAGAAATACATTCACGATAGTCAGCTGACTTCTGAGGATCTGCTCCTCTGCATGTTCGATTATCCTCTGCGGGTCTGCGCCTGGCTCGCGCAGATGAAAGCGGGCATGTGGGTGCGTAACGGTCTCAGCCTTCGGCATCAGATGTCTCAGTATCGTGGAGTGTCGTCTCGCGACTTTGCCTACTATCGCGATATCTTCCTACTGCAAACTGCGCTGGTGACCTGTGACCCGAGCCGGGTGCTTGCGTCTATCGCAGACCGGTTCGGTATGATGGACTGGATGACGAGAGATTATATGCCACGCCCCGGATACGAAGACAGCCAGATCATCGACGTAGCCGAGGAGTTTGTCCATCTGCTGGTCATCCTGCTCACAGACCGGACCTCTCTCACCGCTGTTGACGACAGCGAAGCCGCAACGCGCGAGAACATGAGCCGCGATATTGCGCATGTTCTGTGCTTCAAGCCGCTTTCTTTCTCGGACTTGTCTACACGCCTCAGTGACAAGCTGCTTGACTCGGACCTGTTCCAGGATGTCTTGGACGACGTTGCAGGATTCCGTCCTCCTGAAGGCTTGAATGATACAGGAACTTTCGAACTTAAGCCGGAATATATCGACTTGATTGATCCTTATAGTGCTCACTACAGCAAGAACCAGCGGGACGAAGCAGAGAGCATCTATAGGGAGTGGATAGCCAAGAAATCTGGGAAGAAGGCATCAGACATTGTCTTCGAGCCGAAGCTGCGCCCTATCACTTCTGGCGCATACTCGGAACTTCCTAAGTTCACAAGGACGCTGGTTTTTGCTCAAATTGTCCACCACTGCTTGGACTACGTGGTCTCCTCGAAAGAGCGTACTCCCAACATCCCGCCTACCCGTGTGGAGACCTTCCTCCAGGTTGTCCTCCACCTCATCCTTGCGGCGTCTCTTGAAGATAGTAGCGAGGATGATGGCTCCTCACCGTCATTCGTGTCGCATGCCTTGAACAAGGCCAAGGAAACGACTCTGGCTGGATCATTAACTATTGTTGGTCTTCTGGAGAAGATCTCTGTCATGAGTGAATTCTCCGCCTGCGGGCCCAAGATCCGTCATATCCTGAAAAGGCTTTGGCAGAAGCGCCCTCAGGCCTACGCCTCCGCCACTGCCTCTCTCAAGTTCCCGTTCGATCGGGTAGACACAAGCTCCCCTGCCATTGACACCGACAATGAGAAGGAACTGAAGAAGAAGCAGGCCCTTGAAAGACAAGCGAGGGTTATGGCTCAATTCCAGCAACAGCAACAGAACTTCCTTAACAGCCAAGGTGCAATTGACTGGGGAGAGGAGGACTTTAGCGACCTCGAATCCGAAGCCGAGACTGCTCCCGAGACTAAACTATGGAAGTATCCTAGTGGTACTTGCATTCTCTGCCAGGAGGAAACAAATGACTCCCGACTCTACGGCACATTTGCCTTGATCCAGGACAGTAGCATCACGCGCCTGACAGACATCAACGATCCTGACTGGATCAGGGAAGTGATCAGGACACCGACGAGCTTGGATAAGTCTGCGGAGCACATTCGTCCTTTTGGAGTCGCAGGAGAGAACCGCACGACGGTCCGCCGACTGGACTCCACCGGTGGTGAAGTTATCAGCGAGAAGATTGGATTGAGTAAAGGTTTCAAGGCCACGCACACCCTTCGTGGACCAGTCACCACCGGTTGTGGGCATATCATGCACTACTCTTGTTTTGATGCCTACTTCCTCGCTACTCAGCGCCGCCACTCGCAACAAATCGCGCGGAACCATCCTGAGCGTTTGCTGAGCAAGGAATTTGTCTGTCCGCTATGCAAGGCTTTAGGAAATGCCTTCCTTCCTATTATTTGGAAGGGTAAAGAGGAATCCTACCCGGGGGCTCTGAATACTTCTGTGCCGTTTGATGATTTCATCAACACACAGTTGAAGTCGGTCCTCTCGCAATCGTACAATTACGCAGTGCTCGCAGAAAACAACAATGTGCAGCTACAACTTTATCAGGATCTATTCAGCAATTACCTGTCGAAGGCCTTGGTTCCTCCACTGGCAACTAAGGTTGATCAGCTCATGTCGTCGCAGTCATCGTCAACGTCGTCGTCTCTGCCCTCTGCGACTCACTATATACCAACAGCGAGGATGCCGATGCCTGGCCTCTTCCCATCACAGGACGAGAACTCAACTGCAAGTCCGCTGCAGGAAGCTTCGGCCCAAAGCGGAAGCCCCATGTCTGTGCTCATACAGATCTACAAGCGACTGAAGCAGACTATCCGAATGAACCACATCCCATCCACCTTCAATCACCATCCGGATACCACAGACACCAATGACCTGGTGCACACTGATTCCTTGTTCCAGAGTTTTGGCTTCAGCATTGCTGCTACTGAGATCTCTCAGCGGGGAGTTGAATCAGAGCCAGGGACGACTTTGTTGGACAAGATTCCTCAGCTGACTCTGACGCACCTCCGAGTCTTGGCTGAAAGTGCCTTATCGTACGCTGCCGTCGGGTGCGTATACAACTCTAATGGCCCTCATACGCACAGCGGGGACGAGTTCCAAGAGCTGCATCGCCATAAGATATGTCAGCTCTTCATCGGCCATCCCTGCTTGAGTGGCAGCGCACTGGTAAACGAGATGCGTGAGATTGAACCGCTACTGGCTAAGGATACTTTTGTCTTCCTGGCCGAGTGTTCGCTATCCCTGCTACCGGTGCTGTCAGTTGACATTCGCCACTTGATTCACGTATGCTACGTGGCCGAAATTGTCAAGGTCGCGGCTACATATATCCTCTGCCCGAAGGGTCTGAAGGAGGAGCTGGCGCAGCATCCCAACGACCAGTATCTGTCTGAGCTAAGTCAGACAGATCCACGATACGAAGCGAGCCGGCACTTCTTCCACTCGATCGTCACCGAATTGAAATCTAACTCGGTAGGCCACGCGGTGGGATCATCGTTCCCTGCTGAAACCGGCTACGTCAAGGACGGCGTGGAAAGTGCAACTCCGGATGTGGTGATCTCGCTGAGGCGTCTCATCTCCAGCTATGCATTGACTTTCCTGCGCAAGGCGGTCATCCTACTCCACGTTCAGCACGGCGTTGAGTTCCCTAACACTGGTTCTCACGACGCGAATGCGTCGGAGCTGGACCGTCTGACCAATCTCCTTCAGCTGCCATCCGTTGACGAAATCTTTGCATCGACCAACCCGGCTCGGGAGAGTGGTAAGCCGTTCGATGCTATGATCTCCGGATGGATCTTCCACTGGAATGCGACCCGGTCGGGCGTTCGGATGGGCGACCTTAAGCTGTGGCCCAGCCTTCCTCACCCGGCCATTTTCGAGCTGGTCGGACTCCCCAAGTACTACGACAGTTTGATCGAAGAGGCCAACCGGCGGCGGTGCCCCAAGTCGAAGAAGGAGCTGAGTGATCCCAGCATCTGTCTCTTCTGTGGAGATATCTTCTGCTCGCAGGCAGTATGCTGCATGGAGAACAAGTTGGGCGGATGCAACCAGCACGTCCAAAAGTAAGTCTATTTCCACCCCCTTTCTGAAGTATTTGGAGAACTCTGCTAACAGCAAGTAGATGTGGCAAGAACATTGGTTTGTTCATCAACATTCGCAAGTGCACTGTGCTCTACTTGCACAACCGCAATGGATCATGGCACTACGCACCGTACCTTGACCGACACGGCGAGGTCGACCCGGGTCTCCGGCGCAACCGGCAGCTGATCCTTAACCAGAAGCGCTACGACCGACTGCTTCGGGACGTGTGGTTGTCACACAGCATCCCAGCTACCATCAGCCGGAAGCTGGAGGCGGACATCAATAACGGCGGGTGGGAGACGATCTAGAGAGGGGGCCTAAGGAGTTATCCTGTTCTGCGTTCAGCATTGGTGTGTTGTGATGTGATGTGTTGTATCCTGACTTGGCTTGATGACCGGTGCCAAAAGCTCCTGATGACTTTGCAAGCATTTGATCGGATTGTTTATTCTTGAAGATAGTTCACATATATGTATCTACGATGCAGAGGTGTTTTGTCTGGACGATGGTGGTTGATACTATATATTCTATGTCTTTTGCTTGATCTTGATGTGGATCAGTCAGTTGATGCGGTCTGTAGTAATGGTTTGGCAGTGTGGACTATCATCTGCAGTGAATCGTGAATTTTATCTTGGTCATTAAACTTGGCCTTGATCTACATGTAGACCTCGATCTGAAACAAGATCAACCGTGTGACTCACAGGGAAGCCTTTGTGTCGTGGGGACAACTTTAGCCCTGGTACTAGCCCCTATACTTTCATTGGTGATATGCTGAGACAATTTAAGCTTTCGCTACAGCCATAGCTTATACACAGTAAAATTGTGAAGGGGAAATTACATTAATCAAGACGATTTTCATCCATCTTTACACAGAGTAGATAGTTCATAATGGGCTACGGCTTCAAAGCTGCCCATGTCTCTATTGCATAACCGTTCCCTGTTGACACTCGACAGTAGCCAGCTAGCGAGCAACGACACATAGTGGTTAGCACGGTGGAATCCAATCAGCGAATCGGGGTGAAGCCAATTGACATTGCGCGTCCACATAGTAGTATCGCTAGTATGATCGTCACCCTCCATGACTTCACACGGTTGCTGCAAAGGTTCACCGGGTTGAAACCTACGCGGGCAGGATCGGAGCAAGTCGCTGGATCCCTCACGGACCACAGAGCTCCAGCTCCAGCTCCACGAAGAAAAGCAGGATGCAATAATCCCCGCACATCGGAGACTTAGTATGTGCAGTCAAGTAATTAAGCAATTGGCAGCTGTCATCTCCATTACGTACCGTGACTTTCATCCCCCCCTCCTCTCCCGTAGTATTTATACCTGCCCCTCCCTCTCCCCCGCTTCTTATTCTTCCCTTTCTTCCATCATCCCAACAACCATCTACTATCTACTACTTCCACTCAAGTCTTCATCGACTTTCATCACAAGTCATCCTCTCCCATGTTTGTATCCCCTGCTAGACTGTACTAACCTCGTTCTAGAAACCTTCCGTGCAATGTAATTCCACCTACATGGACCCCCCTCCCCGGGGGTCTCGTCTCAATACTTTACTACACACGATGGAAGTCATGCAATGCCTTTGGCTGGACTCTCTCAATGATCAGGTATCTCAGGTAAATCTTGGGCGTGGACCGGTGTTCGTTCCTATCCAGTAGTAGTGTAGCATTGCTGCCTGCCACCGGCTCTGGGTTCGTTCTGAGATTATACGGTTAAACTTGATCTGGATAATACCAGCGAAAGGATCATGCCTTCCCTCGTATCCCCCCGTTTGATGGAATGGCTAACAATTCCCAGTCCACACACTTGAAAGCAACATGTCTCCTCCCGCTGCTATCTTCGAGCCCACCGTGGTCCCCACTGGCATCAAGTCCAACGTGGTGGTCCCGGAGGCCGCTCCCGTCACTGGCTCTTCCCAGACCCAGCTGCTCGACCACTTCGCTGGCAAGTGGGACAACTTCAAGTTCGCTCCCATCCGTGAGAGCCAGGTCTCGCGTGCTATGACCAGACGTTACTTCCAGGATCTGGACAAGTACGCTGAGAGTGACATTGTCATTGTGGGTGCTGGTTCTTGCGGTTTGAGTACCGCGTATATTCTGGCCAAGGCTCGTCCGGACTTGAAGATTGCCATTGTCGAGGCCAATGTCTCTCCTGGTTCGTTCTCCAACAAACCCCCACCCACTCATCCAGCTAAACCAACATACTGACTCATCCCAGGTGGTGGTGCCTGGCTCGGTGGCCAGCTCTTCTCCGCTATGGTCATGCGTCGTCCCGCCGAGGTCTTCCTGAACGAGCTGGGCGTGCCCTACGAGGAAGACCTTGCGAACCCCAACTACGTCGTGGTGAAGCACGCCTCGCTGTTCACCTCGACCCTGTTGTCCAAGGTTCTCTCCTTCCCCAACGTCAAGCTCTTCAACGCTACCAGCGTGGAAGACCTGATCACCCGCCCCGCTGCCAGCGGCGACCCCAAGGATGTCCGCATCGCCGGTGTGGTCACCAACTGGACCCTGGTCACTCTTCACCACGACGACCACTCCTGCATGGACCCCAACACCATCAACGCCCCCGTGATCATCAGTACCACCGGTCACGACGGTCCCTTCGGTGCCTTCTCAGCCAAGAGACTCGTCTCCATGAACAGCGTCGACAAGCTCGGCGGTATGCGCGGCTTGGACATGAACTCGGCCGAGGACGCCATCGTCAAGAACACCCGCGAGGTCACCAAGGGTTTGATCATCGGTGGTATGGAGCTGTCGGAGATCGATGGCTTCAACCGCATGGGTCCTACCTTTGGTGCTATGGTCCTGAGCGGTGTCAAGGCTGCCGAGGAGGCGCTGCAGATCTTTGACGAGCGTAAGCGCGAGTGCGCTGAGTAAATGTCTCAGTAAACTCCGTTTGAGTGTGAGAGATCACATGGAATTTGTTATTCTTCACTCGTTATGTGGAAGATTCTGCACGTGGTGTGACTAAATTGCAACACACGAGGATGATGATGATGTCGCTGGCTTGTTAACGACACTCTTTATGATCAATATGACTATTATACTTGTCTATCAATATTTCATATATTTGTAGGATAATAGACCTGCGTAGATAAACACCGGTTCGGATACCTATGCCCCGGCACATAAATGCATGCATGCATAAGATGCACAACTTGAACAAAGAATGCATAGACCCAACTACTACTTAGGACATGACCCATAC
This sequence comes from Aspergillus piperis CBS 112811, assembly GCF_003184755.1. Classification (NCBI taxonomy): domain Eukaryota; kingdom Fungi; phylum Ascomycota; class Eurotiomycetes; order Eurotiales; family Aspergillaceae; genus Aspergillus; species Aspergillus piperis. Next base: position 721,562 of record NW_020291599.1, on the reverse strand, counting down.
TGCCATTCAAGCATATACACCATCTCATTCCTTTCCAAAATTTACATACTATACATATACACAAAAGCTTACTACACCCAACATATCCCAATTTTCCCAAAAAGCACCCTCCTACTCCACCTTCTCCCCCTTCCCGCCAACCGCCTCAGCAATCATCTTCGCATTCCTAACCTCCCACTCAAATTCCTTCAACGCGCGCAATTCACTCGACATAAACAACCCTCCAATCAAGCCATCCAAGATACCCGCTCCAAAGCTCAACGTGCTCACCAGAACCAAAATAAATGCTACGTATGGTAGGTGATCGCCTGTCCACCAGACCCCAATGAAGCAGCCAATGGATATAATCACCGAGGCTAGGAAATGCGCTACGCGCCACCGGCGCTGTGATCGCTCGCGACGGACGTACGTGTGAATCATGTCGATGATGCGGTCGTAGGTATCGGGTGTGAGGGCGGCGTTGGGGGCAGGGGAATGGTGGGTAATACTGGTGTCGTTGGCGGCTTTCTCTGATGGGATGCGAGTGATAACTGCCTCGACGGCGAAGTGGTCACTCAGGGAGCAGCGGAGGGTGGGGTGGCGCTCTGTCATTGAGAGTCGGGTGGATTCGACGGACCAGCGCGGTGCCGGGTATAATGGGGGGTAGTTGCCGTCTCCGACGAAGATGTAATCGAGGCGTTTGCCTTTGGGACATGGGGCATCCTTGTCGACGACGATGTCTTGGCCTTTTTCGAGACGCTTCTGATCTTCTTTGGACCACCGCCAGGTATTGAATTTTCCGTCGCAGGTGGCGCCGTTCTCCGTGAGGTTGTATTCCGCTGAAGGAACGGGCTTGCCCCGTTTCTGCTCGACGGGGTCAATGGCCGCGCCGACCGAGGAATCCGGATGCAGGACCTGCCATGCATCTCGGACGGGGCTGTGAGCCTGGATCAATTGATGCGCGAACGATGACGGCAGCATGTTGAAGTCGCCCAGACCGATGACTAGATGTCCGCGCTCCGCAGCCCCGCGCATAAGCTTCGCAATCTCCCACGCCTGTGCCGTTCGATGACAGATATACGAATCGTTGGGTTCTCGCTCGTAGGGGGCGTGTAAATGCGTGCAGAACACCTCCGCGACGTCTTGGACTCCGGGTCCGAAGCGGACGCGCGCACATGCCACGCCTTTCCCGACGTACCAGTCGCCGCGGAAGAAGGCCGTGGGACGCCCGTTGAGCGGGTATGCGAACATGCTACTTTCTTCGATGGGCCATTTGGAGAGGATGGCGAGACCAGCGCCCCAGATACCGCCGAAGTAGAACTTTCCGTAAGGGAGGATGTGTCGGGTCTGCTGACGGATGGATTCGTAGTCTTCTTGTGTCCAGCATTCCTGAAGACCGACGATTTCGGGCGGCGGAGAGGCAATGGCGAGCTGCCGGCCAATTTCAGCGAGGCGGGCGTTTCGGTGTTTGGCGATGTATTTGAGACCCCAGCAGTTAAGGGTGAAGATGCGGATGTGGGTGGGGGTTGAGGAGGGGGAGGAAGAGGGGGGTTCGGAGGTGGCAGACATTGTGGGATGATGTAGTATTGTTGAATTAGAGGAGCATTTCGTAAATTATAGTAATAATAATAGGAGATAGAATATGGGCAATAGAAAGACTAGAAAGAACAAAGGAAGATGAATATGGTTGATTAAGGGGGATATAGATGAGGTGGAGATGAAGCCAAAGTAACGAAAAACGATGAAATCATGGTGCTCACCGCCTTGAGGCACATTCTGGGGAAGCGGTCTTACCGCCTTCCCAAAAGCGCCTGATTGTCACGAGGGATGAAAGTCGCGGCGATGAAAGAAATCATCGCGATCGCTGCTTTTCTGCTTTTTCTCCCTCCCTCTCCCTATTTTCCCACAATTCTCTCGCGCCGTTTTTCTGCCTTCCCATGGATGGCTCCATGCATCGCTCCAAGCGACGTCGCCTTGATACCACTCCCAAGCCCCAGAATGGCTTCATCCATTCGCCCGTAGAATCCTCGTCCGACGAGCTGGCCGCGGGCTCCGACCACGAGGAGGCCGAACGCCGCCGCGCCAGCTGGTCCATCCAGAAGGCATATCCCCCACAGCGCCCATATCGCCGCTCGCGCAGCTTCAGCGGCTCCGAGAGCCCCGACGAGCTGGCTGTCGACGCGAAGGAGTACTGGTCGGCGAGGAATCGCGGTCGCAGTCCGTCCTCGCCCTCCGAGCCAAGCGCGGAGCCGTCCTCGGAGCGATATCTCGACCACGACCACGACGAGGCGGAAGAAGAGGAGGAAGACGTGGCTCCCGAGCCTGGACTCGACCCCGAAATTGATCCGGAGCAGGAAGACGGCGGCGCCGAGGGCGATGTCGAAGAGACCGCAACCGCCGCCGACGGTGATGTAGCTGTTGATCAGTCGTTTGGCGAACGGTCGCCTACCCCGGTGCCGCAACCACCACCGCCGCCGCCCAAACCGGACAAGGTGACTTATCACCAGAAGTATTTACTACGGGGTCATATCCGAGGAGTCTCGGCAGTACGGTTCTCGCCGGACTCTTCGATGATTGCTAGCGGAGGTGGGTTTATTATGCTCCTCTCCTTTTTCCTCAATTTTCCTTGGTATAGATTAGGTCGCTGACAGTGTTACAAGGGGCGGATGGGGCTGTCAAGGTATGGGATACAGTGACGGGTCGGTTGATCCATACATTCGAGGGTCATCTGGCAGGCATCTCGACTATCTCGTGGAGTCCGGACGGTGCGACCATTGCGTCGGGATCAGATGACAAGACGATTCGCCTGTGGAATGTATTGACGGTGGGTTTACGTTGCAAATAACGTTTTGGTAATATTCTCGGGAACTAATACATTGCAACAGGGCAAGGCGCATCCGATCCCCTTCGTCGGCCACCACAACTACGTCTACCAGATAGCATTCTCGCCCAAAGGCAACATGCTCGTGAGCGGATCCTACGATGAAGCGGTATTCCTATGGGATGTGCGATCAGCACGAGTGATGCGGTCGCTGCCCGCACACTCTGACCCGGTCGGAGGCATCGACGTCGTCTGGGACGGCACCCTCATTGCCTCGTGCGCGACAGACGGACTGATTCGAATCTGGGATACCGCGACGGGCCAGTGTCTGCGGACGCTGGTGCACGAAGACAACCCGCCCGTGACGGCGGTCAAGTTCTCCCCGAACGGCAAGTACGTGTTGGCGTGGACGCTGGACGACTGCGTGCGACTGTGGGACTACGTCGAGGGGCGGTGCATCAAGACGTACCAGGGCCATGGCAACAAGAAATACAGTCTGCAGGGTGGATTCGGAGTATATGGAGAACGGGGCGGACCGCGGTATGCGTTCGTCGTTAGCGGCAGCGAGGACGGAGCTGTGCTGTGCTGGGACGTGGTCAGCAAGCAAGTGCTGCAGCGTCTGGAGGGCCACAACGGGGTGGTGCTGGGAGTGGACACATGCACGCTGGAGGAGTCGCGGCTGATGGTGAGCTGCGGGTTAGACGGGACCGTGCGGGTATGGGAGGAAGCGAATGCAGATGCAGAAGCAGCAGATACCACGAACACCTCCACCGCCAACACTCCTCCCCAAATAAACGGAGACGGAGTGAATGGAGACACGGTCCAACAACCGATTGGGAACATGGAAGTCGAGAAACCAAACGGTCTACCAGAAACAAACCACGACCACAACCTCGAACAACCGAACGGACACAAAGATGACCCGGAACCGGAACCGGAAGACACCGAAATGGGCGAAGCCACAGGCCCAGACGGGTAACACCAATGTACATTATAACCAGGAACCAAAAGAAAAATAAAAGAGAACAAAAAGGGCTGGCTGGCTGGATGGGTGTGTGGACGGACGGACCGGCGTTCAGGAATGTATAATAGACACGAGGGATGATGAGATACAGCACTCGATACATTATCAACTAACCACAACCAATTATTATAATATGAATTGAGTGGATGTCCACATACACAGAGACATCCACTGACTACTATCTACCTAACCACCTGTCATGACACGAGTTCACGTACACTAGGATGCAGAACTGGCGCAACTGTTTTGACTCTTCCTTAATAGCTCCGTATTGACACGTAATGGTTAAGTAGTAGCTAAGTTTGTCAATGCGGCAACTCTTCCATCGTATCCGTTATCGTGACTGCCAAACACCACTACATTCAATCAAACCCACAAATTATCTGGAAGACATTGTTCGTGTTATTCAATGCTCCATTTGTTGGCATCGTTGAATTGTCTACTCAGCCTCAGCGCTGTGTTATACCTCCACGACCTCGGGGTCCGACTATTTGCTCGGCCCTCGGCCCAGGAGGCACTTACGGATTTGTCGTCATAGACTCAACAAAGATCGCTAATCAACATCAACTGTAATATATGACAATATCCCCGCACAGAATCAACAACATCTGGTCGTTACACGGATCTATCTCAACCATTCTATAGCCTAGTCACTCTCCAAAAGAACCATCATGGCTCGACTGCCCTATCCAGAGCCGCCTAAACAGCATGCCAAATCGCACCCTACGCTCAACATCATGAAACTTCTATCCTACAGCACAGCAACTGTTGATCACTGGGCAGGGCTAGGGAACGCCCAGTTCAAGCATTTATCACTCTCAGCCAGACACCGTGAATTGGTGATTATGTTGACAACGTCAAAGTTCAACTCAACCTATGAATGGACCCATCATATTCCCGTATCATTGAAGGCCGGTGTGACCGAACAGCAGCAAGCGGCGCTGAAAGCATCCGCTAAGGAAAAGAACTTCTTCATCGACAGGAAATTTGACAATGGGGCGGCGGGATTCAGCGACAAAGATCTCATCTTGCTCAGCTTCGTCGAAACAATTATCCAACAGCCTGAAGTTAGTGATGAGCTGTGGAAGAGTGTTAAGGGTGTATTCTCTGATAGAGAAATCGTGGAGATCATTACCCTTCAGGTTAGTAACTTCCCCCTCCTCTGTTGTATGTTGTAGATGAGAAATTGAACTCCTATTATAGGGATCTTATTACTCGTTTTCACGCTTGACTACTGTTCTGCAGTGCGATTTTGATGATTGGGCCAAGTCTAAACTTTGATCTTTCTCTTCTGTGAATGGAGTGATGGAATATGGGCCAATGGAAATCATCTGAGTATCGCTTGCATAAATAGGCTTCTTCCTTGGGCGGTATTCCTAGCATGCGAACCTGCTTCCCACTCCTGATGTCCCGTCTGCTAGCGGTGGTTTCATTGTTCAGTTGGTTCCCAAACAGGCGATGAAGCTTCTGGATCGCGCCAGAAATAGGAGACTTGTATATATGGTGATTTAGAATTTGTAGTGAGGCTGGTACACGATACTACAACTTCAAGAAGGGATTGGTTGTCGCCAAGATCAGTCCAGCTTCATTCTTTCCAGGTACAGGCCGAGGAACAAATCGTCTGCAGTATGCCTACGATCAATACCATAGCCATCTCGATGACCTTGTAGATTAGCCCGGACGGAGAATTGCGAATCAAGCAGGCTACTTTGAAGAGAGACCCCAATAGTTCTCCTGTAAAAATTTCCCGGTCATCCAGATTGCGACACTAGATCATGAGTCGTTTCCTCGAGGCGGAAGATGCCGCAGATTCATTGTTCTTGATGAAACAATACATACTAACCTTCGATCGAGGGAATAATTTCGTATCGGTAAGCTGTACAGCATAATTCCTTTCGATATTTTTTCTTAATGATTTATATTATTCGTTATTTTTTATTTTATTTTATTTTTTTATTTTCACTGTTTTATTCTGTCTACTCTGCATCAACATGACCTATATCACGTGAATCATAGCTAACTAATCCAGCGGCTTACCCAACCAAACCTTGTCAGTCATTCAGTCAGTCAGTCAAGTCCTACTAACTTTACTGCACGGTTCAGAATTAATGCAACTATCCAACACCTGCGCCATTTTCTCTCCGCAACCTAGTGCAACAAACCCCATTCAACACTGTTACCCTCGAACCTACTACTTCATTTCCATCTCTCGTCTAACACCCCCAAAGCAAGAACAACAGAAAACTAACCAGCCAAGCAGCCAAGCGGCCAAGCCCACGCAACAAAAAAATCCAGACTCTCTTCTCTATCACAATAAATCTCTCTCACCAAGAAAAACCAATTTCCCGAGCCATTGGAACGGAACCAACCCCACAACCACTAACCAACTAACTAACTACTTATCTCACAATCAATCAATCAATTACTTAAAATGCATCGCATCACAAGGGAAAGACAAAAAAAAAAAAAAAGGAAAGGAAAGGAAACTAAGCCCAGCCCAGCCAAGCGAGCCCAGACCAAACCCAACATGGTAAAACCTCATGATAATCAACATGAACAAAACCAGATGAGATAGAAAGCCGGAAACCCAAAAATAGCCTTCCAGCCAATGAAGATTCACCACGGGGGGGTAATGTCCATGGATGTGTAGAAGTCAACGGGGAAAGGAGGGAGCAAGGACCAATGTTGCTGCTTTCTGGGTCGGAAGAGCCGTGGAACGGGCACTGGTTAGTGTGTTTAGGGGGATGTATGTGGATTTTAATTTGGAGTTTCGGTCGGGGTTGTGAATGTGATTCATTTGTTACAATTTTTGTGGGAAAGTTGTTATTTGGGTTTTTCATTTTATTTGACTTCAATTGGACTTGTATTGTATTGAAGTAAAAGTGGGTGGTAAAATGGGATGCTCATCTCTTTCTTTTCTTTCAAGAAAGGATGGCATAAGAATGGTAGAATAAAAACAACTCAAAAGGTATCAAGGATAAAAGGCAAGGTAAAGCAGATCTAAATGGAATCAAGGTAGTTGTAGTTGTCTATGCAACGTAGACCTTTCCACTGGAGCTCAACTCTTCCCCGCTGAGCAGATAGCCGTCTGCACACATGTAATACGCATACCGTCCCACGCCACTCTGGCTATCCAACCACGGCAAAACTTCGTCGAGGAAGTCCGCCGCTGAACTCTCATCGCTGCCGGCCGATTCGCCGCTGGTGAGGGCAAACTCCGTCACCCAGGTCTCGTCCAGTCCGTTGTCGTCCGCCACCTGCATGGCCTCCTGCACGAAGGACTTGAACTCATCGGCCGAGGTGCCGTACCAGTGGACTGCCAGCACTGACATGTCGCACTCGCTGCATTCGGACAGGAAGGACTTCATCCAGCTGAGACCCTCGCCTTCGGTGGTGCTGCTGGTGACGGCCGGGGTAACGAGCTTAGCCTTGCCAGAGTAAGGAGTGATGTATTTCTTGTAGGAGCTGGCGGCTTCGGAAGCAGTCATCGAGGCTTGGGAGGAGGCGTCGGGCTCGTTGAATCCCATGATGTAATTGCTACCGCTGTCAAGGGCAGTCTCGATGGCGGTCAACCAACCTCCAAACATCTTGCTGCCCCACAGCATGGGCACGTATTCGACGTTGCTGGGAAGGCTGCCGTCGGCGTACATGTTCCAGTCATAGGCCCAGGAGACGGTGCCGTTGCCGGAGGAGCCGGAGGTCAGCGTGTGGACGCTGGAGACAGAGTTGTAGGCAGCGCCACGCTTGGAGGAAGAGCCGCGCTTGGAGGCGACGTGGGTGGAGCGGTGCTTGTGGCTGTTATGGCCGTGGCCGCCATGAGGGATGGCGAGAACGGCGGTGGCCAGGGTGGTGGCGGTCAGAAGAGACTTGAAGGAGACCATGGTGTATATGTTCTTCGGGTTTTGTTCGGTTTTGTTCGGAGAGAAGTGATGTGTATGTATAACTTTTTGAGTATGAGAATACCGGTTCTCTCAAAGCGCTCTTGCAAAGAGTGGCTGCTAGACTACTAGGAGTCAGGCAATATGTTCAAAGAATGAAGGAATGGCTTGACCGTGCACGGCACAGGTGCAAAGAAGGAAAGGCTGGGGAGGTGAGAGAGGAAGATCTAGGTGAGGAAGAGAGTTTCGAGTAGGAGACAGGGAGGGGAAAGAGGGCGGTTATATAGACGCCCAACAACGGGCAGTGGCAGTTGCAGAACAACTTAGGGCTGGGTGCTTTTTCTAGGCGCCCATTCGGTTCCGACCAATCAGGTCTCCACAGGGAGGAAGGTTTTTTGCTCTTTGCATGAGTAAAGTCCGACTAGTCACTAGTCGTTGCTTTTTCCATTGTTCGACGACCCCCTCTGATTGCCTGCGTCGGAGCGTTCCTGACCCCCTGCATCCTCACCGCGGCCGACCCATGGAACGTCATCGGGCGGGTACCGTGTGTCGCTCAGGGACAGTGGGACAGAGAAATATTGACGCCCATTATTCAGCCCGTGTGCCTGGCGATTGGCAGCGACTGGACAGCAAGCGTCCGGGGGGAACCTTGCGGTGGTTGTTCCTGCAGTGGTGCGGATACCTGCAGCTGATCGGTCCAGTGGATGTATCCGACTTATTCCCCCTACTTTGGATGGAGGTGTATGTCTACCCAACAGTATCGTTTATCTTGTACTTTTGTGCAGCTTTTCTCTCGACAGAACCACTCTCAACAATCCGGTTCTGTGCTGGGTCATGTCGTCCAACTGTCTGGCAGCGGCCAGACCGCGCCTTTAGGGCAGCACTAGTTTAGTGGCAGTTTAGTTCACCATCTGGCCGGGATGAACGCCCACTGCGCGCCCCCCACTGCAGTCCAGACTCGAAGGCATTCCCCTCGTCTGGGCGCCATGCCTTGTTCCCCTCATGTAATGCCGATAATTTCTGTGCCCTAAGAACCACACCGCAACCATAGTTGACCTGTCGTCAAGTGTACCATTCTGCAGAAAAGATGCAGAAACCGTAGACGAGCTACATCAAAGATAGGTTCTACTGCTTGGCAAATTGGCATCTACACCCCCCCTTCGAAGGGATTCCCTTTCCTTCTGCCCAGCCCTTTCTCGGGGGTGGGATATTTTTGTCCCGTCTGACGTTTGGGAGTTGCGTGGCGTCAAAGCCACCATTATCACTGTTGGGCGGAGAAAGGGCTGTAGGCAGCGACCTCCGCTGTGAGCCGGGTCTTTATTCGCTGGATTATGTTTGTTTCATCAAGGCAATGGCGTCAGGCACGGAACAAGCAAAGAATCGAATGATTCGCCGAACTTTGGGGGATGAAGTCGATATACTATTGGCTCCAGATGTAAGCATCACTAGTCAGCTAATAGTGTTGATGCTTGACGGTCGCGATCCATCCTGGAGGGCCCCTCACTGGCTGATGGGGATGGTGATGCGTCCCGGCCGTGGAGTGTCTCAGCAAGGAACTAATGACGGTGGCGCAACGGCATCAGACTCCACCGATCGATCAGGTCGATACTTGATAGTATGATGGCCAAAAGCTGAATATTGAAAGGATTTAGAATTTAGGATCAACTGATTGTTGTGTTGAAAATGGGTGTAGGTAAGACTGCGACTGTGACTGGCTCAGTCTGTTGCGGAAATGAAGAAAATCAGTCACATGAAACCAGGAACAGCAAAAGCAAAGTGTGGGAAGAGGAGGGGGAGAATGAACGATCATTGCAGACAAAGAGTGGACTCGAATTCGAGTCTGTCAGTCAGTCATTATTGATCAGATCACAGCATACCAGCAGTCTCCACCTGCGATCGCAAGAAAAGCCAGCAATGATTGTTCTCATCTCTCTGATTTACTCTCCAAAATTACCAGCTGCAAAGGCAAACAATGCAACACATCAGCTGACAATAATACTACTTCCTTTTTGCAGTTCAATATTGAAAAAGTCATAATACTTGAAATATTTTAAATACCATACGATGCAAATACTCACTACACTGTTCCAGTCAATCCTTCTCTCTTCCCCTCGCGATCGACAAATCTGCCTCAACCGAGAAAATCAAGCAAAACACATGGCACTACCAATTCCATCCCACGAACTACACTATAATCATAGCCAAACCTAATCGCATTCTCATCCACCACTGATCTGAAGCATCGCCCTCCCTCCACCGCGATTCTCAAACGAACTCAACTCCCCGTCACCGCCGATCCACCTGCGTTTCAGATTCCCTTCGCTGCACCCAATGACAACCGGCATTGGGCTGCCTGCTCACCGACTGCCAGGTACCCCCGCTCGGATAGACAGGAACAAGCAACTCGCATCCCGGGCATACCACGTACCTTGCAGTGGATCTGTTCGTCACTGCTCGCTATACGTCGGAAATTTCTGCCTACGCAGTACGCACATGCCAGCGCCGTTGCGACGCAATGCAACGTGGTTGTGGATATGGGCCGGGGACATATCGGAATTTCGCTCCACACCGATACAATCAAAAGTACACAAAGTACTCTAGGCAATAGCAGGTCGACATATCACCGGATCTCGACGGAAATCCTGCAGCTCGTTGTACTGCTAACCCCTTGCCAAACATGTTCATCCTGGTTCGAGAGGAGTCACAAGGTAAGGAATTAGTGCCAGTCGCTTCACGCCCATATCTTAGGCATTATCGAGGACCAATCTCGAGGCTATTGGGACACTTTGTAAGGCATCCACTCACTTGCAAACTTGTCGGATCCTATTGCGATACCATGGTAGAGCATTCATGTGATGTAAACCACTACGCAGCTCGCACGGCTTGTTGTTGATACAATCAAGGGGATGTCTAGTCCCAGTGATCTGTAAAGGCAGTCAACTCCGCATGCGTAGGGTCCGTCTACTCATTTACTGGACTAATAGTTATCTAGTCCCAATCTGAGTAATTACGGCCAGACTACTTGCCTGAGCTATCATGGAAAGCATACCATCGGCCTTTGGAGAGCTGTTACACGGCAGCAACGGTCTCTGCACTGGCATCCCACGACTATGACTCATACGCAATCGTGGAGTCAGTGTATTCAAATGTCTGCACCAGTAAGCCCCACGCTTCCAATCTCGTGCATATTTGGTTCGAATCGAAACCTCACTCTATGGTGTGTGGTGTAGTCTCGGGAGTTACTTGCGGCCTCCGAGAAAAGTCTCCTCGCATCACTAGAATCTCCGACTCAAGGCGTCACTAGCCTGCTCCATCAATTAGGCACCGACGCGTAGTGATTTGCATGATGGGTTGATGTCTGGACACACACCTTGACGAGTTTGGTATGGGGAACAAGCCCAATACTGTCTGGGTCCAAATCCGTTAGACCCAGTGACCATACTTAATGGATAATCTTCGAAATATCTAGACGCCAGTCGAGTAGTCAAGAAAGTCTACTCATGATTGTCCAAAAGAGTGGACCATATGAGGCCGGCGTATTGGACAGAACGGTAATGGACCAGATAGGGGCTGGATACCTGCGAGTGTCATGCCATAATAGGCAGCCCTTCTCATGAACCTCGCAAGACTTTTCAAGGAATTCCATGAGGCGCAATGAGTACTATCTTGTGAAGCTGGTAGTTCCAGCAGGGATCTTGCATAAAAAGGTCCGCGTCACATCTAATTATCGATCATGAAGCGATCGAATCTCCTGCTAGTGCTCGAAGTGGCAAGAGCGTAGCAGAGCAGGTAATCGAAGAACAATTTCCTCTTTGCCAGCTTGGGAGGACACTGTCTACCTTACAGAGTGTTCAATGCAATGATGTCTATATTTCTTTTCATATGATTCTAAATGGCCAATCATGTAGCTTACCGCCCCTTGATGCTTGGAGGTTGAAGCTCAGATGCGTAGCCTATATACAGGCCTATCGATACAGACAACTATCGAGTGTCATAACCACGGTGATCTGGTGTGGTTCTTGTTCTAGGGGCTATTGTAAATATGAGCTAATGTTTTTGCAGTCCTGGCGCTTGATTACTATGTCTAGGCCACATAGAGAGACCAATCGAGAAATCTTTCCCGATTGAAGAGCGTAGAGTATAGCGCCAATCGCCTAGAACGGCAGGCCTATCGCTTACCAAGGAAGGAGCACTTCCTGCAGCACCCCAATCTTCCTGACTGATGTGTGATAGCTTGATTATGTTGAGAAGAATACTACCTTGTTGAAGACGGCCTTTTCTTTCCGTCCTTCAAATCCCTTTCTACATCACACAATGTCTGGTGTCGGACTAGATACCTTCAGTGATTCCACTCCTAAGTAGTCAGACGAGGCAATCTAGAGACATACAAAAGCCGACGTAAGCCAACAGTCTGATAGCAGGTCGCATTTCCTCAATAACTGCCTAGTCTGGTCGACTCTCAAATTAGGCTGTTTCATTCTGACTTCCGAATATCGAAGGCAGCTAGTATTTGCGTCCTCTCAAAGCATGTCGACCTACAGTGTCGTGCAGAACTGATAAGATTGTTAATGCGCAGTGGTAACAGCCACCAACGCCTGAGTTCGTCATTGACCATGATGGCGGTTGAGCAACAGCATATTGAGTAGACCTCCCGGACAGCTTCAACAGGCTAAGATCTCGGGGTGCGTCAAAGCGGAGAATGATGGATGTGTCGCCAATAATACCCCATTATCTCCTCAAGAGTGGTGGAAAAGGGCAATATGAAGCAATATCCTGCTATGCAATGAAGTATGCCTGCGAACGCAGCATCTTGCATTTCCAATAGAGAGCCCAAGTCTTGTTGGCTTGATTCCTGAGGCCACTAACAAATGTGAACCTTGAGGAAGTCCGCACTAACTAGTTCTGGCATCTATCCACCGCATAAAGCCGTATTACTCAGCACCCCAGCACAGCAATCTTATGTAACCGGCTAACCGAAGGGGGCAGCGGATAGAAGCCCGGTGGGGCGCCACCGCACAAACGCGTGACCTCGCAGCGAAACAGCGAAAATTCCACACCCATCGACCTTTGCTCGCAACCCCGACAAACGCCATCGACAGAATCCCTCCTTGTTGTATCTGAAGGTCAGATTAAATCGCCAAGATGGGTAAGGTATGTTCAACTGAGATAATCCCCTCTGCTGAAAATGATGATTTTGATGAAATGATGGGAAAATAAACTAATATGCTTTTGATTCCAGGTTCACGGATCGGTAAGCCTCGCCTCCTCGTCCATCGACGATATCCCAACACCACAAGACATCATCCATCTAACATAACTTCGCAAATCCAATAGCTCGCTCGTGCCGGTAAGGTCAAGGCCGCCACCCCCAAGGTCGAGAAGCAGGAGAAGCCCAAGAGCCCCAAGGGCCGCGCCCGCAAGAGACTCGTCTACACTCGCCGTTTCGTCAACGTTACCCTGACCGGTGGCAAGCGCAAGGTATGAATGAACCAAACCGACCTGATAGAGACTTCAAAATTCGACAAAGCGCGAAGAAGAGAGTCTGGAATAGAGGTGCAGTACAGTACGGCTTACATATCTTTTTTTACTATCTACAGATGAACGCCAACCCCACCCAGTAAACGGCCAAATCTTCGATGAACAACCGCAAAACGACGAACGATTCCCCGGGTTTCATTTTGGCGTGATGGGAAATTGAGGGGCTGAGCAAAACCATGTGATGCGTATCTCATCACAAAAGGCGCTTGGACAGAGGAAGGGAGGAGGCCATCCCTTCGCTTTTTTCTCTTTTCAAGCGCGGGGGGCCCGTTTAGTGATGTTCTTTTAAAGCTATTTATCGACTCACCTTTTGTGTGTGGAAACGGGTTTTCGAATGGAATGACCTTCCCAGATGATTGTTTCATGTTCTTCGAGTTTATCGGATCTTATTTTGGGATGAATACCATCGCTGTTCAGTCTCTCAATCATTCTTTTTTTTTTTCTCTGACCTCTAGCTACGGATGTGCTGGACATGTCCGCCCGTAGACTTGGGGGGGAGTGCTGAGGGTATCCGTCACGGAGTGAGTCACAGTGGCGAGGCTGACAGGCTCGCACCGATGACTTGGAATGCGCGGGCTGGCAGCTGTAAGGCCGAGTCTGGGCGTCTCCTTCGTTTCTCAGAGGATGCCCAGGGATGACGTGAGATAAGAATCTCTCGCTTTCCTCTCAGTCAGCTAGCTCTCTTGTAGTCCTACGAAGAGCAGAGCTGCAGCACTGTAGACCAAATTATCTCCCCTTTGTATCTCGTAGTAACAGCTGAAAATACCCGTAAGCTATCGAAACACTGACCCCATATGTCCCTTACGCAACTCAAATTACGGCAATAACTATATCCAACTCATCTTACCCCTCCAAGCTATACCCCTCTATAGTCCGTAGATACTTGCTCAAAAAGCTCAACTAGCAAATACTCACCCCAACCCTGACCCCATACTCCTTCACCCAGTTCTTCCTCTTCCCAACCTTCTCAACCTTCTCCGTCCTTTCCCGCAGCACATCCTCAAGCACAGCAGTAACACCCTCGTTCCTCCGCACCCTCACCCTCAACAAATCACACCTCTCCCCCTTCTTCACGATCTCCTCCCACCCCGTCTCAATCCGGATCCGCCACTGCCCTTCCACCACCCTCCCAGCGGGATACACATCCCCGACTACAACAGCCACTCTCCCCAGATACTGAGCCCACCAGACTTCCTGCGCCGTGAGACACCGACTCAGTTGCTTGTGGTACGCCTGGTCCATGGGGGCTAGGTCCCCGGTCCAGCGCTCACATAGAACAAGGGCAATGAGGGCTCGTTCGACGTGGGAGAGACAGTTCGTGGAGGAGAGGAGACCCGTCGTTGTGCTGTGGAGGGCTGCAGCGGAGCGGGATTCCCGGGGGACTTGGGAGTGGGCGTAGAGGAGGTTGGCTATGGCTGCGATTAGGTTCGTGGTGAAGGATGGTGGAGGGTGGACAGAGGCGATGGGTGATGGTGAGGTGGGTAGTGCAGACTGGAGGAGGTCTTTGATTGCGGTTGCTGAGGGGGGTGCGTAGGGTGTCGTTGCTGCGAGGAGGGGGTCCTGGGCGCGCACTTCGCTGGACAGTCGGTCGAAGAGGAATCCTTCGCGAACGCCGCCTTGACAGAACTGAATGTGAGTGATCTCTGGTAATGCGTCCATGATCACGTTCACGAGAACGGCCACAGCGGGGATCTGGGAGGCGCGGCGCTTTGATACACCGAAGATCTTCTCGTCCGTGTCGGAGACGACGTCTAGGACGGAGACAGTGTCGTGAAAGTCCTCTCTCTTGACGCGGAATCCGTTGATGATGGGGATCGGATACGGGGTGACTTTGCTCTGCTTCATCAGGACGTATCCCCAGCCGCGGAACCCGCCGCCGCAGAGATACAGGTCAAATCTGCCTCGACTGCGAGCCATCTCTACCAGCGCGTCTGGGACATCCAGCTGGCGATACGCGTCTTGGAAATTCCGGGTCATCTCACTTTTGAGCTCCTTTACAGCATCTTTTCCCTGCTTCTGAGCCTCCTCTAACCGCTTCGTCAACGCCGCAGCTCCATACGGGAAACTGAACGAACCCTTCGGACTCGTCGTAACGGCGCCCTCTGTCTCCATCACCCATGTAATCTGTGTGCTTCCGCCACCGAGGTCCATGGCGATGCCTGCCACGGAGGCAGAGCTGCTCGCAATGCCTAATGCCCCGATGCGCCCTTCATCTTCCTTCGAGAGGAGAGCGACTTCCCACCCGGTGCGTTCTTTGATTCGCGCTCTGAATTCCTCAGAGTTCGAGGCCGTCCGGGTCGCCTCTGTAGCTAGGACGTAGATGTTCTCGTTGGGAACTTGGAAATCGTCGCAGGTGATTTGGAATTGGGCGAGTCGGTCAACGACTTGGTCGGTGATGTGGGGTGGGATTGGGCCCCGCGTGGGGCCGGAGAATTGCGCGTCGTAGAGGGAAATGCTGGCTCGGTCTTGGAAGAGGATGGGCATGATGCGCGCGGCGTGGGGGGAGATGTCGGTTATGGAGAAGCGGATGCCATTGCTGTGGTTGTTTGTTAGTTTGGTGTCATTGTTATGTGGTCGTGTGGTGAGGAAAGTATGGGTTGTATACTACTCACCTGCCCATATCCACGATGCCATAGAGGTTGGGGCTTTCGGTAGAAGCATTCGCCATTTTGAATGTGAGATAGATATTAAAACTGTGGATGTATGTATGTAGTGGAAGGTTATATATGCAACAGGTGGTTGAGGGAGTTAGTAGCCTAATCAAGGCATTTTTATGCTGGTGGGGTGGTAAGCGTGCGCCCAGATTAGCGCTTGTCGTTCAGCGATGCACATGATCGATGGTAGTAAAATGGCTGTTGGCTCACTGAATAAGATTATGGGAAAAGATGGCCTTTGCCTTCGAGTGCAGTAGTACGATGCAGACAATTAAGTTGCGGTTCGATAAGTTCAGTGGGGGATGAAGGTCTGGTTGTGACGTCGATATATTTCCGTGGGATTAGATTAGTTTGTACTACCCCTCCATCATCACGCTAGTGCTTCCCAATTGAGCACAGTAATTGAGATGTAGGAATCGAACAACTACTATCTAGTAAAAATACTTTTTCCTGGTGGGCTCACTACATTGCATGTTGTCGTCTATTAGTAATTTGAATATTGCGGGTAAGAAGGCCAAGTACATGTAGTAGTTACGAGTCTCAAGAGGAAAATCCAGGCCCACATGAACCACCTGTGTTGAAACGAGGATGACAAGGTTCCTGCCATGAGAGCCCCATGCGCGCCAGACTATGATCAATATCTTATGATTGAGTTGGTCCAAGCCATACATCTTGTAGTAGCTGGGCACAATAGCTAAGAACTCTAGCAATACATTCTATATATTGGGGTAATAAGACTAAAGTAAGTGGTAGAGAGGAATGAGATGAGATTTGGCTATGCGCAAGTCCTGAACCACATCATCTCCTGGCTCATTTCAACAATAATAACACATTTCCTTGCATGGGGGTGTATATCATAGTCTGTATTCTATATACCTTGTTCCGAATACATCATCACGTCATCGTAAGTCATATCATCATAGCAGCACCGTCGCACAGAAACACCCAGCAATTACAGCACATATCGGTAATCTGCTCCGTAATTCTCCTCTCCTAGAGTAAGATCTCCCTTCGTGGTTGCCTGGGCAGCCCTCTCGGCTGCAGTGCCATACTTCTTGTCCAAACGACGGTTTTCCCAAACAAGCAGTGTCCGTAGAGCCAGTGCTAGGATCACGGTGAAGAACATGAAGGCCGCGCAAATTGACTGGCCCCGGATATAGCGAGGTGCGTCACTCGCTGGGAAGACATTAGTTCCCAAGAAAGGCCCGCATTGCCCGATGATGTTCAATATAACAATACCCATACCCCGTCGAGTATCTGAGCCTTGGTTATCTACATTCAGATGTTAGTCACATGATCAGAGCAGAGTTGGCGTTGTACATACTCAAGACCCAAGGGAGAATGTTGGCGATCGAAGGAAAGACCCCCACTGCTGCCAGGAACACTCCAAAGTAGCGCACCCCAACGGAGGTGCAGGTCGCAAGCAGCACGTATCCAATCGCACCAACAAGTGACGACAAGGCAATCACCAAGCCTCGCTGCTGAAGCCGATCGGCCAGCCAGGTAGTGGCGATCGTAACGAGGAATGAAGCGAAGTAGGGCGGCGCCGTTAACCCTTGAGCATTAATCGCGGTGAAGCCCATGTCTTCCAGAATTGTGGGAAGAAAGACGGGCAGCGAGGAAAAGCTCACATTGCAACTGAAGTACATCAACTATACCATCATTGTCAGCATACCACTTGGTTGAAAGAGCCACCGTAACGTACCGCAGTGAGCCAGGCCTTCGCATCCAGCAAGGTCTGCCACAGTTCCTTCCAGTTAATGCCGGTCACCCGCTCGCTTTCACCGCTGCGTCGAAGCGACCGGGCGCGCGCCACCTCTTTCTCTTCTTCGGTCAAGAAACGGGCTGACGCGGGATGATCAGGCAAGTAGAACCATGCTAAGAAGGCTGCCACAAGCGAGGGGCTGCCTTCAACCAGAAAAAGCAAGCGCCAATTGGCGATCTTTGCATGCCCGGAAGTGATGCCATATGCAAGAGCGCCCGCAAATGTATTGGCTAGAGGCGCAGCTGACAAGAACAAACCGCAGCGGAGGCCGAGCTCTTGACGACGATAAAAGAAGGAAAGCAGATAGGGTGACCCGGGACCAAAGGCTGCTTCGGACATGCCGAGCAGGAAACGCAGAGCCATCATCCCGCCCCAGTTCTGTGCTGCGGCTTGGCAGGTCGCAACAATGCCCCTGCATCAGTCAGAAATAACGAGCGAGGTACCTTAATGCTATGGGTCTGTACATACCAAGTCATTACTGTGATAGCTGCCCACCTATGAGGTGGCATTATCTTCCACATTAAAGCCAAAAACTCAAACAGGGTGTAGGATATATAAAAGATAGTCAGGAGCCATGTATAGCGATTTCCCGTGAGGTGCAAGTCCTCTTCCATTCCCGCGATTTTGGCATTTCTGGCACGATGTCAGGCGACAGGTCACAGCTAGTATGCAAAGGTTGAGAAAACGTACCCGATATTGCTTCTATCCAGAAGGGAAAGAAGATCTGCATGTACACATCATATTAGATATGCTCCAAGAAATACCAAAGGTGAAATGTGACAAGGCAGGATAAAGAAGCAAGTCGGATGAGCGGTGAAAGTGAGAGTGCGGGAGTAAGAAAGAATATTGGAACTTACACAAAAACCCTAGCAGCGTTGGAACCCTCAAGTCCAATTTTCTCAACAAGCGCGCTTCAACTGCGGGATCAATGGTAGGTGTGACCTGAGGAATCTGAGGAAGCGCCGTGTGAAAGTCCTCATCATGAGCGACTTGTTGCTTTTCTGGATCAGGCCCCGGTGCCTCAATGATGGCATCGACATGGCCCGTAGTGTCACCGGGAGCTTCCCTCTTGCCAAAGAAACCCATGACTCACTAAACGGAAAGAAGAAGTAAGAAGTACAGATGCAGAACTCGGACCGAACAAGGACAGCCTGCAGGAGAATGAGGGCGGCAGCAAGATTTATAGCATCGGCGCGATGCAAGAGGGGTGCTTCGCGTGGTCTGTCACCAATAAGACCTGTTTGAATGCGAGCCACGATTACGCGAATGTGTTCTCTCCTCTCCACGCCCCGCAGGTGAGGGATAGTGACGTTAAGCAGGGGTGGGAGGGAAGCGGGAGAGAACTACTGGATAGATCGGACGAGACAATTGCCTTTCCAGGGATAATGCCATCGCTTGCTCAAAGCCGAACGGCACTATAGGAGGGCTACACTCCAAGTGCATGAAAAAGCCGAAGGGGAGACGCATGGGCTCGGGTCAATGACACACTCTGAAGGACCCAATCATGACGAGTGCGGAGAGAAATCATCACTGCGCGGTGGGTGGCGGGTCAAAGCTTGGGTCCAATCCAACCGAGTTTTGCGAAAAGGCTTGGTTGGGAAGGTCGCAAAGGCATTGGGCGACGAAGGAGAAGAAGCGGCTGGATGTTTCAATATGAGTCGTTGGATGACCCTTGCCGACTATACTGCATGGTTCCCTCGCATGGACATAACGGCAGTTTGTGTGCGAAACACTGCAAGAATGCTGGATCGGTTAGAAAGATGAAGCAGGACATCAGGTTCCCTTGACGATGGGTCAACTCCATTGACTCACTCCACGTAGGATGATCTAGTTAGTTAACTAGTCTGGGGGGGCGGCTAAAACCATAAGACCCCAACATTGCGGGGATTGGAGACTCGGATGCACGAATTGCACGCTTGGGGAAAGGATTAATGTGGGTTTTTCCGACGATCTCTGGCCAGCCGGGATCTCGTCTCAATCGGGAGCTATGGCAGCCTGATGCTTCAGGCAGGTAACCTGCATGATGGGTCTCTCCCGTCGCCCGCAGGGGCCATGTCGGGAATCGGCCAGGAACCTCAAATTTCCGCGTCGCGTTGGCCTTCGCTGCTCTCCGTCCACCAGTCTGCGCTCGATTGTCGCCTGTCGGCCATCTTCATCACCGGATGCGCTTCGAAGTTTCCATCCGCTAAACATCCCGCGTGCTAGGCGACCACCTTGATACCCATCTTCCCTAGTCCTTTCACGGTCTTTAATCATCATGGACGACCCAGCGAGCCGTGTTCCCGCGCAGTTGGTAGGTCATCCAACTGAGACGTGCTGCTGCATAGTTAGAATGTCCGATTGCTAACCAGCGGCGCTTTCACTCGCTCCTTAGCTGCCGCACATGCATCTGGTGTCGCGGCACCGTTATCCCCTTATGCATATGATGCCCACCGACACTGTCGTCGAATACCTGCTCTCCGCGCCCAAGATCGTCCGGGAGTCGCAACCGATGCATTGGACGTTCCTCGATGGCCCGCAGGACGGTTCTGTCATGCTCACCTGGCAGCCATTGAACCAGCTGGGAACCAACTTTGCTAGCGACGGTTATGTCTGGGCCGACGTCGAACAAGCGTTCACCTTCGAAGCTCGCGGCTACGTATGCGCATCCTGACCCTCTCTCCTACGTTGACGCGCTGATGGCTGACACGGAATGCTCCAGCTGGTGGAGATGTGGCTGCATCGCAGTGGTTATCACCCACCAAACGAGACCCTGGCTATCCACTGCCGCAGACGTTACCGACTTCTGCCGTCGAAGGTCCCTAACCCGAACGTTCCTCCGCCTGACCCTTCCCTGTGGATTGTTCACTACTCGAGAGGTCCTCCCACCGACCACATCCCCGCGAACCGGATCCCCGTCATGCCTCCAGTCCAGAACATGCTGGCTCAACGGAGGTTCCTCCAGAGCCAAGGCCAACTCGCGCGCAAGGACTTCATGTTACACGATCGCAACAACTGGCCAGCCATCAACTTCCCTCCGCAGATGGCTCCGCAAGGCTTCCCTCAGGTTCCTGGCGCATACCCGAGTGCCATGGTAGGACGCCAGCAGTTCTACCCCCCACCAGGCCCCGGTGTGCCGCCTCCGGCCGCTGCCACACCCGCCAAGGCCGCCCGCGGGCATCGCGCTTCATCTGCTGCAGTCAACGCTGCCACAGCCGACTTTGCCCTTGAAGATGAAGACGTCTCGACTGGGGATGCTATGGACTTGCTTACTCCGCGCGAGATCAGCAAGATGAGATACCAGCAACACCACGAGTGGATGGAGGAGATCTTCGCCTCACCGTATGCTATCAACCAGATCACTCCGGTCTCATTGGGCCTGGGCCGGAAAGGAGAGCTGGAGTCGTTGACGGCGGGATTCTTCGATGCACCCGTTGGACCTGCCAATGGAGAGACGAAGGATGCCAACGCGTCAAGTCAAGCCGCAGAGAAGATGGAGCCTGCTAAGGCAGAGGAATTCGCTGACCGTGTCGCTAAGAAGGTCGCTGACATGACAGCTGAAATTGAGAAGCTGAAGAAGCGTCATGCGCGTCGTATGGAGAAGTTTAACCGCACCTCGCTGTTGAAGGACGCAGAACTCCGGCTCCGGGAAGCCGCAACAGACCCTGCAGAGACTGGCACAGAGACATGGAGGTTGGAAGGTCGTGTTGTGATGCCTTCGGAAGAAGATGACTCACAGGCTCCTCAAGTAGAGAACCCGGCCAAGTACAAGGTTGACGACATCGTACGGGAGGTGGAGAAATCGTGGCAACGACAGATCGTACCGGAGCCCAAGATCTCTTGCGTGCAGAAAGGTGGTCTGCTGGAAAAGATTGAGTCTGAGCAGAAACCCGAACCCCAAGCGGAAGGTGATATTGATATGGAGAACGCCGACAGCCACTTCCTTGACCAACTGGGCTCACCCTCTGCCGCTGGGGCCATTCCTGCTTCTTCCACCACCCAAGAACCAGCAGCAACGACAGCCGCACCCGCCGTTCCTCCCACAACCAGTGTACCTTCTGGAGGCGTACCCGTGCCACCGCAGCCACAGCCCACCGCCGACGCTACGCAGCAGGGTACGTCTCTCGATATCGACATGGATATGGGCGACGGACAGGCGACGAACACGGCCGCTGGGGAAACAGGCGACTGGGTGATGGTCAACGACGAGAAGAAGGATCAGCCTGCTGGCGGTGATAGCTCCCTACCGGGCATCAGCACCCCGGGTAGTGGCATCCAAGGCCTGACACCCGGCAACGGAGGGAGTGCCGGGGACTCTGCGCTGGACGGGGCCAACTTCGATTTCACGAATATGGATAGCGCAGGCGATGCGCTCGCAGCGTACACCGAGCAGAATGAAGGGCTGGATCTCCCGGACCTGGAGAACTCGGCGTTTGGTGATGCATTCCACGCATCGGATAATGAGAACACCCATCACCACGATGCGGACGACATGGCTTAGGATTGCTGATCGCTGGGTTTCGGGAATTCCTTGGGGGTGGGGACACGGTGTTTGCGGTGCTCTTGTAACCAATAATTGGCGCTGGGTTTGCTTTGCTTGAGCCCTTTCCGTGTAGAGAGAGGGGTTGTGAATGAGATTGCTCCAATACCTATTAAGCAGCATTGTTAATCCTTGTATACTAAAGTAGGTGGTGTCCGATCTCGGAGGTATGAGGAGTTAACCATCTGCACGTCAAAGCTGATTCTGCGCCTTGACTAGGTCGTAGCTCAGATCAAGGCTTTGTACCGACCATGCAGGGCCGATGGAGAAGTCACCAGACCAACTTAGCAACATCATGTACATTGTCCTAACCCATACTTATCCCACTTCCACTTCCACTCCCTCCACCTTCATCCCCATCTTTATCTCTGTCTCCCGGAACCATTCCAAAAACCTCGCTGCACACCCATGACAAAAGTTCATGTAGAAACTAGCACCACCGCAGATATGATGCGCCCACCCGATGTCCAATAACCCTCATATCATCCGCCTAAGTGACGCTATCACCGGGCCCGACCATCCGCATGACAGGTTACCCCGGTCAAGTGATTCCCGCATGGCTATCAAATGTACAATGTATATAGAAAACATGGGTATCTCCCTCCGAGTCTTTCTCTTTTGCTCTCTTTTTGGAATGACTTTACTCTGTGTTATCTACAACAATGATACCTACTAGTTACAATTTACATTTCCCCAAGAATTAAGGCCTATCGATATCCTACCAGCTATACTATACATACTATACACTCAATCCACACTTCTCCATCCAAATCCTACACCACAAATCCAAAGAAGAGGAAGAAGAAGAAGCAAAAAGAGAAGAATGTGCCTCCCACCCCTCTCCGACTCCCTCTCCCTCCCCAAACTCCTCAATCTAAACCTCGACTCTTCCTCCTCCCGATCCTCCTCTCCCTCACCACCACCGCGATTCCACG
Organism: Aspergillus piperis CBS 112811; assembly: GCF_003184755.1. NCBI lineage: Eukaryota > Fungi > Ascomycota > Eurotiomycetes > Eurotiales > Aspergillaceae > Aspergillus > Aspergillus piperis. The sequence goes on along the minus strand of NW_020291599.1, from coordinate 698,449 downwards.
ATCGCCATCACCACCACCATAGTAGCCACCACCACCACTTCCGCAGACGACGAAGATCCAACAGCTCATGCAGCACCTGCAGCGACACCACCAGCTCCAGCTCCACTACGACCTCCATCTCCATCCGCCCCCCACCGCGAAGCTACCACCCCCCTCAACCGTCTCGCAAGCCTCCGCCTCCACCTGCTCCTCGAGAGCGGGAGCGAGATACTTACCGAACAAGTCGGAGTAAGGTTCGAGATGTCGAGGAGACGTTCATCCCGCTGCCGCCAGCAAGGCCTGTCAGGATTGCGAGGCCGTGGCCGCGGCCGAGATTACCGCCCCCGCCCCCGCCGGTGGTGATTGATGTTAGAGAGAGAGAGAGGGAGTTCTGTCGGTTGCCGGATGTGGAGGCGGAGGAGGTGGAGTGTGTGGGGGTTTTTGAGCCTGAGGAGGAGCGGGAGAGGGTGGAGGAGTGGGTGGTTATGAGGGAGAGAGGGGGGTGGAGGAGACCTAGTGGTGGTGGTATTGTTAGTAGGGAACGGGGGAGGTGGAAGGAGGAGGTAGTTGAGGATGAGGAAGTGGATGAGGAGGTGGATAGAAGGGAGGAGGATAGTAGGAGGAAGGTGAGGGTTGAGTATATTCGGGCTCGATAGTGGAGCGGTGCTGTGTTTGTGGTGTTTTGGCTCAAGTATATAGATTCGTTTTGCATATGCGGTTCTTTTCTCAGATATCATGACTCTTGCTTGGCTTCCTCTAGGGGCAGTCTTGTCGCTCCATGAGATACTCGGTACACTTCACGTCTACTGTATAGAGTTCAACGAGCAACTAACTTCCCTCTCCCATGGAACCATCGCGATGCATCATGGCTGGGCTGTACTGCAACCGGCCGATGACCTCAATGCCCATCCGTGTCCTCCGCATGACGTCACGGTCTTTGTCCAGAGGGTTCTTCTTGTTCAGATGCAAGAAATAATTAAACCATTGATCAATGCAATTTATCCCTCGTGCCCCACAGAATTGATCTATCAATGAACCGATCGTGGGTTGACTGGTATAGCTACTGCAACTAATTGTCGATCATCGGATAGGATCTGCCATCCGTCCGTTCCAGAAGAACGTATCATTCGAGGAAGGTGCAATCCTTTCTCTATCATTGTTAGCTCGTCGTACCTGTTTTAAACTACCTTGTGTTACATTGAATTGTGAGAGTTGGCACCGTGGATAACCTAGTTAGTTCGCAATCATGTATATCGCTCCCGTCTCTCCAGGCACATTATATTGTGATACTGACCGGCTTAGGAATCGCAACCTCTCCCACAGAAGGAGAAGCTCATTGACTGCTCGTCCTCGGTTCCGCTTCTCTACGCTGCGCGGCTTTCAGCAGCCCGAGCTGAGCAAGAAGCTGAACCAGGTCATCAAGAACGAGAATGCTGCTATTGGTGCTCATGAGAAGGCTAGTCGCGAGCGCGTGTCTATTGCATCCCAGCTGTCCGAATGGGGTGAATGGACTGAAGACGATGCTGTCGCCGATATCACCGACAAGTTTGCTGTCCTGATGGCCGAGATTGGCGAACAGGAGGATACCTTCGCTCAGTATCTCGAGGAATACCGCATTGTGCTGAAGCAAATTCGCGACACGGAGAACTCGGTCCAGCCGTCCCGCGACCAGCGGGCCAAGATTGCAGATGAGATCCAGAGACTCAAGTGGAAGGAGCCACATAGCCATAAGATCGATACCCTGGAACAGGAATTGGTCAGGGCGGAGGCTCAGAGTCTCGTTGCTGAGGCGCAGTTGACTAATGTGGTAAGTATTGAGGTCAATGCAGCATGCAATATCGCAGAAGCTAAAGTTCGAGTTTAGACCAGGTCGAAGCTCAAGGAGGCATTAGACATCCACACTGCTGCCGTCATTGAGCGAAACGAGAAACAGATCTTGCTTGCTCGTCATGCGCGCCGCGTACTGGAACAGCTGGACGACACCCCGGTCGTTCCTGGTGACTCCCCACGCGAGTACGATCGCACATCTTCTACGAGGCAGATCCTCGAGGAGGCTGAGAATGATCTCCGTTCTTGGGAGAGCACCACTGTGCCTATCCAGAGTGCGGCAGGGGAGCTCCCGGACAGTACCCTTTTGCCAACTGCCGCCCGTAGAGCTACCAATGGCCGCGCATCATATGCGGCTGACACAGCCGTCTCGGACTCTGTGCGGGACGTCAATGGTTCTGCGGAACCTTCTTATGGCAATGGCGCTGGTCATGAGAGATATACAAACGGCACTGGTGTGGAGCAATATGCCAATGGTACAGGCCAGGAGCGATACGTTAATGGCTCTGGCCAAGAACGATATGTCAACGGCACTGGCCAGGAAAGATATGTCAATGGGAACGCTGCGGAGCGACAAGTCAATGGAAGTGGCCGGGAGCAGTATACTAATAGTACCACCACAGGGGCCTATGCCAATGGAGGCAATGCGCGATATGTCGAGGGAGTCGCGCCGGAAGAGTATGTGGATCGAAGTGCGACAGAAGAATATGCTGGCCGTTCTCAGGAGCAGAGCGCCACCGGTGTGACTGAAGAGCAATATAGCAGCCGTGCTCAAGAGCCAGTCGCCGCCAGTGCTGGCGAGGAGCGATACCCTGGTCGCCCTCTAGGACAGGTTTTCACTAGCGCTGCCGATGAGCGGTATGCCACCGGTGGCACAGAGGGGCCATCAGTCTCCGCTGTTGAGGAGCAGATCACTCCTACTGCTGCACAGGACATATACTCCAGCCAGACAGGCCGAGATCAGGTGGCAGATGGATCTGTCCGGGAGGAAACTCTGAAAACAGAGGAGGAAGAGGGAGTGCGACGAGCACCAGATCCACGCCTCTCATACACTTCACGGGGCTCCGAAGCTCCGCAAATAATCAGCCCAGTCCCGGTGCAGGCTCCTCATCCTGTGGCAGTCCCCATCTGAGCTGAGGACTGGGGGTAGTGTATTGGGTTCTAGCTGTGCTCGTTATCTGTAATTGTAGTTCTAGTACGTACAGTATTTGGTTTATATGTATAGCCGCTCTAAAAATGGGAGCCCTGACACAATACCGTCAACAGGGTGGCTGTTATTGTAACTAGTTGAGCAAATATGAAGTTAAATGCAAAGTAACTACATAGTAACCAGACAATTGGTGGAGGCTCATCACGTGATCCAGGCGGCCAGCGTGACGCGGACGCCGGCTTGGGAGCTCCAAAGCATCATCTCAGAGCTCCGAGCTGCACCCGCCATCGCCATCTCCCTCTTCCATCTTCCCTCTCGCACCCAACATTATCCTCCAGAATATCTCTCCTCGTTGCTTCCTTGAATCTACCAACACATCTTGCACAACATGGATAAATTGGTCGCTCAATACTCCCGCCCGCCGCATCAGAATGAGTTCTACTCAGAGCAAGAGCAGCGGGACCTCACAGAGAGCCTTCCTCCGCTCTCTCTGAAGTTTAACCTGCCTCCTGTTGATAACGTGAGATATACACCTTGTGAAGCTGCTTGTCTGGGATCAGGTTGTGGAAAAAGTCACAGCTACCTTAGATTGGGCTGACCACCGGACCGACACTCCTACATGCCTCTTACCAATCGCGGAACCAGTGGCTGACATCTTTCTGTATCTCCAGTCTAGAGCCTTCCTCCGTGCTATGACCGATGACCACTCGAATCCCAGCTGCCCCATCAAACTTGCCCATGGAACGACGACACTGGCCTTCCGATTCCAGGGCGGAATTGTATGCCGTCATCACTGCCTCCGCCACGTCTCGCACTGACCATCGTTCTCCTAGATCGTCGCTACGGATTCGAGAGCTACTGCTGGAAACTGGATTGCGAGTCAGACAGTCAAGAAGGTTATCCCGGTTTCGCGGTTGAGCCGCGGGGAGGACAAGCCGTCAAATGAGCCCACTCCCGGCCTTTTGGGCACCATGGCCGGAGGTGCTGCGGTATGTGCTATCCTTGTGGAGAAATTCGTGCTCTATGTTAGGGTTATGAACTAGTATGAATAGCTGATGACCGGTCATAGGATTGCCAATACTGGTTGAGATATCTGAGCCAGCAATGCACACTTCACGGCAAGTTCAATTATCCACTGTTTCCAAGAATTTCATTAACATCAAGACAGAAATCCGTCACAAGCGCCGCATCACTGTCGCCGCTGCGTCGAAGATTCTCGCCAACCTGACATATGCCTACAAGGGAATGGGTCTGAGCATGGGAACGATGTTAGCAGGAGTACGTGGACCCTTCATATAAACATGATGCATCGATGCCCAATCTAACTCACGACTATAGATGACGCCCCAAGAAGGACCCGCTCTCTACTACATCGACTCAGACGGCACCCGACTCCCCGGAAACCTGTTCTGTGTCGGATCCGGTCAGACCTTCGCATATGGTGTGCTTGACGCCAACTACCACTACGACTTGACTGAGGAGGAGGCCCTCGAGCTCGGCCGCAGAAGTATCCTTGCTGCCATGCACCGTGACGCGTACTCTGGTGGTTTCATCAACCTGTACCATGTCAAGGAAGAGGGATGGGTGCACCACGGCTTCAACGACATGAACCCGATATTCTGGAAGACGAAGCTGGAGAAGGGCGAGTTCTCGAATGTCACGTCGGAGTTGTAAGCGCGGGAAGTGCTGATGGGTTCTGTATGGTGGATATGATACTCTTATTTTAGGCCTAAGATATTTATTATGTGACGCTCCTTGATACAGTAATCTCAAGAGTAGTCTTGCAACCATGCCAGAAAGCACCGAGACCAGTACTACCGACATCAATGCAAGCCACCAGTCAAAGGTAACCCTGTAATTGCTAAGCAAACAGAGCCATCTATCCCATAAGAACCAAATGAAAAAGATCATAGTTATATGAAAAAAGAAAATAGATACATAATGCATACATAACATACATACATCCCCAAGAAGCCAAACATCAAGCAACTTCATAGCGTAGAAAACAAAATCAGTGCTGAAAATGCGCCCCCATTCTAACAACGAACAAAAAAGAAGGTTTGCTTTTTATATCATCATCCCCCAACACACACAGATAAAAATAAAAATATAGATATATGCACCCTAATTATCCACCCAGAACTTCATGCGAATACCCATAGCCGCCAACTCAACATCCAAGTATCTCAACACACCGGGCACCGCCACAACGGTAACATTATCACCACCAACATAGCGACGACCATCACCATCCTCCCAGACATCCGCGCGGGAATCCTCAAAGACAGCCTCCCTAGCACAACGGCGACAACGAACAATACTCGGCGCTCCGCTAATAGCGTTCGCGCCAGAATGCTGATTCGAAGCGGCCTTCGCAGCGGCAATACGAGCCTTGCTTGATCCAGCTGAGGACACAGCCACCTGGGTGGAGAGGAAGGAGCCGCAGTCGCGACAGATCCAGGAGCGGGTAGCATCGGAGCAGTTCATGAGACGGTCCTGAAGGATGTGGGCGGCGCCGTGGGCGATGAGGGAATCGCGCTCCATTTCTCCGACACGGATACCACCTCCCTTGGCACGACCCTTGACGGGTTGGCCGGTCAGTTGGTTGACGGGACCGGTGGTACGCACTTGGAACTTGTCGTTCACCATGTGACGGAGACGTTGGTAGTGGACGACACCGATGAAGATGTCGGCGGCGAATTCCTTGCCCGTGATGCCGCTGTACAGGGGCTCGTTGCCGAAGTAGTTGTATCCGGCTTTGCGGAGCTGGTGGCCGAAGTAGTCGGCCGCGGTGTTTTCTTCGGAGAATTGGAAGGGCGTGGAGTCTTGGGGATGGCCGTGCAGGGCACCGGCTTTGCCGGCCATGGATTCGATCATTTGGGCGATGGTCATTCCTGGTGACGATTAGTGGGGATGAGTTTGGGGAGGCTTGGATTGGGGAGGAGGAAGGCTGGCTTACGAGAGGGGAAAGCGTGAGGGTTGATGATCAGATCGGGCTGGATACCACTCTCGGAGAAGGGCATGTCCACGGCGGGCCAGAGCTGAGAGCAAACACCCTTTTGACCGTGACGAGACGAGAACTTGTCACCGATGATGGGCTTACGGGGAATGCGGTACTTGACGCTGAGGGCCTGGCCGGGCTCGACTCCGGATTCCGCACCCAGGATGCGCACGCTGTCGATGTATCCTTCTTCGGCGTCCTTGTACTTGACGAAGTGGGTAATTCCGTCAACGTTGACGTAGGAGTCGGAGGCGGCATCATAGCGCACGGTGTGCCAGGCGGCGACGAGACTGCCCTCCTTCACGCGGGCACCGATGTGCGGGAGACCGTCTTCGTCCAAAGTGGCACGCCAGTCAGCGCGAATCTCACCTCCTGGGGCGAAACCGAAGAGCTTGGTGACCTCGCGTCTGGACTTGCCGCGGCGAGAGTCCTTCTCGTCGAGGGAGTGGATCTTGGTCTTGTAGATCGTACCGTAACCGAAGCCACGCTCGTGGGAGGATTTGTTGATAATCATAGCGTCGTCCATGTCGTAACCGGTGTAGGAGATAATAGCAACAACGGCGTTGGTTCCGTTAGGGAAGTTGTCCAGACCGTACGCGTTGTAGAGAGGGGGGCGCACAATGGGTGTCTGACCCGTCTGCAGTCGGTAAAGCTTGTTGTCTGTACGATATTGGATGGCGGTACCGGGTGTACCCATCGTTTGTTTGCTCATCTGGCACTGGTACATGTTACGAGGCGACTGGTTCTGGTCGGAGAAAGGTGTCATGTTGGCAACGATAGAGAGGATGTTGGTTGGGGTGAACTCGATGTGCGTCGACACGCCGGAGATGAGATCCTGAGGCAAGCATGCAATCTCCATGAAGGGCTGTTCGAAGGGACCAACGTAGTCCAGCTTGTCGAGTCCAAGGTGCTTGACGGGGCGGTACATTCTGGCGGCTTGCGAGAACATGTAGATACCAGGGTACTGACCACCGTTGGTGTTGGGAATGTAACCAATTTCCAGCTCGCGCGGGATCTTGTCAGAGCCCATGACCTTCCAGCGTCGCAGGGTGTTCGCGATCGCAGAAGCCTGTTTCGGTGAGCAGTAACCGATGATTCTACCATCAAGCTGGACGGTGACGCTTTCGGTCACAGAGACAGACGAGTCGGAGCGCACACCAAGCTGAACCAGCGCCTTCGGGATGTGAGTGGTGTCCACGTCGCTAGTGGCAATCAAGCACTTGTGCGCAAGATGGTTAAGCAGACCACAGGGCGAACCATCAGGAGTGTGTACAGGGCAGAAGAAACCCCAACTCTCGGGAAGCAGCTTACGGACGGTTGTCGTCTTCAGCTGGGCGAAGAAACTACCTCTGTGAATCATGCGGAAGTGACTGATGAAACGGTAGAAGTTGATCTTTTCCGCCATGACCGTGTAACCGGACGGTTGCTGCAAGTCGAGACCAGTAGGACTGACGAGGTTACCCGTAGACAGGAAGTACTCCAGTGCACCACCGATGTTCTCGTTCGAGCGCTTGACGACCTTGGCCAGAAAATCCCTTTCAAAGGCCGGATCGGTGAACGTGGCACCGGCATTGCGGTTGGACCAATCCCTGAGGATTGGCTGGAAGGACCTCACCCATTCCTCGAGTCTTTCCTTCAAGATCATTCCGTAGAGGAATCCACCAAGCAGGATCTCCTGGTTGGAAACAGCATCCGGGTTGTCAGGAGCGCAGTCGCCAGCAACCAGAGCATAGAGCTTTCGGATCATGAACAGGAGCATCTTGAACTTGTCGTAGTCCTGGTTCTCGGTGACGTTCTGGTTCCCAAGATGAGGCAGAACGACCTTGCGGAGGAACTCGGTACCAGCATCCTCGTTGGACATGTCTGCAGGCACACCGAGGACGGGTCTGAACTTCTCTCCGAGGTAGGCCCGGCAAGCAGCGCGACTGTGTGTGTTGTATGCCTTGTAAACCCGCAGAAGCAGCTCGACACGGTCAGTCACGAAGGTGTTCTTGATTCCCTCGGAAGAAGCGCTGCCAACGATGCCCTCGAAGATTTCGCGATCGTTCGTCTCCACCAAGGCCTTGAGGATCATCATCACCGGGACGAGATACTCGGCCTTGCGCCACGAGAAACGGAAAGTCAGGTTACCGTCGGTAAGGTAGTGAAGGACGTTGGTCTGCGACGTCTGATCCGGCCGCACCGAACGTATTTGAACACCATACTTGGTGTAGGTGTGTCCACGGCGAACGAAGGAACCACGAACAATCGCCATGGGGTAGTTGCGCTTTCCAACGACCAACATTCGAATGAGCTTCTCATTACCGTTGACAATGAAATACCCACCCAATTCCTCCGACTCTTCCTTGTGCTCAACAAGTTCATTAGGCGTGGCCTTTTCCAGATGGCAGCGGTTGGTCTGGAAAATCACGCAACGTTAGACAAGAGGTTTTTCCCTGCATACTCAATCCAACTGCTAGTGTAATCGCACTCACCCTCAACATAATGGGAACCTGACCCAATTCTCTGACCGACTCCATCCAATCGCCATTGTTGACGCGCCATTCAAGCCTGGCGCGGAGCTTTCCACGGTACGTCGCATGGCGTTCTCTGCATTCCGAGGGGTAGATGTTGCGGTTGCGGGAAGTGAACTTGTTCGACGGAGGCAGGGCCGGCTTCTCGAGGAAAACCTCGCTGACACGGACATGCAGCTTGTTCCGCTTGGGCGCCTTGCGCCCCTCTGCCTGCCGCGCCTTCTTTTGTTCGGGAGTCTCGGCTTCACCGTCGATGAAGGTCTTGGTGCCAATATCCTTCAGGGCCGCCTCCAGCGTCTTGGGGCCGTCGAAGAGCGCATTGAAAGAATCGACATGCGGCCGGATGGCAGCCGCCAAGGCCGGGTATGCGGTCTGGTCCTTGGGAGGGTTGCGGAAAAGCTTCTCCCGTCTCAGGACGTCGTAATTGACCGACCAGTTCGTGTCTGTCGCCGCGGGGGCCATGGTGAATTATCTCTAGTCGTCGTAGCCGGGAGGTCGAATGAGGCGGGAAAAGTTCGATCGAACTTCCGTATCCGTAGTTTCCGAAGCACCGGGATGAAGATAGGTGCTATTAAGCGGGCCCAATGCTCATTCCCTTGGTATAAGGGATCGCGAGAGCCACGAGGGAGGTAGAGGAGAGGAGATGCGACTCGCACAGAGAGCCGGAGTGCTGGTCTGGAGAGCAACGAACCTCCTCGTCGCTCGACGGGGAAATTTTTCGAGGTGGATCCGGCGGACAGATATCATCACGTGGAGATAGTGTAGTATATGCCTGAGGCATACATAGCAGATAGAGTCAATTACATAATCTATGCATACGTCACGGGACAGACGCACGGGACAGGGAAGAACCGCCTTAGGCAACAAGGCAAACCCGGAATGCGTCAGTCCCAGCTTAACTCAATTAATCACTCAGTAATGCAACTACTAATTAACTGAGTTATCGGAGAAAAATCTGCCTGTTCTCAAGGGTGGATACGTAGTTTCCAAACTTCCATTATTATCCTGAACTACTACTACTACCTTATTGACCGCGCGCATTTACTCTTCCGGGGAGGAAGATAAAATTAATATTTGGTGATAAGGCGGGTCGACAGGGAGGCAGACAATTGGAGATACTACGAACTAGTCCGGTAGTTACTAGTATCAATCCGCCGGCGACAGATTACCTGGGCTAAGCCGCGACTATTGGCTGCCATTTGAAAGCGCAGCTGTTAATAATATCATCATTGCTGCTCGGGGACTGTCTCTCCATTTCCCGGTTTGTCGATAATTAATGACTTCCTCGTGCGACTGAGAGCCACCGGTTCCCACTCCAGTGAGCAACTAACCGTGACTAGTTGGTCCTTTTGATCCCTCTTTACAGATTCCCGGAATATACGAGTGATTGACACGGGACCTGGGCATTAAACTAACTACTCCGAGTAGCTAGTCTAATTAATTAGTTAGTTAATTACTGGATGCTGAGTCCGGACACAGACAACCAAACCCAGCCAAAAAAAAATCACTGACAGGGACCGGGCAGGACTAGACTACTAGGCGCTTCCCTCCAGCGCGCGGCGGCGCAAAAGCGAACGGTCATGCGTGCCCATAGATCGGACCAGCTCTAGTTTCACCGCAAAGCAAAGAGACATCAGAAGAAGAAATATTCTTTTCTGGCTGCTGCCATCACTAGGGATTAGGGAACAACCAACCCGACCCTGGGGAAAATTGCCGCCTTTCTTTTTTCGCGCCGCTTCGACCTCACCCTCTCACCTTCTTTTCCTGCTCAGCTGCTGCTCGGACGTGGGAAACTTGCTACGACCGCCGCCTCTTTTTTCGAATCCACCCGCCCATTATTTCCCAGCACACCGGTTACCTACCACCTACTATTTTCCACTTCGCATCTTTCCATCCAACACTACAACCCACATCTAATCCTCTGCTTTTCCCTGCCCGGGAAAGAGAAGGCTCTGTTGCTCTCCCTTTTCAGCAATCCACTCCACCCCCACTTAACCTTACAAAATCCCTCTGCCCAGGAAGTGTCGATATATTTCTCCCACCCGTCGTCGATCGCCCACCAGCCGAGACAAGCAGTGCGCGCCCTTTCGACCTGCTTCCACAAAGTCAAGCCTTCCCCCTACTTAAACTATCCCGTCACCCTCGTTGCTCTGATCGCGCAAACGACACAAGGCGCAAACCCTTTCGATAATCAACATGGCGGGTATCTTTCGCACGATCTATGACTGGCTCCTGAGGATGTTCTGGTAAGTGGGCCGCTGTCCCAATAAGTAATCGCTTTTTCTCCGGGAATGGTCCCCCCTCTTCGGCCCGTCCCCGCAGATAAGGAATCATTCCATTTGCTAAGTGCCATTATGATATATTCGCACCCGCAGGGCGACGGAGATGGATGTCACCATGATTGGTCTCCAGAATGCAGGAAAGTCTTCGTTGTTACGTGTGCTTGCGGTATGTCTTTCCCCCCAACGGCGATTGAACGCATCTTCCCGTGTTATCGGTCCTCGGCGCTAATCCCGCAGTATAGGGCGGCGAGTTCACTGTAGAGTAAGTCTCCATCCTGTAGGGCCTGGCCTGACAGAGCGACACTTGATTGTCCAGCTAAACCTCATTTCAGTTCTATTCCCACGATCGGGTTCAACACGAAACGAGTTCAAAAGGGACATGTGACTCTCAAATGGTATGGTACCCCAGTAGGGAGCTTCGAGATGCCTGTGCGTGATGTATCTAATGTCCATCCAGCTGGGATCTAGGTGGACAGCCACGGTTTCGACCGATGTGGGAGCGATACTGTCGTGGAGTGAATGCGATCGTGTAAGTGCTCAACTTTGTCTGGAACATGTATTGGTATCCTGGCAGCGCTAACTGCCCGACCAGATACATTGTGGATGCAGCAGATCGGGCTGCCTTACCCGTAGCCAAAGAGGAGTTGCACGAGCTGATGAACAAAGAGACGCTCAACGGGATCCCGCTGTTGGTTCTTGGGAACAAGTCCGACCTTCCGGAGAAGCTGTCGGTCGACGATCTGATCCACGAGATGGACCTGAAATCCATCACTCATCGCGAAGTGAGCTGCTATGGGATTAGCGCTAAAGAGGAGACGAACCTCGATGCTGTTCTGCATTGGTTAATCGCTCGAGCCAGTCGATGAACGACGTGTCGTCAGCGACTCCGCTTGAGAACCACTGGGGGATCAATCCCTCAGACCCTCCTCTCCTTCTTTCCTTGATCCCATCCACGAGATGGAATCTCTTGTAGACTGCAAAAACCATGCGGCTCGCAGCCCCGATGTAATGATGTGAACGACGTGAACCAGACACACATTGAGCTTCAGCGTAACATTCGTCCGATCTTCAGCACCTCACCCCTGTCATGGAGTCACTTGGTTTGGTTTTCAAGCAATGATGTCAGTTTCAATGTACTTCTGTGTATTTTATGTTCCTCAGGCTGTCCTTCATAGTGGAAAAAAAGAACCTGAACCATGTGGGTTGCGGACTTTGGTAAGAAGAAGAGAAAAAGAACTGCATAGTTAGCAAGTAGCTCGACGATCGAGAATTGAAGCGCGCGCGCGAGAGAGAAAGAGAGAGATGTAAGAGAGCAAGAGTCCGGGAGAAATCAATCAATGCCCAATAAGCACATGACCACCAACCAGTCCAATGTAGCTAAGTAGCTTGCAAGCAAATACTAGCTAAGTGAACGAAAACTCAGCACCAAAGTCCGGAAGGGATATCCAGACAGGAAAGATGAAAGTGAGAGGAAAGAAAGAGACAAAGAGACGCGGGCAAACATGAATTATTTGAGGGCGCAAAGAAAAGGAAAAATAAATCCCAAGCAGGATGGCCAACAGGGCCACACACAGACCAACTGATGCGTTGGCAATGCAGATGCGCAGACGGGAACTAATCAAGCCTCCCCAGCAAATCCCACCCCGCCAAACAACTTGTACTTCCCCCCTCCTCCTCTTTTCCCTCCCCGGAGCATCTGCGAAGGTTTATGGCTGGTGCGCTTGCTTGCTTGCTTGCTTTCTTTTCCTTCCGAAATGGGGCCTAGTTGTTGAGTTCTATGTGTGGTTCATGACTGGTTATATGCCGGTTTAGTTTACAGAGTGGTATGGAGTACTCTGTTTGCTTACTTGTTCTCGGTGTATTTGTTGACTGCTAGGTGAGGGATTGATGGACGAGGTTGAGGAGGATGCTACTAATTCCTAGGTACTTGCCTTATGAAATAAGTAGCTGCGCAGTTACGTATAGATCAGCTGTCTTTGCTGGTATGTGTACAGTAAGTAGTACTTTTGAGTTGAAGTATGTGACTTGCAGCGAGGCGTGGCCAATGTATCTGTCTATCTGCACCGTACTATCTATCTATTCTCGGTGCTCTATGGCTGGCGTTTATTACCTCAGGAAGTATCTAGCCTATACACAAATCTGTAAGTAGTCCAGCCTGAGCAACTCAGTCCTTATTTGTAATTTGATTAGTAGTAACTGTCATTCCTTAAATTAAGCTCAGGTGTATTTGTCTGATCTAAATGAATACACGAATTAGCAAAGCAGCCTATATCTATCTACGGAATACCTATCTGGTATAGACTGCACTGAGAGAACTAGTAGTAATCAACCCCCGCCATAAACCTGAAACACGAGCTATCTAGGTAGTAGGCCGAATTAGGGCCGAAGATTGAGTGGGCTGGCTTTGTCTGTCTCCGTTCACATCCAGCCTCCATTCATATCATACAAGATAAGCATTAATTAAGAGAGGTGCAGCAGGCTATTATGATAGCAGGCTAGTTGTATATAATGCATCTCGCTTAAGTATCGGTTTGAAACTGGCTATGTCTGTGACCATGCTAGTGTGTTGAATATGCTACTCTACTGTCGTCGAGTTGCCCATTTTGGACAACATACGGAGTACTTTAGGATGAATGCATTCGTATATGCTCGCAGCAACGGAGTAAGCAAGAAAGTAGGTATGACATGGCTTACTGTACCTCTTTTACGTGAGATAAGAGCATTGACAAAGAAATCTCAAATCAAGGGCCGGAAAAGGCAATCCGGACACGCGGCGGAGTGCTCCGTAGAGACATGAGACTGGATAGAATTTCTTCCGGATACTACTTTTGCCTCTAGGCAAAACAATAATGCAATATGAGGATTGAGATCGAGGCCAGGTCATGGGTACAGCGATTATTACTTGGTTACTGATCTATTGCATGCTAACTGCAAAGTACAAGCGGTCAAGCGGATGATGATGGTGGTTATGCTGCTGCTGCTGCTACTGCTGGTGGTGTTGTTCGTAAAACTCGTGGCTGTGACGTGAGTCTTTAGGTTAGTGAGCATGGACTGGATCGTGCCGAGGCACCACATATCTGCCGACCGTTCAACAATAATGATGATAGGTGCTCTGGTAGCGGACCCAAGATTGAACAAGCACACAGTAAATATGTCTTGGTTGACTTGACTTCTCGGAAAAAGTGAGGAGAAAAGACACGACAAGACGTGGTTAAGAGTGGCCCCAACTCAAAAAAAAAGATGGATGAGTGGATGAAAGAGGCACGCGATGAGAGGAGGAGGTTGAATAATTGGCAAGTTGAGAACAGGCACCCGAATTTTGGAGAGACAGCAGTGGGCGGATAGGATAATCGACTAGTCTAGTGCCGGTCGTTGCAGTCACAGGCTCCACCGAATGCGATCCGAGGTCTTAGATATCCTCGCGCTTTTTGACACTCTTAGTTTAGTGGCTGGTTAAAGTCGTGTCAATCAATATGAGGTCTCGTCAGGCAGGAACGGTGGATGAACGCGGTATGTAGATCTAACTGATTCATGAACCATTCATTTACATATCATTATCATTCACCGTCGGAATTCGGAAGCAGACAAACTAGGTATTTTTTTTTTTTTTTATTATTATCAAACTTTTAGTCCCCTCTCTTCTATTACTATGTAAAAAGTCTGGTTCACTGCTACCATTTGATGTGTCGAGTGGCTACTTGGAAATGGACTACGTACGACACTTTGCCAGCTGTGGGGGTGGGAAGGGCAAAGAATACTACTTACTACGTCAAATACTGCCGAAAGTTGACTTTTGGGAATGACTTACTACTACGCGGAGTCTTAGTCTGCTTAAAGATTCTTCAACGGAAATGGTTGGATCTGTCTAGTCCAACTAAAACTAAGTATTAGGCCACCATCATTCATGTTTGAAAACATAAGACAAGACTAGTCAAAGAATTAATTTTTTTTTTTTTTTCTCAAATTCACTAATTTTCATAATTAATAAATCATTTCTTTTCCATCTCCCCTTCCTTCCGATCACCTCACCAACAAACAACAAGTAGAAGTTTATTCATCGTTCCCGGGTGTTTGCCCAGCCACTGAGCCACACTGGCACCGGCTTTTCCAGCCCTACCTTACCCAATCGCCGGCCAGTCCCCATAATAACTTACCCGTGCAGTTCCTTTCGCTTTGCTGCTGCCTTCAGACGCCCAGAAGAACTTCACTGCTTCTTCCCTTTCCCCCCCTACCTTCCTCCTGTCTGAATCCCTTCCTCGCCCTGAAGGAGTTACTGAAACTTTGCGATTCTCCTCTCACCGGTTTTGTCTATATTGACCTGCCGCCGCATACTTTCTTTTCCACTTCGCTCTAGACTTACCGTTCCCTGTACCGGCCTGATCGACGTCATCTTCCGCGCCTCCCAGGCCTCCGATACAGAGGTGCAGCCACCATGGGTGTTCTACTTCGACGTCGAGACTGGTATGTTTATGACTGGCTTATCTGCCTGATCATCCCTGGTTGGAGCGCTTTCTAGGCTGCTTCAATCATGAATGGCCTTTAGTGCTGTTGTTGTACATTAGTTCGGGGTGGCTGACCGTCTCTTTCTAGCTATCCCACCGTCAATGGCGAAGTGTGCGATGGCAGCACTTGGTATGATTGGGGTCGTTGGATCGCGTTCGCAGTCATTGTCGCTGTGGCGCTAATCATCTTCTTTCTCTTCGCGTATGCATCTCATCTTCCTGGTCTAGGATCCTGCCACTGTGATTGGAGACTAACAAGTTCGGTAGATGCTACAACGCCCGCCGTCGGCGCAGACAAGGGCTCCGACCTCACCCCGGCACTGCATGGCTTGCCGGCCCTCCTCCGACCTTCCAACAGTCTCAGCAACAAGCACAGCAACAAGGTCAACGACCATACTACGCAGACCCTTACTACCAACAACAACCGCCGCCCCAATACACCCCTCATCCGCAAGCTTATGGTTACTTTGGAGGCCAGCAGACGGGAATCGAGCTACAACAACCGCCGAACGCATACCACGGTGGCGAACGGGTGTACCAGCCACCACCGGGTCCTCCTCCCGAGGGGGCTTCCAAGGTGTAACGCTCCGACCAGTACTCCGTGAAACGACTTCTCTCTCCTCCTCCTCTCTGTCTCCAGATACCCGATCCAAGGGGGTTCCTTGCGATCGACTATTATGTAATTACCCAGGCGTCTATTCGATGATCAATTATTGGGATATGTCGCTCTCTGCGTCTCATAGCGTTCTGTGCTAGGAGGGATACCAGGGGCCAACGTGTGACGGGTTTATGAGTTTCTTTGTGCCTATTTATTTAAAACTCCATGGTACTCGTACTATAATGACTTATCGGGGTAGTATTTTTTATGCTCTATGATTATGGCGCCAGCATCTCTTTTATCGTTTCAATTTTTTTCTCCCCTCTCTCTCTTTTGTTCTTATCTGTGTCTCTTCCACCCTCGGCTGTGTGATATATGAGGTGAAAGCAACCGACACCAACCAACGTGAATAGCTTACTACTGCAAAGTGCAATGTTAATGTTATGGAAGAGTTCCGCAGGATGATGTTTTGTCATCCAACGGTGGACCCGTCTGTCAAAAGCGAGGGCTGCCGATATCTGCCTGTTCTGTGCGAACTCGTATCCTGTTCGTTGGGTCGAACCCGCGCCTAATCGAAACTAGTCTGTGAAGGGCGAACGGGAGGGTGGGAAGCGATCAGTGATTATCCTTTCCCCTGGACGACCTGTTGGGATACCCCTTCCCTTGGCGGCGTTCAAGTAACTGATAAGTAGCAGAGTAGCAGATAGTACTCCGTAGATAAGTGATATTATATCTCTGTCGTATTGTTCGGAGAATATCTAGACAGGGTCCCCCGAAACTAATTGGAATACAGTGGGTTGTTGTAGTACTTCGGGAGGCTGAGTGTCTGTCCCAAGAAACGCATCCATGTATACCACCATGCTGGGGTGGGCACCGCGACTGCCAATGAGAATGGGCAGCATGCTGGAACAGCAGAAAGGAAGAGGAAAAAAGGCCATGCGATGGGAGAGATCGACAGCAGTGGAGAGGGTCCGGCGAGGCAGGAAACGGGCGGTTTCATCTGCTGGTTAGCTGGGTTCGAAACAGATTAACCCTCCCTGACCCGGTCAGACACTGGTATTACACCCGATCCAGTAGTGAGATTATATGTGTATAGCAGTGTAAATACAGTCGCTCGCCTGAATTCAATTGCGATGGGCGGGCAGCAAAAACTAAAGGCAGTGAGTGGCTCTCCGCAATGCGCGCTGATCTCCTGTTCCTGAGTTGAAGTGCCTGTTCTTCTCCTCCCCAGCCGAATTTAAATCAAATTAAACCCGCTGTTGCATCCCTCGTTTTCTTCTTGTTTGCCTTCTTTCGGTCGCCCTTCCCTCCCCATATCCCTTCCCTTCTTTCGGCCTTAGGGACGAACTTTTTCATCCCTCACGACCAGAGTCCTTCCTTTACTGGTGGTTCGAGGAGGTATCGCATCTGGCGACTTATTGTGTCCGCCTTGCAGATTCCCTGGCGATCTGCACATGATCCGATAAATCTATCCCAATTCCCCTGGGAGGCTGTGGCGGCGCACTGTTTCGCGGTCCGCACTACACACCACCACCACTACCACCACCACCATCATTAATTTCCACATTCATTGCTTTTCTCTCGTCCATCTTCATCTGACGATTCGGATCTCTCTCTTTCATCCTCCCTGTTTTGGAGGAAGTCTCTCCTTTTTACAAGAATAGATCATCACTATTTCTTGTGTCTCTCCTTGAATCAATTCCGATCGCCTGGTTGAGCACTTGCGCGCTCTCCTCTCCCTCCCTTCCCTCGGTGCGACTGTCGCGCAACGCCGCAATTTGAGCCACTCATTACGATACCAAATCAGTGTCAAGAGGCAAAGCCAGATGTGTCTTTGCTAACCGTTCATTATACCAACTTACTTCGAAAACCGGATTGAAAGAAACTATCCCTTGGTGCACAGTCGCTTATCTCATACCGTGCATTTGTTGCATGATTACGCCCGCCGTGTGTCAGGAACACGCTCTATACCGTCTTTGGTCGGCTGTGGGACTCGAAGGATTTCCCGGTGGATCGCGCACGTCTTGCCAGGATAATGAGTCCGGTGGATAAGGCTCCCGTCCCCTTGTGGGCGAGGGATGTCGTGAGCGATCTCAAGTCCGACGCCAGTACGTTCACTAGTTGGGACAAGTGCATGTCCAAGGCTTACTGCAAGTGAGTTTCTGTTTCAATTGTTGGTTGTTGGATGCCTTCTGACTCGGACTACTACTTAGGTGGCCCGTTATCGTCGCTATCATCATCGCCGCGCTGATTGTCCTCTCCGTCATTGCTTGCGTGATCAATTGCCTGTGCTGTGGTGTGCAATGTTGCAAATGCTGTTGTGGATGTTGCTTCAAGTGTTGTCCGGGTTTCAAGAGAAAGAGGAACAAGCAAAAGTACTTGGACGACCAGTATGACCAACCGCCTCCAATGCCTGCTATGCCGACCATGCCAGCACCTATGAACAACGCCTATCAGACACCCTACCAACCACAAGCACCTCCCGTATACCGTGGAGCAGAGGTTGCACGATTCGATACGCCGTCGAGTCCTGCAAACGGAAAGTTTGACGAGGATGCGTTGCCCGCCATGCCTACTTGGGAAGGCGCCGTGACAAAGAAGGTCGAGGATGAGAACCCCCATGCGGAATCACTCGAGATGAAGCCTCTGAGCAATGCGAACCAGGAGCCTCGTCGCATGCCCTCTGGAGCCCGGTCTGTTACGGGAGGCTACGGGGGCCCTCCGCCGTTGAGGACCGGAACGCCTGCTGCGCCAGGCGCATACCATGCTGAGCCTCGAGGATACGACGGATATGATGGACCGGACGCATATGGCTATCACGCGCCCGGCCCACGGTCGCCTCCGCCCGTTTCTCCATATGAGCACCAGCCTTACAGCGAGTATCCTCACGAGGACCGCTTCCATAACATGTCACCGGCTCCCACCTATACCACGCAACCGCAGTATATGCCTATGGACGCGACTCAGCCTCATCATGCACCTATGGATGGCATGCAGCCATACCAGATGCCCATGGACGGCATGCATCCGAATTATATGCCCCCAGAGCCTGCGCACCCGCACTACATGCCGCAGCATCAGATGCCTCCGGATACCGGCACGTACGGACAGCCGATGCCGATTAACAGGACCTTCTCTCCAGCTCCGACGCTGCACTCGGCTATGAATGCTCCTCGTCCGGTCCCGTACCGCCAGCCTTCCCCCGGCTTCCAGGCACCGCCATACCGCAACATGTCCCCAGCGACTCCCACGTCGCCCCCTCCTCCGTTCTCTACGACCCCTGCGCCTCGCGATGCCAATGAACCGGGCCGGCCCCCGAGTCTTTTGCAGAGTGGACGCAGGCCTACCAACTTTTAAGCCACCTCCGACTCTCAGTAACCACAATACATTCAGCAATCGGCCTCGTGACCGATGCTGACCCTACTCGCATGTGCTTGGAATGCCCATCCATGGGAGCAGCGTGATGGACATATTGACACTCACGCGTCAAAGCAGGCTTCTAATCAAGCCTGCAAGTCCAAGCAAGCCGCTCCAAGCCACGTCGCAACAGCCAAATCCACTGGCTAGATCCGTGATGCCTTATCCGGCATCCCTTCTTTTCTAGAGCTCCTCTCGCTTGGTCACCAGGTGTCCTGGTGACTAGTACCCTTTCCTCTTCATCCCGCTTGTACATACAGTTTCTACCCTTCGTATCTCCGGCCCGCTATGACCCAACCAAACCGAACCCTTTTTGCATGATGTATGTTTGAATCAAATGATAGACAGTATAACGAACGGCACCTGTCATGCCTGGATAGGGTTATCCCAGTGGCTTTATCAGAGTGATCTTTGAGAAAATACAAATCCGTTGATTCGGTAGTACTCCAAAGTATATGCAGTCAACCTTTCATAAAACTAATAAGTACTATGGAGCAATCCTCAATAGTAAGTATAGTATGGAACCAAGCTCAAATCTCAGCTAAATATTCCATTGATATAACAGTACATAACACCACACATAATCTAACTCACCCACCTGAATGCCAAATCCCAATATATGTATCCTAGTAGGAAAAATAGAAGTATCTACTCCAACGTAAAATCCCACTCCTTGAACGCCTCCTTAAACGCCTCCGCATCCGCCTCCTCCTCCTGCACAGACTGCACATCATCCTTCCAATTAATGCGCTTCTCCAACCCCATCAACTTCGCCATGACTCTGCGTCCAAATTGCAGATCGAACCGGAAGTCCGGACTAAGTGGCAGGAGGAGCGTTTTCTCCGTACCTTTATCACCACCCTTCTCACCATCCTTCCTAGCTTCAGTGTCCGAAGCAGCAGCAGCAGCACCAGCAGCCTGCGGAGGCTCCCAGATCCACACGCGGAAGAAGTCACCCGGTTCGGCGCTCTCATCACCATCATTAGGTTGAGATGGAGATTCGAATCTCGGATACTTCAGATTCTCGGCCTCGACTTTGAATGCGGCGTCGACGAGACCCCGGTGCACGAGATCAGCAGGCACAGGAAGGAATTGCCAGTGGATGTGGATGCCGTTTCCGCGAGAGACTTCCCAGGTGACTGCGCCGAGGGAGTTGTTTGCGCGGTGGCGTAGCATGGAGTGCAGGGCGGAGCGGTAGCGGTGCATTTCGGCGTAGGTGGATTGTCTGGAGGTGGGGTCTGAGATGCTGGAGAGGGTGGGGGAGTGGGAGAAGGGGATGATGAGCATGTGGGAGGGGAAGTTGAGAGAGGACGAGGCGAAGGTTTTGGAGGTGGGGAGGGGGCCCTTTGCGGTGGTGAGGTAGGCTTCGTCGCCGATGGAGGTGATGAGGTGGGTTGCGATGTTGGGGTTGGAGAGGCAGAAGAAGCATTGGTCTGGGCCTGGAGGGGGCGCGCGAGCGCGTCTTTTGCGGGGACGGTTGTTGTTGTCGTCGTCGTCGACGGCGAAGCGGTGGTAGGAGTCGCGTTGGGATTGGAGGGGTTTGCGTTTTGTGGGGATGGGGGCGAAGGGGGGCGCGGTTGTGCCCGTTGGGATGGTGAGGGCTGGGGGCGCTTTGGGGTCGAGGGTGAAGGCGTACATCCATTTGGTTTTGGTGGTTTTGCTGTATGCGGCCAGACTGATGAAGCGGGTGAGGGGTTTGGCGTCCGGGTTGTCGGTGTCGGCGGTGGGGAGGTGGAAGAAGGGTTCGCGCTCCCAGAAGAAGGCGCTGGAGGAGGACAGGTGGTAGCGTGGTTTAAGGGTTGAGCAGAGGTCGGCGATGCATTGGACTTCTGTTGGGGGGGTGTCGGTGGTGTCGGGGAAGGGGGCTTTGGAGCCGGTGCGGATGTCCTTGGGCCATTGGTGGGTGATGAGGATGTCGGCTTGGTGGGCGCCGTAGAGGGCGCGGGCGTCGGATTCGGTGTAGGAGGGGTGGTATTTATCGGAGGATTTAGACTCGGGGTCGAGTGTGCCTCCTAGAGAGACGAGGCGCACGCCTTCGGAGGTCTTGAGGGTGCCGCGGCGGCCCAGGAAGTAGAGGTTAGGGCAGACTTCATCCTTGGATTCGATGGCCTCGATGATGCGCGTGGGGAGAGGACGGCTGCCCAGTGTGAAGTAGGTGGGAAGAGGCACGACAATGTTGCCTTGGAGCAGGGCGCTGATCTGCTCGAGTTCATGCTCTGTGGAGCAGTCGCCGAAGAGGTCGCCGACGATGATGGCGAAGGAGAAGTTCTGCTTGATATGCAGCTTGGAGAGCTTGGTGAAGACGTCTTGCAGCTCGCAGTTGACGTCTCCGATGACGACTCTGGAAGGGAGTTAGTAAAGTGTTCCGAAGAGTGAGTTGAGGTAGACTTACATTTTCGACGCCATGTTGGAGAAGGGAATATCACGGATACTAGTACTATGATGCAAGAAGCAGCTTTAACATATTAGGGTGAGATGTTCGAATTGTGTCTGTCGCTGCAACTGGTATATGTCAGGGTCAAGATATGCTAAAAAGCTCCCTGATAGAAGTCTCAAGAGATCCAAAGATATATGCCAATGCGCGTTTGCTCCACCAACTGATGCTATTGAACGAGGAATATTCGAGTTATGCCGAAATCGCCAAAAATGGATTCGAGGAGCTTGGGCCACATGCAGTGCACGTGATACGCATCTAACCTGATGTGGCTAGCACAGACGCTGCATAAGGCCGGGCGGTGAGCTAATCTCCGCACCGGAACAAGGTTGCCGCGGCCCCGATGAATTTTTTTGTCTATACTATTACACAGGCAGAGAGGAGAGTCGGAGATATCCACCCCTTGACTTTTGACTAATTATTGTAACGACGCTGCTCGTGTCGTCGCCATCATAGTACAAGATGGTCGCAGCGTCGTCGTCTTCGCGGGCTAAGCCCGTGAAGCGTGTGAAGGGTGGCACAGAGACGACTAAGTCGCATCGATTCGAGCCGTTTTCCCAGCGTGTCGCAAAATTGAAGATCGACCCTATCCATCGTGTGCGCCGACCCAGCTTTGGGGAAGAAGCCGATGAGACCTCGTCCTACTTCCGGTCGGCCTTCGAGCACTGGGTCGAGTTGAATTTGTCGGATAATTTCGTCCACTTTGTCCGCAAGGTGAACCCGCTGTGCGAGAGTTTGGCCCAGATTCTGTACCATGAGGACAAGATTATGAGCCTGCTAGTGGAGTTCATTGAGAAGAGGGACAGTTTGTCGATGGAGCCGCTGCTGGGTCTTATGGCTCAGTTCGCAAGGGATTTGGGCGTTAGGTTCGAGAAGCATTTCGCGACGGCGGTCACTCTGGTGGCGTCCGTTGCCGCAAGCCATTCGGATGTCGAGGTCGTCGAGTGGTCCTTCAGCTGTTTGGCCTGGATCTTCAAGTTTCTTTCCCGGCTTTTAGTGCCCGATCTTAGACAGCTTCTGGGTATCATGACGCCGTACCTCGGAAAAGAGCGCCAAAAGTCGTTTGTTGCCCGCTTCGCCGCCGAGTCCATGTCCTTCCTTATCCGCAAGGCCGGCCTAGTCTATTACAAGAATGCAACTCCCCTCCAGCGCGCCGTGTCCTTCCTACTCGATGACCTACGCCAGGCTGCCGAAGACGGAAACAATGTGGAGATGTACAAGGAGGGTCTCATGGCGATGTTTGCCGACGCCATCAAGGGTGTCAAGTACGGCATTCACTCCAACGGAGCCGACATTCTCAGCTGTATCTTGGACCATATCTCGACCGGCGACGATTTACGGAGCAGTTTGGGACTGGACGTTGCTAGTGGAGTCCTGATCAACATCATCCATTGCACCACACCCGACACCTTCGAGCCGATTCTTGATCTCATCAAAACGTATATCGAAAAGAACTGCCGTAAAGGAGAGAAGCAGCACGCCAATGCATGCTGCCGGCTGATTTTCCTGTGTATTGCGACTCGCAAGGGAACCAGGGTCAAGAACTGGAAGCCCGTTCATCAAACATTGCTCCTTTTGCTCCAGAACGCTGCAGGTGCGGCTAGTGCGTACGCCGAAGCCACCCCACAGCTTCTTACCGCAGTCGCCTATGCGCTACAAGTGTCTCCTATGGATGAGATGCTGCCATTCATGCGCTCGATCATGGACGCTGTGAGCAAGGACGAACTTTCGACGCACTTCCTCGGTTTCTGTGCCACATTTTCGGAATGGGGACCGGAGAGATTCCACAGTGTTGTCCTTCCCTATTTCCAAAAGTTTGTCAATAATTCATGGCAGGATCATGAGCACGACCTTTGCCTGGCATTGCTCCGGCTGAACCAGGCTGGTTGCATCACGTCTGAGGTCTCCAAGCCTGGCTACATCACTTGTCCTGCTTCCTGGAAATCCCGGGTCAAAGACACCTTCAGCAAGTCTGACCACAATGATACTGAAGTCACTCTACTCAGCGCATACGCCAAACTCCCCAGCGCCTTGTCGCTTTCAGCGGAACCGTCTCTCATACCCGAAGTGACCAGCACTCTTCATAGGCATCTTGTTCGCGTATTAAAGCAGAAGAATACTGATACATCCGCTACAACCAAGCTTTTCTTGGGCCAAGGGTTCAAGACTTATGTGGACCTTGCGACGACTGCTAACGAACTCGACAAGACTCTCTGGGACCGTATTAGCAAGGTCGCGGCGCAATACTCTCGCCTCCCGGTCTTCCTCCATGCCACGTTAGACTACGTCTCAGCGTGCAATAAGGATATCGACATCAAGGGCTCAGCCGTGGAAGAGTTTGCGGAAGTCCTAATCTCCAATCTCAGCGGTCCCTCCCACAAGCTGCGGTTGTTGTCTTTGAGGATTTTGCGTGAACTCATCCTGGCTTCTGGAGAAGACGCCGAACTTGTCTCTCTGGCAATCGAGATCGAGGAAAGCCCGTTGACCTTGCAGAGCGCTAGGGTTTTGGCAATGCATGTGCGCAAGCTTGCACTGGCTTACCCGCAGGTCGTTTCGCGCAGATGGATGGCTAGACTGCTCCCCAATTTCTGTTTTGGTTTGTTGTCCAAGAAGATGGCGCCTCTGTGGGACGATGCTGCTGCTGCCATGAAGTCGATGTGCGAAAACCCCGAGGGCGAAAAGATAGTTTCAGACTTGGCCTTCCAGTGGCTCCATGAGAGAGGGTCGGGCGACGCGACGACAGATGCGGAGGAGGAGGACCCCGAGTCCTATGTCGGAGGACACTATACTTGCTCCAATGCAGCCAAAATTGAAGACATTTCTTCTAAATACTTCGAAAACCCGGAGAGTCCGGCTACGACTTTGGCTGAAGGATTTGAGAAGGATCACACCTTCACCGGCGTCATTCCGGCATCGCCGAGGACACAGGCTTTGCGTGTTCTCAACGCCGTACCGAACATTGCTGAGAAGAAGTCTCGCCAGGTTATTCCATTGTTCCTTTCTTGGGCTCTGCGTGACGAGGAAGATGTTCCTACTGGTGGTGATTCCGACACTGCTGACTCCTATATTCCTTGGGGCTTCCATGATCGGCTGTCTTTCCTCGCTCTCCTTGGAAAATTCATTAACCCTCGTGTGCTGTACAAGGCACCAGAGGTCCATGAAGCCCTCATGGGCTTGCTGTGCCACGGTAACTCAGAGATCCAAAAATCTGCACTCAAAGCTCTTTTCACCTGGAAGTCTGCGAGCATCACCCCTTACCAAGAGAATCTTCTGAACATTCTGGATGAGTCACGTTTCAAGGATGAGCTCTCTGTATTCGTCCGTATCGGAGGTGACGATAATTTGATCGAAGAAGCCCACCGGGTCGAGCTTGTTCCTGTTCTCCTCCGGCTTCTGTATGGTCGCATGATTTCGAAGGCTGGTGCAAGCTCTGGCCAGGCAGGCCAAGCCGGCCGCAGAAAGGCTGTCCTCAGAACGTTGTCGCAGCTGCCTGATAAGGAATTCGAGATCTTCATGCAGGTTTCTTTCGGAGCACTTGGAGAACTTGACTTGGTCCAGGACAACCAGGTCAATCAGCAAGCTTTCGAACAAGAACTTGTCAGCCCTAGACGCCAGACTGGTTTGTTGAAGATGATTGAAACCGTTTTCGAGACGCTTCAAAGCCGGATGGTCCCTTACGCAGAGAAGTCTATGCAGGTTGTTCTTTACTGTCTCGTTCGAGCATGCCGCGAGATTGAAAAGGACCAGGCACCCGCTGCCGATTCGCCAGAGGGTCGTTTGTTAACCGTTTTGCGCAATATTCGACACACATGTATCCGTTGTCTGGAGCTTATCTTCTCCAACACTCAGGATCAGGATTGGTCGTCCTACGTGCGCATAATCTATGAGGACGTGATTAACCCCAGGCTCGAGAACTTTGCAACCGAAACGGCTCAGGGTGTGTCAGGTCTCCTCAAGTTGTTCCATGTCTGGGCCTCTGCTCCTAAGTCATCATTCTACCTTGTCCAATACAACGATGCTCTGCTGAAGAAGGTCGTGGACTGCCTTGGTGTGGATTCAGCCCGTGATGAAGTCAGGGTCTTTGTCATGGACGAGATCTTAGTGCCACTAATCAATCTCTCAACTGGCAAGGAGCTTCAAGAGCAGGAAAAGATGAGCGATATCCCTGCCGACGAAATTCGTTCCGAGGTCTTGTCGCCTTATATCGAGCACACTTTGTCTCATCTTGGCAGGCTCCTCAAACGCGGTCCTTCCCGGCCCCTCCTGATTTCTGGCGTACAGACCCTGTCTCTGCTCGCGCCGTGCGTTGAGTCCTCGGAGGAGACAACTAGTCTTATCAGCATCACTACTTATCTACTCCGTCAGCCTCCAGACCGCGTCTCTCCGAGAACCAAGTCTGGCCTGCTAAAATCTTTGGAACATTTCTTGCCTCTCTTCAACCCGCAGGAGGATGCTAAACTGTCCCAAGAAGTGTTCGAAGCAGTGTCGTCGATGTTCGATTATTTCAGGGACAATGCCAACAGAGAAGTTTTGGCCCGTGTTTTTACTGCTTTCGCCAAACGCGATGAGGAGCTTGTTCATGTCGCTGCCCTTTGCGAGGACCTCAACTCCATGTCTACTAAGAGACTCGAGGTGGACTATGACCGCCGTCTGTCAGCTTTTAGGGAGGTGAATGAGAACCTGTGGGAGAAGCTCAATGCCAAGCAGTGGCGGCCTCTTCTCTACAACATGCTGTATCAGGTTAAGGATGAGGAGGAACTCTCGATTCGGTCGAGTGCTTCGTTTGGATTGCGTCGATTCATGGAACGGGCAGTTCTCAATGATGTTGAGGCTTTTGAGCCTCTGGTGGCAGACATCTTATTCCCTGCTCTGCAGAGCGGAGTTCGCCAGAAGTCTGAGCTCATTCGATCCGAATTCATCACTGCCCTTGGTTACTTTGTCAAGCTGAACCCAGAGCGTCCTAACGTTCAGGATATGCACGTCTTGCTCGTCGGTGACGATGAAGAAGCGTCTTTCTTTAACAATGTTCTCCACATTCAGCAGCATCGTCGTCTGCGGGCGCTGCGCCGTCTTGCCAGCGAGGCGGCCAAAGGAAACATCCAGGCTTCGAACATCAGCACGATCTTCATTCCCCTCAATGAGCACTTTGTCTTTGATGAAGAAGCCGACGAGGCTACTCACAACCTCATCGCGGAAGCTGTAACAACAATCGGAGCCCTTGCAGAATGGCTGGATTGGAACCAGTTCAGGGCTATCTTCCGGAGATACCGCGGTTACATGCAGAGCAAGTCCGACATGGAGAAGAACATCATTAGACTTCTAGGCAAGATGGCCGATGCCTTGACTAATGCCATGAACCAGCACACGACAATCAAAGCGGCGGCCAAGGATGGAATGGATGGGCTTGAGACATCTAGCCCTGTTTCTACGCTTGCTCGGTCTATCCCATCTGTGGCCAAGGTTGCTACTGAGCTGACCACCAACTTTACCCCCTTCTTGACGGATTTCATCCACCACAAGAACGAGACACAGATGAGTCTGCGTCTGCCCGCTTCGGTCACAACAATCAAGCTGCTCAAGCTGTTGCCCGAGGACGATATGTCCATCCGTCTCCCACCTGTCCTCTTGGATGTATGCAGTATCCTCAAGAGTCGTACCCAGGAAACTCGGGACACTGCTCGGAAAACCCTGAACGACATTGCCCTTTTGCTGGGCCCATCGTACTTCGGCTACATCCTGAAGGAGCTTCGGACTACTCTCACCAAGGGTTACCAGCTTCACGTTCTGTCATTCACAGTCCACTCGATGCTCGTGGCGACGACAGATGATTTCCAGCAGGGTGACCTGGATTACTGCTTGCCTGACTTGAGTGCTATTGTCATGGATGACACGTTCGGCACAGTTGGCCAGGAGAAGGAAGCCGAGGAATACGTGAGTAAAATGAAGGAAGTCAAGAGCAGCAAGAGTTTCGACTCCATGGAGCTTCTAGCGAAGAACTCCACAGTGCTAAATCTGGCTAACTTGGTCCGGCCGCTTCAATCGCTCCTTCGAGAGAAGCTTACCTCCAACATTGTGAGAAAGGTCGACGAGCTCTTGCGGAGAATTGGCGTTGGTCTTTTGAGAAACCCTGGTGTCGAAAGTCGCGATATTCTTGTCTTCTGTTATGAAGTCGTCAAGGAGACGTACAGTGCACCGGCTCAGGTCAAGGCACAGGCCCCCAAGTCTCAACAGGCCGAGAACTTGGAGATCGACCTACGCGGGTCCAAGCGGGGTGAGAAGAAGGGCACTACTTCTTCCTACATCCACAAGTTGACGCGCTTCTCTCTTGATGTTCTGCGTGCAATTCTGAGCAAGTTCGGCTCCCTGCTTACGCCGGCTAATCTAAAGGGATTTATTCCAGTCATTGGCGATTCGCTGGTACAGGCACACGAAGAAGTGAAGATCTCGGCTCTCCGTCTTTTGTCAGCCATCATCAAGCTCCCCATCCCCGAGCTTGACAGCAACTCTCACGTCTATTTCACCGAAGCAGTCAAGGTGATCAAGGAGGCCCCGAGTACGAACACGGAGGCTGCGCAGGCATCCTTGAAGTTGGTCTCGGCTATGCTCCGGGAGAGAAAGAGCACCAAGCTCAGAGACGGACATCTTGCATACCTTCTTCAACGAGTTACCGCCGACATCGAAGAGCCTGACCGCCAAGGTGTCACCTTCAACTTCATCCGGGCTGTTATGGCAAGGAAGTTCGTGGTTCCTGAAGTGTACGAACTGATGGATAGCATCGCTACCATGATGGTTACGAACCAGACTCGTGCTGCCCGGGACCTCGCTCGTGGTACCTACATTCACTTCTTGATCGAATACCCACAAGCCAAGAATCGTTGGACCAAACAACTCAGCTTCCTCGCCAAGAACTTGGATTACAAGCACCAGGACGGTCGCCAATCAGTCATGGAGGCAATTCACATGCTGCTGTCTAAGACTGGAGACGAGCTGGCGCAAGACATTGTTAGCACCTTCTTCCTTCCGGTGGTCATGGTGATGGCGAATGACGACGCGCCTGAGTGCAGGGAAATGGCGGGTACCCTACTGGGAGAGCTTTACACTAGGGCAGACAGGGAGCAGATGAAGGCCATGCTCACGCCTCTTCATTCTTGGCTGGAGCAAACGGACAACATGCTTCTTACCAGTACTGGTCTACAAGCTATGAGAATTTACTTCGAAGTGGAAGGCACTGAGAAGGACAAAGAGGCTCGCTTCGTCGTAGATGTGCTCCTGGCTATCATGCAACCTGTCCTCAAGGCCGAGGAGACCGAGAACTGGCAAGCCCTTTACTTCTCCCTTCAGCTCTACACCAAGCTTTGCAAGTCTGTACCGGCAATCGCGCTGGCCAAGGAGCGCACCAAGCTCTGGGCCGCTATCCGTGAATGCCTGTTTTACCCTCACGCCTGGGTCAAGACCTGCGCAGCGAATCTCGTCGGCACATGGCTTGCGGACCTGGCCAAGAACAATGCTGCAAATGGATATGGTTCAATCCCGTTGGCTGGTTCCATGGGATTGTCGCTTGACAAGGACGCCATGCTGCAGCTGATCCGTGCTAGTTTGCGCTCTCTTCGCACCCCGGCAGTCAGCGAGGAGCTCGCCATGCAGTCGGTTCGCAACATTATTTTCCTCGGCCGATGCTGCGCTCAGAACGGCCTTGAATTCGCCAAGACCGGCAACAAGGAACTTGACTCTGACGCTAGTGATAGCGAGGATGAGGCGGAGGACGAGGCTGGACGCCAAACCGGCGCCACGAAGACGGCCATTCACTACATCTTCGAGCAGACATCTTCCATCCTGCGCAGAGAGCTGCTTACCACGCGGGCTGAATCTTTGATTCCGAAGACCGCTTCCATCGGACTTTTTGCCTCGCTCTGCCGCCATCTCGAAGTTGAACAGATCCGAGGCTCCCTTCCCGTCATCCTCCTCCCTCTGCAGCACATGACGGATACCAGTATCCCAGCTCCTCGCTCCTCAGACGAGGTCTTCCGAGAGACCTACAAGGGCCTGGTCTCCAACTGCCACGAGGTTTTGGACATCCTGCAGAAGAAGCTTGGAACGACCGAGTACGTGCAGATAATGGCGCAAGTGCACGATTCCATCAAGGAGAGACGTGAAGACAGACGTGTCAAGCGACGGATCGAAGCCGTCACCGAACCGGAACGCTACGAGAAGGACAAGAGACGGCGGAACGACCGCAAGCGCGAAAAGAGAAAGGAGAAGGGAGCGGAGCATCGCAGCAAGAGACGCGGTTGGTAGTGGAATAGCGTTGCATGTTGCATATACAGGGTTTGTTTATACCAAAATCGCACGGCGTTGGGAGAATAGGAGATCGATCATGTTTGAGATGAGCTGTCTATCTATCGTACATATGATTCTTTTGTCTTCACTTCATCTTCCACCTCCATCTATAAAAGTACAATGTATATCCCAAGAGCAGAGTGTACATACTCCAATTCCAATGATGATTGATATCAACCCCAACCAGGACGCCAAACGCTCATCAACTTTTCCAAACCCCAAATACAATGCATAGCCGAGTCAACAGTGTAGTAGTCTAAGCCGACTTGCCCTCCTCCCCTTCACCCCCACCCTCCTTCTTATTAACACTCCCATCGTCCCAGAACTCCATATCGCCATCCACATACCCACGAGTCAACTTATCGCCCTGCCGGGCCAAGATATCCTCAAGGGTACTCTTCTTATCGAAGAAGATGTTCAGATGATCGGCAATGACATGACGAGCATCGCAGGACGGGCACTTGATCAACACCGTACCGCGGTGGTATCCGTGCTTGGACATGCGGTGTGAGGAACGTTCTCCGCATGGCTTGCAGGTGAATGTGATTTGGTATGCGGGCTCCTGTTCGCGGCGGAGACGGTTCTGTTCTTCATTCTGGGCTTCGGTGGATGCGTCGGCGGAGCGATCGGTTAGAGGCTTTGCTGAGGAGGAATTGAGCCTGGTGGATGTGAGGTGTGTAGTGACCTTTGGGGAGTAAATTGTTGGTATTTGGCGATGGAGGAGCTGAGTGAATGGCCGGGAGGGTGTTTGAGAGGCGCGGGTGATGGTAGCGCGGGGGAAAGCGGACTGAAGAGAGCGGAGTCCGCGGGGGAGGGAGGTGAATGGGCGCATGGTGTATAATTGTATGTGATTAGTGAATAGGTGAGGAATTGGTAGGTATATTTAAGGAGATGAAGATGAGAGTTGATGAACTGAAGAATCCGAGAGAAGTACTCCGTTCAAATGACGGAGGAAAGCCGGAGTTTGCGCCGGAATTTCATTGTTCCAGCTCGGGCCTCCGCGGTCTCGCCGTCTGTGTTACTTCTCCCTCTTCCTCTTGCCATCCCCTCGACCGTGAAGGAGGCGATGATTCGATGAGTGTGGCGAAGCTCTCGATTGTTGAACTGGTGGACCTTTGGATTATAAACCGATAACCTAGCTGTCCGTCTGGCTGCATTGTTTGAGCATCCGGATACGTCACTGTTCTGTGCGGCGAGGATTGCCCCGCGCATCAGAGCTGTCAATCATCTGTCTAGCTGGATGATATTTGTTCGAGTTTGCAAATATGTCTTTACGCGCAAGGAATAAAATCCGTGCTCCGCGCAGGGTAAGTCTCCTTTCTTATTTACCATTTTTCTTATGGCCTGGAGCTTGTGGTGTTGTGTGCTGAGCGAAGTTCCGTTCGATAACGAGATTGGATTCAGTAAATTGGTATGCTAATGAGAGCAACATCAGGGCATGACAGGGAGCAAAACCAACGACTTTGAAACAAGCTGGGCCGAACTTTCTACCTCGCTAAAGAAAATTCATACTAAAGATGCCTCGGCTTTGTCTTTTGAGGAAATATATCGCAAGTCCTACAACATCGTCCTGGGAATGCGTGGAACGGAATTGTACGAACGGATTCAGCAACTGGAACGTGAATGGTTAGATACCGAAGTCCACAAATTGGTGACCGGGGCCATCTCTCCGAGTCTGCTGCTGGCGAAGCAACTGGTGGATGCGCAGGACCAGGCCAATGAGCGGCGAGATGCAGGAGAGAGATTTCTGGCAGTGCTCAAGGAAGCTTGGGAGGATCATCAGCTATGTATGAAGATGATCACGGATGTTCTTATGTATATGGTAAGTGTACTATCCTCCTTTATCTGCACTGAATCCGCGTTAACTGAAGGATAATCTCATCCATCAGGACCGTGTTATGTCGACGGACCATCGAAAGCCATCCATTTATGTGGCATCAATGGCGTTGTTTCGAGACCATGTGCTTCGCGCCCCCATTCGACCTGACACCACGACGAGCGTATACGATGTATTGGAGTCGACTGTGCTGTTCATGCTACAACTGGAACGGTCTGGGCATATAATCGACAGGCCCCTGATCAGACACTGCGTGTATATGCTGGAGGGGCTCTACGAGACTATTACAGAGGAGGAATCATCAAAGTTGTACCTCACGGTCTTTGAGCCGGCATTCTTGGAAGCCAGCAAGAAATTCTACCAGGTTGAGGGGCGGCGATTGCTGGAGACTGGTGATGCTGCAACCTTTTGCAAGGTCGCCACAGAGCGTCTCTCGGAAGAGACGGAGAGGTGTATTGACACGCTGTCATCACTCTCAAAAACGAAGATCAAGGATGTCCTCGATAATGAACTGATAAAGAACAACATCGCCGAGGTGGTCAATCTCGAGGGTACCGGTGTTAGAACCATGCTGGACAATGATCGCATCGATAATCTACGAAGCGTTTACGTGCTCAGCGCAAGAGTAGACAGCAAGAAGACCCCTTTGACTACTGCCGTGCAGAGGCGGATCGTCGAGATGGGCAAGGAAATCAATGCCTCTGCAATTGCATCGCAAGTCTCGGCCAGTGCTGCAGGCAAGAAGCCCGAACCTGGTGAAAAGAAGCCAGCAGAGAAACCGGTGAACCAACAAACAGTGGCTGCCATTAAATGGGTGGACGATATCCTGCGTCTGAAGCAGAAGTTCGACAATATCTGGGAGAATGCATTCGAGTCTGATCAGGTCCTGCAGAGCGCGATAACCAGCAGCTTCTCGGAGTTCATCAACTTTTCTCAAGGTGGAGACTCGCGCAGTTCCGAATACCTCTCCTTATTCTTCGACGAGAATCTGAAGAAGGGCATCAAGGGCAAGACAGATGCCGAGATTGATATTTTGCTGGACAACGGAATCACGCTGCTGCGTTACATCAAAGACAAGGACATGTTTGAGGCATACTACAAGAAACATCTCTCTCGTCGTCTGCTGATGAAGCGCTCCGTGAGCATGGATGCTGAGCGACAGATGATCTCGAAAATGAAGATGGAAGTGGGCAACCAGTTCACACAGCGCCTGGAGTCTATGTTCAAGGACATGACCATCTCTGAGGATCTGACGTCGAGCTACAAGGAACACATGCGACAGTCCAGCGACCCCGACCAAAAGCGAATTGAATTGGACATCAACGTGCTCACCAGTACGATGTGGCCCATGGAGATCATGTCCAACGCCAGAAATGACGAGGTTCAACTACCCCCTATCCTTCCCAAGGAGGTCGACAGCGTCAAGCAAAGCTTCGAACAGTTCTATCTTGGCAAGCACAACGGCCGCAAGCTGTCGTGGCAAGCCAGCATGGGCACGGCCGATATCCGCGCCACCTTCCAACGGGCCAATGGCAAGGTCCAGCGTCACGAACTCAATGTCTCTACCTACGCCATGATCATTCTGCTGCTTTTCAACGACGTGCCCGCGGGCGAGTCACTTACCTACACTGAGATCCAAGAACGCACTCGTATCCCTGACCACGATCTTATCCGAAACTTGCAATCATTGGCCGTCGCACCCAAGACTCGTGTCCTGAAGAAAGATCCCATGAGCAAGGACGTCAAGCCCACAGACAAGTTCGTCTTTAACAACGAGTTCCAAAGCCCCTTCATGAAGGTCCGCATTGGCGTTGTCAGCGGCAGTGCCAACAAAGTCGAGAATCAAGACCAGCGCAAGGAGACGGAGAAGAAGATGAGTGAGGAGCGCGGAGCCAGCATCGAGGCTGCCATTGTCAGAATCATGAAGTATGCACTCTCCTTATACATGCTAGCGACCCACCACTAACAATGCTACAGACAACGAAAAACACTAATCCACTCGCAACTCATGACCGAGGTGCTCTCTCAGCTATCCGCACGATTCGTCCCCGACGTCAACATGATCAAAAAGCGCATTGAGAGCTTGATTGATCGCGAGTATCTCGAGCGAGTGGAAGAGGATCCTCCTACTTACGGATACGTGGCGTAGCCGATCTTCCTCTCTGCTAGTTTTCTATTCATTTTCACGGTTGTTTCCTTTTGTTTCATCGGTGGCGTTGAGCATACTGAGCATGAATGGCCTTGGACTTGAGCGGCGATGGCGCACGGTATGGACACGGAATGAAAGCGTTTCAGCCTACATAGATGTTGGTTGTTTTATCTAACTTGATGCGGATGTTTTACAATGGTGGGTGGTGTATCAGGACAAGCGAAGTGATATGCAGTGATGAGTGATGATGCATTGATGATTGATACTGAGACTGTGCAGCGCTCAAAAGTACTCATAAACGTAAACAAGCGTAGCATCCACTTCATCAGATAGTAAAAAGTAAAAACAGGTATATGTAATATGCTGCAAAGGTATAATCCCCCACCCCAACGCCTCCAATGCAATCCCCTCTCCCCCAAGAATCAATCCTACAAAACCTCAACCTCCCCCCTCCCCCAAGCCCCCCTAACCCCCTCCCACCTAACGGCCCAAACCTCCCCCATCCTCAACACCGTCCCCTCGACCTCGACCTCAACCCCATCCCCAGGAGGCACCACAACCCTAACCTCCTCAACGAGACACCTCACAAAAACAACCTCCTTCCCATCCGGTCCCTGAACCATACTAGTGCCACCCGCATTATCATCCAATCTCCTCAACTGCGGGGGGAACGAATTCAAAAACGACGCTCCATAATGCCCCGCCAGTAGTGTCTGATGCGCATGCAGAAAGGTTACTTCCTCCTTCGACAGCGGAGAAGATATATCATCTGTATCGTCCGTGAACGGTGGTGGCTCGGGGATAGAGTCCTCGGCTGTAGAAGAATCCGTCTGCGATTGCGATTGAGGTTGTTGGCGGGAGATAAGAAGTAGGTAGTGCATGCTATGCGCGGTGAGCTTTGATAGTCGTTGGCGGAGGAGAGAGCGGATGAGGTATTGGGTTCGGGAGAGGTCGGATTGGAGGATGGAGAGGGTGAGGTTGGTTGTTGCTGCGGAGTGGTGTGTTATTGGGTCGGTGGAGGAGGCGGCGAGGTCTTCGATGGATTCGATCTACAATATTTAGTAATAGGTACGTAGGTTGGGTTTTGAGTATGGGGGGAGGAAGGAGGGAGGTATATGGGGTAGGAATAGTAGATGGTTTGGGGGGCGCTGGCTACCTGTCGTCTGACGCGCTCCATCATGCGCTCCATTAAGGATGTCGGCCATGGGAGGAGCTCGGGGACCGCGCGCTCGGCGACCCAGAAGCGCGTGAGTAATTGGTGGTCGAGGGCGGTGGATTCCGGAGTGGATGTGTCTGCCGTGCGGTCGACGGAGGCGAGAATGTCGTCGATGTCCATTGTCAATTGATCAATGTTGTGTGGTTTTTGGTTTTGGTGGTGGTGATGATGGATGGTGAGGGGAAGATTTGCGGCGGAGGAGCAGCGCGATGGACGGAATGGATTGGGTTGTGGGTAGCGGAGCGGAGGTGCGACAGGCCGCGATTTCATTGGGTCCGCTGCGGAGATACATCGCTGCCGCTGCTTTGCCTACTAACGTTACTTATTACATGTCCTCTACGGGATGTTTACAGGATGTTTATGGGTGTAGTCACGTATTTGAAAAGTTCATCTCATCATTGTCCAACATAGGAAATTAGTCCTTTAACCTCCAATCCCCCATACATTATAGTCGGGCCAGTAGCCGACCAGGTTCGTGGTTTATGTATGTACACCTGCACGAGCATTCTCTTCGCAGGCAAGCTCTGGCTTCTTCATGCCAGCTCTTGTCTTCCAATAGCGAGCGTGCATGTCAAGATTATCTCCTGAGTGAGCCGTATGTCGATATGTACTGTGTGGACGGCGTGTAGCGTGGCACCCCCGTAGCTTTATACAGGAGCTCGGGGTGGATGATTAAACGACGGTAGAGAGTAATAGGAAATTAGTCGCAGAAAGAAATGCCAGCTGGCGAGGTATCATAAGTCGATCACGAATGTGTCGAAGATCAAAGTGGTCGTCAAAAACATAGGAAATAAAATCCGAAGGGAGTGGTCGGATAGCAAGAAAATGGGGTCGAACTCGGTCGAAAGGTGAGGTGCAGGTCGCGAGAAGCAATGACTCGTCTTCAGATCGTAAAGCAAAAGGTACTCCAGTAAGTCAAACCAATCGTCATCAGAATGGCCGTGTAATAACCGCACGAACCCCCAATTGATAGGAAAGAAACCCAAGCAAACGAATGGTGTGGGATGCAGTGAGACAGTTGACGCCACTGCTATCCCAATGCAAAGCGCTGACGCCAAAACCCAGAAACTCACTAGGAGCAATTGACCCGCAGTGGCCAAACTGTATCTGAATGTCGAACGACAGGTAAAAGAAATCCAAAGGAAGGCCCGTAAGGTGGTATCAATTGGCAGCACACCATGACATCCATAGATCACGGCGTGTGCCAGGTACAGTTAAGGAAATATTCCAACTCAGTAGGAAAGCATACGTCGGCCGGAGAAGCGTCCAGATGCCGGACTCTCGGCGAATGGGGAGCCGAGAAACCGGTTGCGGTCACCAGCGT
This sequence comes from Aspergillus piperis CBS 112811, assembly GCF_003184755.1. Lineage (NCBI taxonomy): Eukaryota > Fungi > Ascomycota > Eurotiomycetes > Eurotiales > Aspergillaceae > Aspergillus > Aspergillus piperis. The sequence goes on along the minus strand of NW_020291599.1, from coordinate 661,883 downwards.
TGTTGCGACACCTCCCCGTCGGACTGTCTTCCATCTGGGGGGAGTGCTGACCAAAGGCAAACGTCTGCGCTCGGTTGAGCTTGGACCTCTGCTTGACCTTCCCGAGGCCACGCTCGCAGGCAAACTCGTGTTCCTTGGCGCTCATCTCAACATAATTTTGTGGATAGCATAATGTCCGGTGTTCCGCAAAGAATGCGCTGTAGCCACCCTCCAAAATGTACATGTCAGGATAGCTGAGGTGGGGATATTGGTCCACGTTATAGGCACGATCCTTGTGCCGGATATACTTCGCCATGATCGGGGCCCGATGGGCGGAATATTCGCAATGAAAGACCAAGGCCGTCCGCGGCTTTGGGCTTGCGAAGAGTTCGGCGGCCAGAAAGTCCTTGTCGTTGTAGTTCACGGCTCCGGTGATGTGCCCACCCTCGTACTCATACTCGAAGCGGCAGTCGACGACCATGATGTTATCGAAACGATCATTGTACTTGCCATCCAGGAGCTCCACGAGGATACTCTTATCGATGCGAGGCAGTGTATCGGCCTGGTCCTCAGAAAAGGTGTGAGGGAGCTGCAGGCTCGGGGTTCCTTCAATGTCGGGGATCGACGGAAGTGGTGCATTTGTAGTATAGTTAGCCTCTTTATCGACAACAATATCCTCCGGGTGCTCAAACATGCTCAACGAGCGTCGGCACTGTTTCCGAGGGCGCGTCATCGGGTGGGAATTTTTGCGGATCGAAGCCGCCGTGGGCGAGCCATTGCCGCGGACATGGCTCCCACTGCTTCCAAGTTGCGGTCTCAGACGGGGATTGATCAGGATTCCGCTGGAGTGGCGACTCAATGATGGCCGTTCCCGCTGTGGTGACTCGTTGAACATGTCCTCCAGTGATGCAGATGCGCTCAGCGATGTTTTCCCTCCTTTGCTCTGGAACTTGAATGGTGGTGCCTGGCTCTCCGGGGCGGGTTTGGTCATGCCCAGCTGAAAGGTCTGGGCTTTGCTCCTGGCTAAACTTGGCCGCAAGAATGTCGGACGTCTTCTCCTACAGACACAAATGCAATTAGATCCACATCGCCCAAAGTCACGTCCAAGCACTTCTCTCTTACTCTTGCAGGCTATCCTTTTGCTGGACGAGGGGCGATTCCTCGAGTGGGCTAGCGGCGGCAGACATCATCGGAGTATCCATTGTAGAATCCAGGCTAGGCGAGTCAAGTTCGGCTTCGGTCAGAAGGCCGAACGCCGGCTTATGCGGTAACGGGGACATTTCCATGATATCCATGGCGGGAGCAGGCGAGGACGCGGGCAGTGGAGGTGTGGTCATAGACTCTGCTCTACAGTTAAGCAATCCACCCCTCTTATGACCTCAATTGGGAGTGTCCTCTTACCACACCGGTTACTATTCCCGAGCAGGCTCGCAGTGAACAAAGACCGCCGGGGCGTTGTCAGCTGCGGACTAATTTTGGGGTGTTAGTGAATCCCTTCATGGGTGGACCAGACATTCGGAACAAAGACCCGAACCCAACGGCAGAACGAACCTTTGATCAATGTGAAAATTTTGAGACAGATCCGCGGCGAGGCTAGCCGTGGGAGACGAGCCTCGAACGGGTTTCACATTAAAATAGTCCCCATGGCCTTTCTTCATGGAGAGGTCTTTGAAGTTGAAATTCTTGTGGCCCAGTCCACGCATTGGACTGAAAGAAGTATAGGATGTCGGTGCATCTGCACGAAAGCAATGCCCAAACATCACCGAGGGGGGCTGCATGGCAGCCAACGGGGACGAATGTTCCATTCTTGCCGGAGAATGGTAGTCTTCCGCGCTCTCTCTGGTATTCCACGCCCAAAAAAGTCGACGACCAAGCGAAGTAATAGCTAGTAGCCAAGAAACGGACGACAGATACGGTGCGGACTATATCTATCCGGCATACACTACACGGCAGATGTGGTACAATCGTAGTCGTCGTAGTCTATCCAGCTCCTTGCACTCCTCCTAGTAATTCCCGACTTGTCTCAGATCCCGAACCTTCACAGAATGTAATGACGGCTTCGAGAAGTCTTTAACTGACCAGTCCGAAACCGCACTACTCGGTGACGAAGCCGTCGGTTTAGAGTGACATAGCTGGGGTATCCAGTTGGGGGGGATCAAGGTGATTTCGGCAAGGGTATGGGTTGGAACAGGAAGCAGGTCGGACGGGCAAGATGGCTAGAGAGAGAACCGCAGACCAGATCAGCAAAGGCACATCCTCACAGCGAAGAATTAGGGGGACGGGATGGTTGCAGATAGGCCATAGATATGGTACGCTAATGCAGTCGGGGGAAAGTTACCGAAGAGAAGAGGACTGAATGCGGGACTGGGCCTGGGCGAAGCTCACACGACGGAGCATGGGAATGAGGAGCAGGGGAAAGAAGCTCTTAAGAAGGAGGTGGAGAGCAGACGTTTAAGAGCTAGCTAGGGAGAGAGAAAGAAGGAAGAGAAAGAAAAAAGGTCTGGAGAAAGTGAAGCTGAAGGGATGCCCTTGTTGCAATGGCAACGCAAAAGTGGGGAGGGATCTCCAGATGCTCTGCGCAGAGCTTAAGCGACGATGGGTTAGGCTGTGTCAGAAAACCAATGTCGAACCGGTTTGGTCCATGACCGCATTAAAGGATTTGACCCTTCAGAAAAAAAAAAAAAAAAAAACCCCCCAGGCAAGACACCGCCTGCTCTTTTGCTTGGTTGCTTGGTTGCTTGCTGTCTCTGCAAGGCCTGGCTAGTTTCCTATTGAGGAGTAGATTGACCTCTTTCATTCTTGGAGAAAGGATTGATTGATTGATTTCTTTACTGTTCTGGTTTGGCCGGAGAATAGAAGCGACTGACGACTATGCTACTGCTCCCTAACTAAACTATCTGGTATTTCCGAATAGCCGCCCTAGTATCCAAATCGGGCTCTACTTACTTTGGTTTAATTCGTGAGTAGATTTTCGTTTTCTCTTCAATTTTATTTCCCTTTTCTCTCTTCCTCTCCGGGCGCATATTGAATTTTGCAGTGACAGCTGTAGGTACCTTCCAACATACATACATTAGATACGCATACCAAGGAAGATTTATTTCCTTGTTCGGGAAGGAAAGGAAAGGTACCAATACCATACAGTTATGTACGTTGTATGTATATGTAGTATGGGTATGGGTATGTGTATGTATGTATGTACGGAGTATAGAAGTTGTCGAGTGACCTTCCAGAGTCAGGCATAGTCATCTCCAGAGTAAGTAGGTACCCGGACTGGGACTAGTCCAGCCAGGCTAGGGCTCTGGGCGCCCCTCGTTGCCGGGACTCCCTTGCCGCCAGCACCAGCGCTAGCCGCTGCTCAGCAACCCCCCGCCTATCAGCGTCCTTACTGCCTCACCCGCTCACTATCGTCTTAGTAGTCCTCTACCAATCTCGGCGGGCTGGCTGAAAAAAAATGGTCCATGATGGATCGTGCCTGTCTCACGGAACAAGTGAAAAGAGAGGAGAAAAAAAGGGTACCGGAGTACTGTTCTTTCGGCCTTCTTTTCTTTCCATTACTAACTCAACTGCGGAGGCAAATTATGGGTCCCCCTCTTTGTATTTCGTTTTTTGACAGGTTTCACCTATGTAACAAACTCGCCGAATATTGCTGTAGAAACCGTTGGTTCCAAATTTGCTTTTTTCCCTTTTTCCTTTCATTTTTTTTCGCTCTGCATAGTACAGCGAGGTATTACTTCGGGACACACAAGACAAGACTCAATCTCTCTGCTAAGCGCCGTGTCAGTTCTCTTTCCGACCAAGGCTGACTATTACCTAGTATTCGATGGTTCATTCCTCCAATTACAATCCTGGCTTAGACTCACTCCCTGGCTAGGTCAATCAATTAATCTAGGTCCAGCTCAATGCCTCCGACGGAAATAGATGGACGAACTAACACCCACTTGGGAAAAGTCCTAGGTCGTGGTAGGTATGGGTAGGTAATTAGGTATGCGATCACCCCAGGCATCTTTTCAAACTATCTACCTACTACCTAGTATGGAGGGGATATTTTTTTCGGCCGATCGACCAGTCAAAGCAGCAAGTGGACGGGATAAAAATCTGAAATCCGATCAATAATATTATCTTCCCGTGTGTGCCGTTCGATTTTTTCTGCGTTCGACTCTATACATCATTCCCGAGAACCAAAAAGAGAGATCGAGTCTAATAGAATCTCCACTTGGGCTCCACTGAGTCGGAAAAAAGAGCTTGTCCGGTATCATTTCTCAGGAACGGGGTTTCCATGGTATAATTGCGAACCTTGACTAGCAAGTAGAGCTGTCATACATACGTAAAGCTTCAATCACCTGGTAACTACCAGGTATCTACCGCCCGTCGACTGACCATGCCATGAGGTATTGCTCTACATCAAGACTTGCCAAAATTGAACCATTCCCGCCATGTTCTTGCTCCAAAGTCATGTATCACAGACTTAAACCCACATACCGACTGATTAGATCATCGCTGCCTTCACAGGCACAACCTCGTCTCCGATCGGAAAAATGGCCGGCTTTGCCGGATTGAGTAATGCCAGAGCAACTGCACCACTGGAGGCCTCAGATCCGAGCATGCCACGCGCTTAACTTCCCTCCAGTAGTGAAGCGACTTTCTGCAGAAGAATCTTCTTCGGCCTCCGCCGTGACCAGCATGGAGGAAGTATGCCACTATCAGATCCACTTAGATTTTGTGCAACTCCAGCATCTCTCTTCTTTGGCAGATCTTCATAAGAGAGGGAGCATTCAGGTATTTCTTCTTACGGACAGCTTGACTGCTTCAGACACACGGCACACACACACAGTAATCGGGCTTCAGGGCAGCAAAAGATCTGATGATGGTCCCTCCAGACTGGATTTTTCGCAACCCCTCTTGCGCACAGTCTTCATGGTGGCCCGTTCTTCACACTCACATCATTCCCTTACGTTGGCCCTCACTCTGCTCTGCCCACATTCCTGCAGACCTTGGCCAGGGATATCCTCCCTTCCTTTCAACAACCATCTCAGGAAGGTGCTTTGATAACAAGCCGTGTGGGATCTTATCGCTGCTCTCGACAGTGGCTTTCCAACAAGGAGCAATTGCTCCAGCAGAGAGCTCCGTCCATGTCTACGCCGTGAGGCTGAGGCCGTCTAGCTTACGGCTCTAGACCTAGCCGGGTGTGGGGATCAGTGTACACTCCAGCTGAAGCAGGATTTCCTGTCGTACCCGAGAGGCTGACGACGTCACTTTGGCTGATACACTCCTTCTCCGCCACAACGAGGGGCCAAACGGCATTCTGGAGTCATGCAATCCCCGAGCCAGTTATGGGGGGGGGTATAGCTCTCCACCATTCGGGTTCAATCTCCTCGATCTCTATGATATTGCCTCGAAGCTAGTGCTGCCTCGTGGGCCATGAAAATAGCTCGATCGAATAAGAGAGGGGCCCTCCTCGCTGTTACCATTACACCGCCACGGATAGCGAGATCGGTAAGCTCCTGCGAGCAGCGATCGCATCATTGACCACTCACAATGATCATTTTTTCCGTTGTCCCAAGGCCAGAGGCCCCTCACCTGTGAGACACCGGACGGTCCCAATGATGATCCCTTCCCTCGCTCCGAACGTATTAGCGCTAGAGCTCATGAGGGTCCCGATTGAGCAACAACAATCATCCCCCTTGAGCGAAGACACCCGGAAAATGCGGCTCACCCGCGGTGTCTACGCGCCAGGAAGGGCGCTAGCCCCAAGAACTATCAGAAGCAATATCGCTAGAGTGACAGTCGGTTCCGCCATTATTGAGGACAGGTGGGTAGGCATTGATTGTACAGAGTAAGTTCAAGGCGACATCACTTTTAAGGGTATTAAATAGATGATTGATTTACGCGGAAGAGGGGGGAGTTCTCGTGCGGCTGAAGGATCTACTGAGTGTCTATTTGTTCGATTATAGGCGCCGGGAACTGATCTGGACCGTCGCCCGCGTGAAAAGCGAGCCGTGCTAAGCCGGTTAGTGTTCCTTTTTCCTACTTACCTCGGATCTTTCGGTGGAGTAGTCGGGGATGTTGACGGGCTTCTCCGTCACCTGAGTGGCCATGACATGCGCTGTTATCTGTCGGCCAGGCAGCCCAGACACGTCCGCGGACCGGGCATCAGCGTCGGGCGCTCTTGTAAGTGTCAACAATCCCTGCTAGTGGTCCGCGTCAAAATGGTCCAGTATCAGCAACAGCCTTGGCAGGCCAGCAGGAAGCGCTGCTGCGGGGTTTCAAATGGTGATGGGGTCCCTGATTGGGCTAATCCTGCAGCTTTAAGTGCTCGTGCTCCAGAAAGGCTGTCTGCAACTTTATTTAGATACGGTGAATGGGGGGGATGATGCTATCTTCTCCCTTCCCCTCCCCTCTTGTCCCCTCCGTTCGGACTGGAGTGCTCCCAACTTGCTTTCCCAGATCTGCCTGGCCGGAATCGCGTCGATTGGAGGGAACCAGTCGTGATGTCACATGGAGTGGGAAAGTCTTGCAGGAAACCTTCTCTCATCCTTCCCTTCCCGCACCCTCCGGTATCTGCATGTCACCACTGTAACTGTATGTGCGTATGTATGCGCTGGCACACCACCCACACCCACACCCACACGGTCGGAGGGGAAATAATCCTGGTTCGTGATGAGTCCTGCAGATGACCCGGCTGGCATTGTTTATCACTTTCCGTTCTGGCTTCTGCTGTAAACAATAACAATGGTGGTGAACCGTGGAACCCCGGAGTCTCCCCTCCCCCGACGACGCGACCGGCAGAGCGTGGTCCCGTGACTTGTTCCCGATGCGACCATCCCCCCGTCCCCAGTAATAACTCCATGACATCACCGAGATTTCTCCCTTCTTTGTCCATCGTTGCTCGCCTTGCTTGTCCCTTTCTTGCCGCCCTTCCTTGCTCACCCCCTTCCCAACCCTTCTCCATGGCTCCCTATTCTGGTCAATAACAACTGATTCGGGCCAGTCCCAAATTTGTGCCCAAGGCGAGATTCCCCTTTCACCTCTTTGATGACTTATTTTGTCCATCCCACCTGCGATGGTGCTGGGACCCGTAACTAGTGAGTCTAGATACGATCGGGGAAGCGATCTGCGGAACTATCGCCTAGTGACCCAGATCTTCGTCCTCTGGCCATGTGTTCTCGTTCACACTGTAAACAACCGGCCTGTTATTGCCTCCTAGATCCGATCTCGCAGTGTAGTTGAAGGCATATTCGATGTGCACATTACTATCTGATTTTCTACCATAGACAGGAGCTTAGAAAAGCTTATTCCAAACAGGAGCGCATTAGCCACACTCACTGGCGCTTATCCCCAAGTGCATATCTGGGGATGTTACCGAGGACTGCATGTAAGCGCAAGATATCGTCTACTCACCAAATAGATGGCCTTATCTTAGATCTCCTGAGTTTCACCATGCAAGCATGGCTACCTAGGTATCCGGGGTGAACATCACGACCCCAGTAATATCAAGATAATATCGATCGCATATGCATATATTTGCCCCTTCTTTAGGAGCAGAGCACCCTTGCCAAAGGCGACATCTCTTAACCCCATACAACCCTGTTGGATAGTTATCAATCAATAACCCACTCCTACCAATGAATCCTCCAATACTATCCACACCCCCCAGCACCGCACAACACAGGGGTGAAAGGTTATCTAGGAGAATAAAGACAAGATATCGGGTCAATAATCCGCACGATAACCCCTGCAAGTCTATCTAGCATATCCTCACCTTTACCGTTTCGGCACATCCATGATCGCCATTCCTGGGGCCCAGCCACCCATCCAAACTAATATCTATCTATCCCCTTCCCAGCCCTACTACCATTACTATTCCAACCTTTATCATAAGGTTTTCCCTTTCGTAGCTTAGTCCCAATTATCTGCACGAAATTCCCCGTTTCTTCGAAGGATATCTCCTGCAGGTACGCCAGGTACCAATTAAACATACATGCACCCATGCGCCGCCCCTTGCATCGGTATGTAGCTAACAGCTATATGGGCCATTCACCCCGCATGTATACAGGATAAGCTTCTCCCTCTGGGATTGAGTTTAGTGTTTCTAGGAGGGTGGAATTGGTGGTGCTCTTTTAGTAGATACTCTAGTTCACGCTATAGCACACATACCCTACTACGGTTCAGAAGAGTTTAGTATGAAGTGAAATCTTTCGCCATGTTTCTAATTAAGCTCTAAGTTAGCGACAGTCGTAGAAATGTTTCTCTGTCGGCAATTTGCAAACTTGTAGGAATTCCTTATTCGGGATGGGCGTCGTTAGAGTTAATTCTCTGGTATAATCTTAGCATCGGATGAGTTTTGTGCGTAACTATAGTACAATACGTGCATTCCTGGTATCATCTCGAACGTTACAATCATGATACTCACTTACCTACTTACTGCAATCAATAATCTACAAGATAGATACTACCTACTCAAGATAGTAAGCCACTTACCCAGTTATCCCCAATAAAACCAATACTTCCTACTCCTTTATCAAGGACCATCAATTTATCCAGACATATGGTCAACTATGCCGATAGTAATCATAGCTACCACCACCACCAGGAATGCAGTCTATACCCATCTAAGTAGAAAGTCACGCCGTTAGGGCAGATCATTTCACGGGCGACTAGTCTACTAAACTACCCTGCAAGCTCACATTGACTTCTAGTCGAGTTGGGGCCTGTTATAAACCGTTGCGTAGCCCGCACATGCATGCCTTAGCATTCCATCCCATCCTGCTTTTCTACTGAAGTGTCTCCACTTGACTATTTGCTGAAGAATACCAGCCCTGGATGATCAATTCGCTACGCTACTACGTACTGTCCCATTGCTCACTGCTGAGGTATGGACTAGTGCTGGGTGGAGGGTGCTAGACTAGTAGCCGTTGGGCTAGGAGGTGTCAGTATGTGGATTCACGGGTGGTGAGTTATCTCTTGGTTGTGAGTTGTGAGTTGTGGGTTATAGGGCATGCCACTAGTCCTGCTGACTTGCAGGATTCCTAACGGTTGTAAGTCTACTAGTAGGTAGGCAGGTAGTTACGTAGGTGAATGTTCATCCCTATCTCTCTGATTACTATTCTGTAGAGCACTCTGTGCTACGTTACTTCCTCAATTAGGTATAGGAATACTAGTATAGTCTACTAATTGTGTATTCTTACACACGAAGCTACCAATAATATTCAATTCCTTCACAGGACAACATATTAGCTACCAATAATGAACCAAAGTAAAGCAACATTAAAATCACGAGTCCAATATACTCCTAGCAACAACTCCATACCTTGGTCAACCCCAGTAAGGGATAGATACTCTATATCATATATTGAATACTTCCAATTTGTAAGTACCAGGTGGATAGCATTGATAGAATCAATGCCACTTGTGCCTTCTATAATCGAGTAAGAGGAAACCGATGCGTCGCTTGTTTATTGGCGGCTAAACCGCCGGCCCCAGTCGTCCATTGAGAATGCAGGGATTTCTTATCCCTCTCCCCTCTTTCCATTCATTTATGAAGATCCGCAGCTAGCAGGAAAGGGAAGGAATGGCGGGTCTTTTGGTGGGTTGGTATAGGAGTTACGTGGCAGGCTTGGGGTTGGATTTGGGGATTAGTTATGGGGTGTATGTATTCTAACGGGGGTAAAGGTGTAGATGATTATGGTCTGAGAGTAGGCAATAATGAAAGTCGATGATTGGGGTTGGTGTTGGGGATGTTGGTATTGGATTGTTAAATGTTGGAACATATCTCCATCTGCTGTTACATATGTCGCTATCACGATCTACTGGTAAGCGCACAACATTGGATGATGGAAGCAGGGAACAAAGTGAGTGCCTGGTAGATATGTATTTGGTAGTAATGATATTAGAGGGCGTATAGAGAATCTCTTGAAGATATAACACTAGTAAACAAGAACGGGCTTCTTTCGCCTTGCTGAGGATGTTCTCGTAGAGGTGGCATGTCGTGATATAGCGTTATAGAGGTTATCCATATAGTAGCATAGACTGCTCATCAAGTACTGACTTGCTGGTCTGTATATATACCATTTGTAGTAGATACACAGATTAATCATAAGTCTGCTTGATTTATATATTGCTAGTGCTAGTATATATAACTTGTTCATAATGGAAAGAGTCTCACTACTGGTACTAGTACTATATATTCTTGCCCTACTTATACCACCGACTATATGAAAGGAGCAGTCATTATGGCTTTATATTTTGCTACTTCCTTGCTTAGTTCTGTTCACAAAGCAAGCAGAAGGTAAAGTGGAGTAAAGATATTTCTCATGTAATTTTCTCAATCAGCATGCATACCCCTACTAGTATATATATAATCTGAGTTGTCGGTTGTGCACAGCCCTATCCATGTAGATCAGACTAATATGCAAGATTATATTCAGTCTCCCGCTAGCTACAAGAGATAAGACGTGGAAAAAGCCTCAGATAGCCATAACCAAATATACCACACTGTTGCTCAGACAAATAGCATAATTGAAATAAAAGAAACTGACGACCAGAGTGTATTTCTTGACGATGGCGCCACAACAATGCCGTCCTTTGTTCTGTCTTGTACCCCACACAATGAAGCATGGAAAAGGAAATGAGGTAGAAAGAAACAATTATTTCACTTCAATATTCACTCTCCTCATTCAACTTCCTGACTGCTCTTATGCGGTCGTTACAAATCTTGCAACCTTCATGCCCAGAAGCGCCTTTGTCCAGAAAAGCCTCAACCGCTTCGTGACTCCCCTGCTGCGTCGAAAAATGAATAGGTGGTATTCCAACATTGTCTAGTATATTCATGTCTGCCCCAGCCTCTGCCAGAAACATAATACATGACACAATAGAATGCGTATATCTAGAGCGTGACACACGGTGTAAAGCCGTCTCTCCCCACCGGTTCTTGGCATTAACATCGAAACCGGCGGCTAGAAGCTGCTGAATTATAGAGGTATTTCCAGTTTCCATAGCATAGTGCAGAGCATTATCGCCGGCATTATTACCGGCAAACACGGCATTCTTGCTCATTTTGCTCAACAGCAGCTGTACAGCACGTGGGTGGTTATACTTGACTGTAAGATGTAGATAGCTCTCGCCATCCTCGTTGAGCTGCTTGATGTTTTTGCTGGATTTGATCATCGTCAAGATAAGCTCACGGTCCTGGTAGTCCCTGGATGTTTTCAGGATATTGTGAATAGGTGTTCGGCCAATGCCGTTCGGTATGTCAACATCTGCCCCTGCCTCGAGCAAAGAGCGAATTATGCCAGAAGCCCGAGTCTGATCGTACGTAATTTGACATGCGAAGTAGAGTGGTGTATGCTTGAATAGTGAGTTCTTTGAGCTGGATACATCGACTTTCACCCTTCCAGATTTGGCCAGCTTTAGAATCCTGGCTGTAGCTTTGAAATAATCAGTATTTGTGTCATGTGATACTGCCAAATCGAACAAATACGTCAGGAGGCATGATTCTAATGCGTCCGATGTCCATAAGGAAGGTGCACGGTCAAGAAATAGCTCAAAAACTCTCTTAGAGCCCTTCAGCGCGCTTTTTCGGGTCCTAGACTTATTCGAAGCATCTACACATGCTCCGGAGTCTAGAAGTAGTTTGAGGAGATCCAGATTGACTTGATAATGTTCCATGACTTGGAGCAGTGGCGTCATACCATCTCCATTTGCTATGAAGGGGTCACCGCCAGCAGCTTGCATTGCGCTTATTAGCAGCCTTGCCAGCTCTATGTTACCCTGAGAGCAGGCAATGAACAAGGCTGTTTCCCCCGACCCATCTATTTGAAAAGGGTCAGAGCCGTCAGCGAGCAAAAGCTGCACAAGTGTGATATCTTCTCTTGAGGTGGCTGAAAGGAGATATCCCTCAGAGCTAGCGTCAGTCGAGCTGAAATCATAGCCGGAATCCTTGAGAGCATGAAAGATCATTGTGGGGATATCTGTGTTTGTGCAATCCTCCATCATCTCGTCACCGAGCACTCTCAGAATGGCTTCCTGGGCGTATTGGACTGAGTCAAGCAGGTATCGGACCACGGCCGACTTCTTGCCTACTATGGCTGTCTCCAGTGGTGTATGGCCGTTCTCGTCCTCGACATTGGCATCTGCTCCGGCTTCAATCAAAGCCTGAACAACATGCAGATGTCCTTCACTGGCAGCCCAATGCAAGGGTGTATTTTCAAGCTTATCTCGCGCGTTGACGTTTGCGCCCCTAGATAACATGAGCTTCACAAGGCACAAGATTACCCTCAAGTGCAAATCGGTGCAGCAATGTTTGACAACAGTAAGCCCGACATATATCAGACAGGGACTTTTCAAAGTATTCAATGATATGAGGGGATTTCCAATGCTTAGTGTGCTTCCAAGCGGGCCAACGGCACATGTAACATCCGCGCAGGAGCCATTGAGATAGAAGCTGGGGCGTCAAAAGTTGTGAATATCGCCTTGCAGTACGGGCAAAGGCGGCCAGTGATGGTGGTTCCAGGAAATCGCCTATGCAGACGATAAGCTCCGCAGGAATGAAGTCAAGACTCGTAGTTGAACTCATTGTGGATACCCGTTAGGTTCGTTGACAAGCTAGCGAGGAGTAATATGAGTGTATAGTCTGTGAAGGAGGGAGTGAAAGGTTGAGGCAAGGATTGGACTTGAAATGTTGCAAGTCTATATATCCCCTGTAGCATGGCTCAAGAGTTTAATTGGGTTCGTCAAATCTCATCCACTGCAACGGCAAGAACCATGAAAGGACTGATATCAACGACAATACTCTCATTATTCCGAGAGAGCGGTCTTTCATTGTGGAGAAGTTAGGCTCAGGCCATCTATCTTGACGGTTGCACCACAATGGAAAGGCATCTTAAAGACACCAATGGGCGGAAACGACGGGTTTTCGCATATAGGAGCTTCATATAAAGATAGAAAAGTCCCTTACCCCTCTATCATTGGCTGATACCATGGATTCACAAGACTGAGCAAGCTCACTCCATCAGAATAACTTTAAAACAAACCCCTATTCTATAAGGCAGGTTCCTATCTCCTGGCTCCATAAGAAATGGCTGTTTCCTTTCTCCGGTGCGTCACCAATCCTTGTGGAACAGACCATCACGAAGCATTGATGAAAGATACTACAAAGGGAAAAAGCAATGCAATATTCTGAGTGTCACCATCCTATCCACCGACGAACCTCCGTCGGGCATCTATGCGCGGCAATCGTTTGTTAGCTAGATGCTACTATGGACAGCTGCGCGTACTTATCTTTAACTAAGAGCACATCGGTATAACCCATATGATGTCTTCATTGACAAGCCCACTGCATACCAAGCCTAAGATTTTTATTTCTATTTTTTGATTATCTTTTTTTGAGAGCCCATATCAGCTCATTAAGAATGTGGAGGAGCTAAGCTTATATTGTCCCGGAGCTATCTTTCTCTCCAGGTCGGAGATAGATTGACAGAAGGCCGCTATCGACGGGTTCATAAGCTTGGGCATGGAGGGCACTCCACTATATGGCTGGCCCGTGATCTACAAAATTCCAGATATGTCGCCGTGAAAGTCATCATTGCATTTTCCAGTGGTAACACAGATGAACCTGGTCTGCTTCGCTACCTAAGAGCGTCATCGGAAAAGCCTGGAGGGGATCTTGTCCGGCCTCTCCTCGACGAGTTTTGGGTTGCTGGCCCCGTTAAGAGGCATAGATGCTGTTTCACTATCCAATTCGAATGAGCTCTTTGGATGCGAAGGAATCTTTAGGGATTGAGCTTTTTTCAGCCCAGCTTGCGCAGTCAATAATCGATCAACTCATTCCTGGAATTGCTTTTCTTCATAGTGAAAATATTGCCCATGGCGATATGTAGTTATTACACACTCCTAGCCGTATAGACCGATTAATCATCTTATCAAGATTCTCATCTAGGAAACGTTCTAGTCGAGTTTCCGAAGGCAATATATACGATTTCCACGCTATAATCGTACTCGAGATATGGAAAGCCAGAGTCGGAGCCCATTATTCGCGATGATGGCGATGTTCTTTCAGACCGCGTACTTGTTAAGGCTTTCTTTGAGACCTGGTTTGGCGTATAAAGTCAAGGACTTCCTCTCAAAGAGACAGAGATCTCTTTGTGTAATTTTGGAATGTCTTAGAACCCATACATAAAGTCCCGACAATTCTCAGAAACCATATTCTTCTTTCAGCCACCAGAGAATAGGTTTCCCAGCAAGCCATTCTCCTTTCCCTCAAGCATATGGGCATCGGTCTGTACAATATGGGAGATCTCCGGCGCGTGGTCTTTATGCAGAGACTTCCTTCCAACCTTGACCTGGTTTGATGTGGCCAATGCTACGATATGAGCCAGGTGAGAGAGCCACGGCAGAGCATTTGATGCAGTCGAAATGGATGACGCGCTGCGGATTGCCGGCTATGGAACAGGGTTTGAACACGAACGCGGATCTGGAAGACAGAAAGGCAGACCCTCAAATCAGTTAAGAGACAATATAAACCTAGATAGCATCAACGAAGTCCATTTTTCCTCTCTAGGCCAAAGAGCCTTTTCTTTATTAAGGGGATTACCCCGACCTAGAGTGCCATGGCATGAACAACGGCGGCACAAATGATCCTTGAATTAGTTGCCCTGTAAATACCGTTAATATTGTGGCAACATCCTAAGCTGTCTCATGTGTGAGTTACAACTACACTGCATAGTAGTTGATAGCGGTTCGATATACTGGAGCCTGCAATCTAGCGGCATCATATGCAGTGCGATAAGATAACAGCGACTGAACAGTACACAAAGTGTTTTCGCATCATACCTCAGATCTTCTCCAGTAAAAGCCCCCACATAAAGCAGATCAGTATTGTGACTCAACTCATAGCCATATCATTTCGATTTAAACAAGTACAAACACAGCAATAGATAGTGTAGTATAGTGAGTTATGAGTATAAGTTGGGTTATGTAAAGAGCCAAGCCGTCCGGGGCGCGCTAACCCGATTAAGCCAATCGCCTCATAAATTTTCGGAAGCGGAATCGCAAGCAACTCCTGCATCCCAGTCGTCGTGGGTCTGTCCAGCGACTGTCTTATGATTGATTCATCATCCTTGAATCATTTCAATACATCTAATTAGTGGTGTGGAAGTTTTTAATTCTTCATTCCCCGCAATGGCGCAAAACAATGCCGCGTCCAAAAAGCGGCGCCGTGAGCCGGTCAACGTCGACACCAAATTGGTCGAGATCTATGAGGACCTCGCTAATGAGAAGGACGAGATCAGATTGAAGGCTGCCCAAGCCCTGGTATCTCAGTTCACTTCCGACAAGAACCCCGCCGATGAGCAGATCAAAAAAACCTTGCAGAGACTCTTCCGTGGTCTCTGCAGTAGTCGCAAAGCCGCCAGAATTGGCTTCTCTATTGCATTGACTGAGGTTCTGTCTCAGGTCTTTGGAGCTCCCCGCGAGTCGTCCGAACTGAATATCTCGACTGTCATGAACATCTGGGAGTCTCAGTCTAATGCTTCTGGTGGTGAGTCTGGTCAGGTAAATATATCCTTATCTAGGTCACATCTTATTCTATAATGCAATGCTTACTTTACGCTACAGGAACAAAGAGACCACTATTTCGGTCGTCTGTTTGGTGCTGAGGCTATCATCAAGTCCTCCATTCTGTTCAAGCCCAACGCTCCATTCAACGAGTGGACTAAGCTCCTGGACCTGGTGTTTGAACTGGCCAAGAAGAAGCCCTGGATCCGGGAGGAGTGCGGCTGGATCATCTATCGCTGCATCTACGAACTTGCGGCCCAGAAGGCTGATGCTAAGTTCCTGGAATCCGCACTTGAGCGTCTGTGCTCGCACGATCTTGCACGCACCCCAGAGGGAGTGGCCATCTGGCTCGCTGCCAAGGACCTGTTCCCGGAAGTAAAGTTCCCCAGTAAGGTCTGGAAGCACGATGATCCTCTGGACGCAAAGGAGAGGAATCAGCTGGCCAAGGTTATGAAGGAGTCTTCCTCTGCTGATTCCGAAAGTGAAGGCGGAATCAAGGCAAAGTCGACTGGAGTCTGGAACTCAAAGCTTCACTTTGCCTGGGACACTGTCATCAGCAGACTTGCCGATGCTCCGACAAAGGAGAGCAAGTCGAAGGGTTCTTCATCCCGTATCAGCTTCGCTGACTTCTGGACGGAAGTTGTCGACAGTGAGTTTCTCCCTCAGTTGTGGTGGCATCTATCTAACATAATTGTCCAGACGGCCTCTTCGCCTCTTCATCTTCAGAGGAACGTAAATACTGGGGCTTCCTTCTGTTCAACAAGGTCATCAACGAATCTCCCCTGAGCTTGGCTTCCCTGGTGTTTACGAAGAACCTCGTCAGATGTCTGATGAACCAGCTTGCTGTCGAAGACAGATACCTACACCGCATGGCCGTGAAGGTCGCAAAGGCCGTCCAGACACGTGTGTCCAAGGAGCCCGAGTTCGCCGCCGCTTCTGTGCATGGTCTCATGAGCTCAACCGGGTCTGTGAACTTCGACCAGGCAACCAAGACGAAGACCGTGGAGAAGATTGTCGCTGAAGCCAACTTGGCCGCTCTGAAGCAGATCGTTCCGCTCTTCGAGTCCCTCATTGCATCCCCGGGAACGACTGACAGCAAGGCTGCTGCGTCGAGCCGCCAGTTCTTGGCCGGTCTCCTCCTGTCCATTGTCCGTGCGCGGGCTTCGGCCAGCGACGACGAGGATGGCATGCAGAAGATCCTTGAGAAGATCCTCTTTGCTTTCGTTCGGTTCGCCTACTTCAAGCCCGCGGAAGAAGGCCGGGACCAGTCCGTCACTCCCCCTGTGACGGAGCAGACACAGGAGCTCTTCCGGAGCCGCATCAACTCGTGTATCAACAGTCTCATCGCTACGCAAAAGTACGCGGGCGTTCCGTACGTCGTTGTTCGCCACATCCGTGACGCAGTCAAGTCTGAAGAGCACGGAAAGTTCATCATCAACATGGACGATACGATTCAGGACGCCGTGAAGAACGCCTTCAAGTCACTGAAGAAGCTCGCCAATATGGTAAGTCTATCGTCGACATAGCCACCATTCATTACTAACCCATAATAGGAGAAGGGTGACAAGGCCAGCATCGATGCCTTCAAGCTCCTGTACTCTTTGACCATTCTGCAAGTATACAACGGCGACGCCGATGCCGCCTCCATGCTGGAGGAACTCGACTTCTGCTACACCAAGATCTTCGGCGACAAGAAGTCCAAGAAGGAGGAGACCTCTGACGCCTCGGACGCTCTGGTGGAAATCCTGCTGAGTTTCGCATCCAAGCAGTCCCAGCTTTTCCGCCGCATGAGTGAGCAAGTCTTTGGTGCCTTCGCCGACAGCATTACAGAGAACGGCCTGGAGTCGTTGACCTCGGTATGTCCATAACCCCCACTCCCTCACAATCCCCACTAACATCCCATCTCAGATCCTGGAAGCGAAAGAGAGTCTTGCCGGACAGCAAGAAATGTTCGACCAGCAAGACGACGAAGGCGACGAGGAAATGATGGACGTTGACGGAGAAGACGACAGCGACGTCGAAGTCATCGACGGCGAGGCCGGCTCCGACTCCGACAACGACGAAAGCGACGACGAAGACGAAGACGATAACGAATCCAGCGGCAACGACCTCGAAGAAGCGATCTTCGAAGCCAAGCTCGCCGAAGCGCTGGGCACCCACCGCGCCGACAAAGACCTCAACGAAGACGACTCCGAAGGCTCCGACGCCGACATGAACGACGACGAGATGGAAGAAATCGACACGCAACTCGTGAAAGTCTTCAAAGCGCGACGCGACGCCCTCGGTCAAAAGAAAGACAAAAAGGACGCCAAAGAGAATATGATCAACTTCAAGAACCGCGTTCTCGATTTGCTCGAAATTTACGTCAAGAAATGCCACTCCAAGATCCTGGCGCTTGATCTCCTTCTGCCGTTGTTGCGCCTTACCCGTCGCTCCACTGTCAAGCAGATCTCGAATAAGGCTGCTAATGTGCTCCGCGAGTACACTAAGCACTGCAAGGGCGCGGCGCTGCCGAAGCTGGATGATGAGATCGAGCCGGTCTGGGAGCTCTTGAAGTCGATTCATACCGAGGCGACGCATAGTGGGCCGCCGGCGCATGCGTCAGCGTGCAGTCAGGCTAGTTTGTTGGTGGTGAAGACGCTGGTGGCGCATGATAGGGAGACGATCTCCGGGGTGGTGGATGTTTATGGTGAGACGAGAAAGGCGCAGCTCATTAGCAAGAAGTGTCATGTGCAGCCGTCATTCTTTACCGATTGGAACAATTGGTGTGTGTCGAGTAGCAAGCAGATGAAGAATTAGCTGCTACGGGAGGACTTACTGTATAGATGGGCTGTTAGTTAGATTGATTGGGACCCGTCTCAATAACATGATTGTAATATATACACGATCTCTCTCCTAGTATACTAAGTTATAGACATCACAGTAACATGATTACCAACACCCACCGAGTTCTATATAGTTCTTTTAAAAACCCTTAATATACCGATGTCCATCCGTAACCTCCACAACCTCAAACCCCATACCCACCTCGACCCTCCCTTCCTGCCTCGGGGCACTCAACATCCCAAAACAAGGCTTGAACTTAATTCCCTCATCCACACGCCGATACTTCATAAGCGTATCCCACGGCTGCCGACGATGCTTCTCCGCGGTATCAGGATCAACATTCGGAACCTGACATCTCGCGCACCGAGCCACGACATCCAACTCCACTGCCCCATCTCCCCTCTTCCCATCCTTATCATTCCCTACAATCCGCACGACCTTCCACGAATCCTCCTCCCAGGGCACATCCCCCGTAACCACAATATTCGGCCTGAACCTCTCAATAGTAATAGCCTCATTCCCACCCTTCACCAACCTCGCATTCAACTCCTCAATCGACGCCACCGAAGCAATCAACACCGGATGCACATCCGGGAAATAAGTATCCTGCTCTCTACCCAGAATCTCGGGGGCGCCGTTCCCGCGCAGAATGCGGCGCTCAGGGCCCTTGTACACTAGCTTCACCTCTCGGCCGAGAAATTCACTGAAGAAAGCGTTGACGTCAGGTCCGTACGCATAGGCATCTGTTACTGTGTCCCAGATCGTGACGTGTTCGAGGGTAGTATGTTGCGCGAGCCAATCGGGAGTAGGGTTTGTCGGGAGGGAGATTTCCTTGTCCTTGGAGAAAGAGGGGATGGAGATGAGCAGGTGGGAGGAGTCCGCGGAGAGGGCTGTTGTGATGAGCGTCATGCGCGAGTCTTGTCGGATGGTGAGGAATTGGTTGGTTTTTGCGTCGATGAACATCCAGCGGCGGTCGAGGGAGAGGCCGTGCTTGTGTAGGGTTGTCTGGGGGAGACGGATCCCTCGGCAGGATTTTATGGGATAGATGTAGAGGGAGTGGATGGTGGTGGGTTTGGGGTGGTGGTGGCGGAGGAGGTTGAGGTTGTGTTTGAGGATGTGGGTGGCTTTGGGGGAGAGGAGGAAGGGGAGGAGGAGGATGGTGAGGGTGGTGAGGAGGAGGAGGGTGGATGTTTCCATTGTGGCTATTGTTTTATGAGTTTGTTAATTGCGTGTGGGTTGTTAGGGATTGTTTGGTGCTTTCATTGCTGTGTGAGTCTGTGTAGTTTAAGAAGAGGAAGTGGAAGAAAGTGAGAACAAAGAAAGAGAGACAAAGAAAGTTGCGCAGGGAAACGGGCGATAAGAGCGATAAGATAACCGCAATATCCGCAACTGCCATTCTTATTCCGCCAACGGGATATCAAATCGCATTGCGCTAACGGCCGCATAGCTTAAGTTGAGCTTGTTCTTATAAGGCGTGAGAATATACTCTAGATTGGTTCTATCTTACACATATACAACACCAATTATTAAAGTATGGTGATTATATACCGACAATCCTTATGCTCGAAATGTGCGGCGCTAGGTGTGATGCAATCATGACCATCAGGCGCCCACACGTATCAATGATGCAAATATAACCAAAACTATATAATCAGATAGAACCACCGATAAACCAAAGCTGTTAGTAATCACTCAATGTCATAACTCCAAGATTTAGAAAGCCATTCATATGCTAGGAAACGCTGTGTTGCTGCTCACTCCAGCTAGTCACAAGAGCCTTGATCAGCGCGACGGCAACATCCTTGCCCGTCTCTATATCCTCATCCAAGCATGACGCAGGAACATGGAAGAAAGTAACATTGCGATCCTCATCCGCCTGGTACGCCAGTGCCAAGCTGGTGTACAGGATGAACTCGCAGAGGTAGCGTCCAGCATCAGTGGAGACCCGCGCATCGGTTTCCGGAGGGCAAAAGGACTTCCATGCTGTTAGAAAGTCATCGTCTGGGGGCCGGGGGCTGAGGCGTTTCTTCTCCGAGTTGTGTCCCTCTGAAGGGCCAGCTTTAAGCACCAGTGGCAAGTCGAGCTCCCTCCATAGCTTCTCGCCATCCTCGTACCCGGATCTGCCTTTGATGTCAGACATCAAATACCCGTCACGGTGAGCCTGCGTCTCCACGGAATAGTAATTCCTCATTGCTGCTATGCCAATGTGAATTACAATGTCCGGACGTCGGCCCCCATGCGTCTTTGCATAGTCATCGAGAATGACAGGAAGTGTCGTCCGCACCGTGGAGTATGCAACGGGTATGGGTGAAGGATGGACATTTATTGAAACCCGGTGGGAAACAGAGTCAGAGCCGTCTGAAGAGACAGGTGAGAAGGTGAACGAGGGTGGTAGTGATGAGGCTATCAGATATGAGGCGTTCACTAGGTTAGACTTGAATGGCTGTAGAACATGTGAGCCGCGATATTAGAAAGACGGCATAGAAGTTGAAAGCTTACCCCAAAGCCTGTTACAAGAACTGAAATCTCATCCTGATCTGTACCAGAGACAGGCGGATTCCCAGGTGACTGTGCCGTGAGCGACGACACTCCGGGCCCGTAGTCTCCCATGATAAGCACTGACTATCCCTACAGAAGTACCGAGAAAGAATGTTGGGGGTTAACAAAGGCCAGTCATCGAAGAAGAGCAGGTAGCAGCTAGAGAACTCGATCCGACCGGCTTCCAAGCCACCACGGTCCAGAAAGTTAAACCAGGCGATGAGGTTGTAATGAGAAAGAGACCGACCAGTTGGGTCTTGAAGGGCAGCTTTCCCCGCATTGTCTTGGCGTCACGAGATAAGGCTTCGTCGCATCGTGTCTTTCTCGCCGGCCGCAATCTCTTTTCCTGCTTCCGTGCCTCCTTAAGTCTTCATTGTTCTTCTCTTCGCCGATGAGGATGTCTGCCAACTCATTCTACGGCCATCGTTTGCAGCTGTTTGGATGCCATTCATCACCTACGACTTTCCGTATATGGGCCGGTCGCGGTTGATCACCCGCACTTAGTTTCTGGTCCCTCTGAATGGCCCACGGTCTGGATTGACTTGTGTGACTGGAATAGACTCATAATGATGCACTCACGAGGACACAGACACAACACAGACACAGCACAGACACAGCAGATACCCTCCGATCCTTGAGCTAAATTGCTTTTGGTCAGCACTTTGCTGTTCAGCGAAGATTTAAGGTGTTCAGGCATCCCCCGCGATACACCAATACGTGGTCCGAATATGGTTTAGCGTATCCCCGGATGGAGGCAAACGAAGAAACGAATGAACGAATAGACAAATCGAAGCATCTGACGATGAAGTGGAATGGCATCTGACTAACCAGATGAGAACAGGTCGCAGTCTCACACAAAGCACAGCCATGATTTATGCTTATCATGGAGCAGGCTAGACCAGCCGGCTGATTCTGACTATGTTTGTGCCGTATTCCGTCGCAAAGCGAACGTATTCCAACCACGATACGACGGGGGTCCCCAACCGACATTCCTCCTTGGGTAACCTTTGTGTCAATCACAACTCGGCGAAAGGGAGACCCGATATCCATCCCTCGTCCTGAATCGCCCAGATGGTTCATTCCCTCCGGCCCACCCTGTTGCTGTCAATGAGCGGCTTTTCATTTCACACCCGATCCTCCCGCCGTATTAAGCGTATTCGATGATCCATCCTCATAGACGAGGATGGAGTGGAGACAAGGCACCTGGGAAATTCGGTTGTTTCAAAAGTATATATTCGTATAAGTAGTCGGGCGATTCCAACGCCGATTTATATTCTGGCCCCTCTTTTTCATTATTTTCACAGCGCCTTTCGCTACCCACTCCGGCCATGGCAGTCATCCTCGAGGTCCTCGATAACCAACACCTCTTGCAGGGCGTTGTACTGGCCTTAGTATTGGTCTTTGTTTCCAGCTTCTATCATGAACTAGCAGATAGTTTTCCATACAAGAATATTCCCCTAATTGGCAAAAGCAAATGGGAGATCACAAACACAAAAGCCAAGCAACGATTTGTTACGTCTGCAAAGGAGCTCTTCGCTGAGGGTTTCAGTCAGGTATGGATTAAAGTGCGCTGACAACGCATTAGCGGCGGAAGCTAATATATCTGCAGGGTAGAAAATCGTTCCAGGTTGTTTTCTCCGCTCGGCCAACAATTGTCCTTCATCCAAGCCTAGTGGACGAAGTCAAGAACCATCCACTCCTTGACTTCAATGAAGCAAACAAGAAGGTATGTACCACTCACTAGTGGGTATGTACACAGAAAATACTGACATATGGGCAGAGCTTTTTTGGATCCAAGATCCCAGGATTTGAGCCGTTTGATGGATTAGATCACGAGGGCATATTCCTTGAAGTGATCAATAAGAAGATTACTCAAGGACTTGGTAAGGTGGTCCGGTGGGAACGATTCTAAGCAGAACACTGACTTTCTTGCAGGGCAACTGATCACTCCACTTTCAAGGGAGACAGCTACCGTCATGAATGAAAAGCTTCCGGACACTGGGGGTACGTGACTCACATCCATGGGTGATATTCGACCTCTAACGAGTGATAGAATGGCTCTCCTTCAACTTTGCACAGGAGATTCCTCATATCGTAGCTCGCCTGTCCTCTCTTGTGTTTCTGGGTGAGAAAATCTGTCGCGACAAGCAGTGGTTGGACGTTTCCGTCAACTATACCATCCACGCTTTTGTTGCTGCTCGTGACCTTAGACTCTACCCTTCAATCCTCCGTCCTTTTGTCCACTGGTTCTTGCCGTCGACTCGTGAGACCCGGAAAGATATTCGCATCGCTTCCGGCATCATCAACCGTGAGGTGGAAAAGAGGAAACTCATCCGGGAAGGCAAGCTTCCTGAAGAGGACCCTCCGAGGACGCACGCCGACACGCTGGACTGGTTCGAGGAGGTTGCTGCTGGCCGGCCGATAGACATCGCTGTTTCCCAGGTCGGCCTTTCCCTGGCGGCGATCCACACGACTTCTAACCTCCTCACGAATATTATGTACGACTTGACAGCCTACCCGGAGCACATTCAGCCACTGAGAGACGAGATCATCGCTATCGTAAGCGAAGACGGAGGATTGAAGAAGACCAGCTTGACCAAGATGAAACTGATGGATAGCGTACTGAAGGAGTCCCAGCGAATGCACGCCGCCGGCATTGGTAAGCGCCCAGTCCAGCCCGCTTCAACCCTCAACTAGGGCTCTTCTGACATACAAGTACAGCCTTCCTCAACCGCCTCGCTATGGGAGATATCATGCTGTCCGACGGCACCCGCATCCCCAAGGGCGCCAGCGTAGCAGTTTCGGCGCACAACATGGAGGATGAAACTCTCTATCCGAACGCGAAGACGTACGATGGCTTCCGATTCTACAAGAAGCGTCAAGAACCCGGCAACGAGCACCGGTTCCAGTTCGTGACCACCAGCCCGGAACATCTCGGCTTCGGACACGGCATGCATGCATGCCCGGGACGCTTTTTCGCCTCGAACGAAGTGAAGATTCTCCTCATCCACTTCCTCATGAGATACGACTGGAAGTTTGCGGATGGCCGCACAACGCGACCGATGAACTTTATGCACGGAACAGAGTCAATTTGCGATCCGACAGTGGAATTCCTATTCAAGCCCCGACAGCCAGAGGTTGATCTGTCGTGATCCGTCCTTCTTCCTTAAGCCTGTATATACCAAATCGACCAGTACAGCGTACTGTGTACATACTAGACTGCCTATATCCGATCAACTCGATCAACCAATGAGAACCACATACAAGGATCAAAACAAATCTAAGACATATCTCAGCAGATCACGTCGCCTTATGACATGATTTGTTTTGCTTTTTTATTGTTCTTTCCAACGGCGTCTCCACATGCATCCAAGACAAGTCAGTCATATGCAACGAGGCCACCAAAAAAACCAGTTTCGAAGCAAGGGATGAATGTGGCGACGCTGACGAGAATAATTACCGCACCAGATACACAAAACCGGTTCTATTCTTCACACGCATACACTAACTGCATTCTTAGCTTGTGATCTGATTTCATTCGTCACACTTTTATTCTACTATGTATTTCCTAAGATGGTTGTGGCAAGTGTGTAGCTGCAGAATGAATCATGCTCAGATACCCTATCTAGGCGGAAAGGTTTCCAGCAGTTCAAGGCTGTTTGTTTTGTCTTACGTGTATTTCCGGAATAGGTAAGCAGTAAGCAAGAAAAGAAACATGAACCACTAGCACTGCATTTATCTGCAGGTGCAGGTGCAGGTAGGCTAGACCGCTTACGTGGGTGTAGATACTAGCTAGTAGTTTACTATTGAGTAAATAATAGTTCGATGTGTAGATAGGTAGATAGTATGTTGTGTATTCTCATACAGGGGCACAATAGTTGCATAGTGCAGATGCGGCATACCCGGTAAGGAGATTGCGGTGTAGAACTGGACATGGAAGTAACTTGCTTACAGTCAATCGTTAGGGCTGGTTGATGATGATGATGATGATGATGATGATGATGTGGGAATAATAACCCGAGGGAGAGGCATACTGCCTCTCCATTGAGTATTATGATAGTAGTAGATGGGTGCTAGATAAGTTGGCACAACGGATTAATATAGATGACACGAGATAATGTACATTAGATACGTATTCTACAATAATTTACATTTACCTATATTTTTTTCTAGAATCAAATCAATCAAATATACGCGAGAATATATCAGTTTAGGTATCCTACTAATTTTTCGTCTCATCTACACATTAAGAAGAAATCTAACTAAATCAACGTTCCGTCCCCCTGATCCTAGATAAACCACACCCATGAACCATGGATCCAGCAAAAATCAAGCTTACTTTGATCCTAGCCCAACCAACAACCACAGTTCAAGAATGCCCCGTGCTGCTGAGTGGTTCCCAGTTCCAAATCAGTTCGGTAGCTAGCTAGCTAGCTGGTAAGTACTATTTCCTGCCTGTTAACCGTTAATAGAAATTAGAGTAGCATACAGTATAAGCACAAGCAAGCAAGTACTGCGCACGCCAGTGTACGGATATGTCGAGCATGGTTATCTTCAATGTTAATTTTTTTGTTGGGGTTGGAATGTACATATACTCCATACTTTTGTCTAGTATTTGCTTGGGTATTGCATGGTATGGAAAGACTACAGTTCAGATTGGTGGTAGATGGGTAAATTCGTAGGTGGGAATTACTACTGTGAACACAGCTATTCATAGATGGTTCGGTTATGAGCACTTGCTTGCTGGGATAAGTAGTACTACCGTAATTGATTTGCACATTTTTCCAGAGCAGTGCCATTTTAGTACTGTCTATAGAAAAATAAGAAGGCTGGGACGGTCATTGTTATTATTGACCCCAAACGGCAATTACCATAGTACTTACCACCATCATGCAATCAAAAACATCGGGATTTAGTTATGTCCGCGATAAATAATAGTACAAAGTACTGATATCCACTTTGATCAATCCATCCAACATGTCCCACAATATCAACATCATACTAGTCAAGAACAATATCAACAAACTACACCCTAAAAGGCAACAACTCCATTGTTCAATCCAAAAATAACATTGCGTATTGCTATTATTATAATATCATCAGTGCTTTTGAATTTTTCTGTCCGTGTTGTCTCCATCCCCAGCCATCTGAATTACTATTTCTAGGAGTTGCTTGATGGAGTTGGAACTAAACGGTGGGTTAGTAGTAGTAAAAACTACTAGTAGTGTGGTCTAAAGTATAGCACGACGATACTAAAAAAGTATGGATTAGCCAGGAACAATGGAACCTTCCCCGGCGCAGGCAAGATTTACGCTAGTACGTAAATCCAAAACAGGCGGTCGCGGGCGCTGAGTGGCAGGAACCGAGGCGAATACAGTCAGTTACCAGACGCGCGGATGCGCGTGTCAGGACGCGTTAAAGTCGCGTTTACCCCGCCCTTGACGCGTTCATTGGGGGAGACGAATGGCGATAAGCGAGTTGATTGACATGAACGTGCAGTGTAGGTGCCGTGCCGTGCCCGGTCTGTCTTTGTTGCGGGAATATAGTACTAGGTTTCTTTCATGAAGTACTTTGGGGGAATATGGCATTGAGAGATAGTAGACTAAGACTACGGGAGTATATAGCAGTGCCATGGGGACCACTTTGTGGATTGAGGTCGTAAAGAATATTTCCACTCCATGACTCTTCTTTCCTCTGTTTCGATCATTCTCGGGCCGTTCGCGAGGCGTGGTGCCTTTTCCAATTCCCATGCCCAAGCTGGGCATGATACTACTGGTTGATGGGCGGTGGGTGCTAATGCATGCCCAGTGCGTCGGGGTTCGATTCGTTCCCAGGCGGTGGAGAACCGCTTCTGCAGGTGACTGGAGTTCATGACCATGACCATGATCAATTTGATCGAGGTACTCACTCGAGGCCACCTTGCTGAAAGCACCGATGGGACGCCCCCGAATTCCTGGTTCGCCAACATTGTTGATTGGGGGGCGGGAAAGAAATGATTTTTTTTATTCTTTATTTTTTTTCTATTCAATTATTTCTTTCTATCACCTCCCTCCCAGCCACCGGGATGATTTGGATCACACGGTCCCGTCATGGGTGGTAGTCGGTCTTGCTCGCTAGAGAACGTTGCGTGTAGATCGATGGGGCCACACTTAGATGAAAAAGGATCAGGTAGGTCACTTTTCCCTCTTATCCTTGGAGGTGAGATTGCTGCTTAGTGTGCTGGTGCTACCGGGTGCACGGGAATTGTGATGAATCCCAAGGCAATGGAGAGAAATTATTGGCGAGGATGGTCAATGATCAAGTGAGCCATCTGCACTCAGTCTGCATTGAGGATACCTTTCGTCGGTACCCTTGCATTTCAAGGAGAGGGAGGGGGGAACGCAACGTTGCAAGTATAGTAACTCACGGATGAACGAGGCACAGCCCAGTCTAATTGATCTAGACTGGAAAGCTAAGCTATTACTGTTCTGGATCGCAGGTCCTGCAGCCCGTGCAAAAGGTACAGCAGACTGATGAGTCTAGTGTGTCTCCATATAAAGAGATTAATTATGATGATTCTGGACTATCTTGTTGGGGCCACTGGGGCGACTCCATCAGGATGGTTGCCATTTGTCGACGGGCTGCAGGCGTGAATCCTCTGCCCGTCCCGAGGGATCGTTGGGCAACGCGGTGAGGCGGTTAGAGGGATGCAGCACTTACTATGGACCAGCCCCCGAGAATGAGAGGGTGAGAGGAAAAAGTGTGCCAGGGAGTTTGACGGCCATTGTGTGAGTGCTCGAAGGTTCTTGTTCTGGATGAATAGGATAGAAGAGTACTACTGGTTAGTCTCTTTCTTCCGGTTGAACCAACCCTGGCAGAAAACAGGTAAAAATGACAGAGGATTATAAAAAAAAAAAAGGAGGAAGCGAGGGAATGAAATTGGAGGAAGAATTCCGAAAAGAAAAATTAAATTAGAAAAAAGAAATAGCTGCATGAAAAAAACTAAGAAAAATAAAAAAGAAGGCAGAGAGAATGCAGCTGAGTGGCTCACGAGGAAACGCAGCATATCGACTTTCTCCGCATTCCTGAGCAGTCGCGACTCTCCAATTGCCCTGTCTGGTTTTCCTTTTTTGATTTTTTCCCCATTTTTCTGATCAATTCATTTTCTTTTCTTCAGGTTTGATTTACGATCAAATCATGATGGCAATTGGCAGCTGTGGCATTTGAGAATGATCATGGTTGAGAGTGTGTCATCCCCGACCTGTTAACTAACTAACATCATGAACAACGATCTCGATTAGCGAGAATAGGAAAGGTTGCCCGTGAACAGCGCACCGGCGAGGCCACTTGGTGCCCTGATGGGCTTGACGTGGTGATCTCCGGGCCTGCTGGAAGGGAAAAAAAGGTGGAGCCAGAAGGAAGTTGACTAGTAGTTCGTCCCTGTCGCGGCCACCGAGCAAGACCACAGCAAAGTTCCGCTACCCAAAAGGCGCTGG
Source organism: Aspergillus piperis CBS 112811 (assembly GCF_003184755.1). Lineage (NCBI taxonomy): Eukaryota > Fungi > Ascomycota > Eurotiomycetes > Eurotiales > Aspergillaceae > Aspergillus > Aspergillus piperis. Next base: position 633,516 of record NW_020291599.1, on the reverse strand, counting down.
TTAACAGTTCAGTTTAGTTAGTTAGTTAGCAGTTGGATGCTGGGAGTTTTAGTGAGTGTTCGCGGCTTCTTGCGCCTACCGCTTCCCTTTCCCTTCCCTTCCCACCCCCTCGGCTGTCTCATCCTCTCGCTCTTCCTCTTCTAATTATTCTCTTCTTCCCTCCACCACCCCCCGTTTAATTCCTTTCCCTCCGTTACTTCCCTACATCCCACCCCCTTCTTTCTCGACAGCCACGTTGTCGCTTCTCCTTTTTCCTCCGATCGAGCTTGTCGCTCGTCATCGACCATCCCTTCCGTTTCCTTTTCCTTTTCTTTTGTGTTGGTCTGGCGTGTTCGTGTGCCAATGTCGGCTCCCCATCTTCTATAGTTCCCTCCTCTGGGGTACCCGTTCGATGTGATCCTCTCGCAATTCCACCCCCAAAGCGCATCGCTGCACAACATCGTTGCGCGTCACATCGAATAACATACGAATTCGATCGCTTTCGCCCATCCGACCACTCACACCTCGACGTGTTTTTTCCTTTTCTTGTTTTGTTCCCCTCAACTCCTGTTACGACTCACGACCCCCATAAACCCTAAGCGCGCCTTGTCGACGACCCTTCCGAGATCGATCACAGACGTTGCACCATTGACTGAAACGGATTTCTTTACTTCTATTGCTCTTGGATTTCTCTTCCCCCTTGCTCTTTCAGTGTTGAGTTTGGTTGTTCTCTGAATACCGTGTGCGCGCTTCACTCGAATTGGACAATATCGTGCGATCTAGGCTATCTCCGTCCGCGCTTAACTTGGAACGTCAGGCACCAGTTCTCGCATCGCTCTCGAGGTTCGCGACATGACAGTGGTATAGGAAAGTTGCATCAAATTGTCAAGATAACGCACTTACCTCTTACCACTTGTCCCCGTCTTAGCTAGCAAACCGTCGTTGAACCGATACGGAACTACACATCATGGCTTGTCGACCACACGGCCTATCGCGCACCCTGCCGAAGAACTTCACCTTTTCTTCGTCGGGTGAGCCTCGCACACCAGAGCGCGTTTCACGCCACCTGGATGTGCCACCACCTCCCCCTCGTCATTCCAGTTGCCGCTTACGTAGGTCCCGCGTCCGCTCGGGGACCGATGTCTTTGCGCAGGCCGAATATGACCTCAGCACGTTCAACCCGAACCCATCCGATGTCCCTATACCTTCGATTGAAGTCCCCTCTTACGACGCTTTCGCGGGCCCTTCGTGTCCAGCAGTACCCTCCCGCGATGACCGTTTCTTAGCGCCGCCCCGGGATCGCCTGGCCATGAAAACCCCTCCCGCTCAGATTCGCCCCGACCCGATCGAGGATAAAAGTACCGGATCGTGGTCTCTGGAGGACCCGCAGGCCCTGGGAGAGAGTATCCAACGCCCGAGTTCCGTCTGCTCGCAAGCATCAGATTCATCCGTCTCCTCGATAGAAACGTTTGGCTCCCGGCGCTCAGCGGGTGGAAGCTGTACCAGCATGGAGAGCGATTCATACGACCCGTTCTTCCACCTGGAGCTACCACCAAAACCGGCTCCGGAGACGCCCTCTTTGTGTCGGACGCGCAAGAATAAGACACGGATGTTGCATGCTAAGGAACGATGGACCCTGGACATGGACAACCATCTATGGAACACTTACCAGCTCTACATCCAAGACCCTACCATTACTCCTTTCAAAATGACTCCGGGCAGCATTCCGCCGCTTGGGGTCACTCACCGTGTTGCCCGGGAGGCCAAGCGGACGTGGGAGAGAAGGCGCTTTAGACTCGACCGACAGTTTCCCTTCACGCTTTCCTACCAACGTCCATCTAGCAACTCTACTCCCACCCCCAAGGTGGATGCGGTGAAGCCTACCTGGCCTAAGTCAGAAGCATCGACGCGGCGCAGGCTAAAACTACTGTGTAGAAAGAAGTTTTCGATTGCTCCCCACTACCAGAGAATGATGCAATCCAGGAGCCCGACGCCCGCCCTGGACTTGTTGTCCCAGCCGTCTGGTGAACCCCCCAGGGCTGTCGGTCCTCCCAGTAGCTGCACAGCCTATGCGACGCGCGACCTGGGTGTGTCTCTCGTTTCCAGCTCTGTACCTGGGCCTTTGGCTCAGCTGGCAGCGGAAGACTCTTCGCCTCCAGAGATGAACAGCGACTGGTTCAATAATCCCATACTTAGTGCGCCTCGCCAAGTCATCCCGGAGCCACCTGCAATACATCCTGGTAGTGCCCCTAGACAAGAGCCCGTGCCACGGCTAGGATCGCCATTTACGTATAACACCTGGGGACCCAATGCCTCGAGAAAGCGATCTCAGCGTCATACCCCTAGGGCTCGGCGAGAAACCATCCATGTAACGGGCTCCCGGCTACGTTCTCCGCCCCGCATGGAGCCATTCGCGAACGTTGACCATCACCACCTGGCTCCTTACGTGGCCACTGCCAGCGAATCGCCAGCAGAACAAGATACGCGGGTACAATTAGAAGACCTTGTCCGCCAAGGAAAGCTAAGTGACTTAGGTCAGCATCGCATACGCATTCGCAACCGTGGAGCCACGATAAGTTCAGTGAACCACAAAGGTCTCGACCAGTTGTTCTCCCCACCATCGTCGTCCTCTCGGAACGACGAAGATCCCATGGTCGGAAAGCCCATCGCCAATCCTATGCTGAATCTCGGTGGCGACAGTATCAAGCGCTTGGGCTCCCCTTTTAAGGTAGAAACGCCCAAACGAGTTCCGCCGTCACCGAGACGCATTCGACACGCGCCTTCGCTTTCGGATCCGTTCGCAAGCGGGCTTTTACCACAATTCCAGCCGACGAGTCCGAACAGTCAACCGAGGAACGAAGAAAGGACTAGTCGGCTCCCTTACGATCCGACGGAGCAAGGCATCTCCGATGCGGAGCGCATTCGGAGGCAAATCCTGAATATGCCGTACTCGAGGCAATAGATTGCATATTGCATTGTTAGAACTCTGTTTCACCTTGTGTCAACGTCACATCGATCTATTACACTAATGACCGGGATGATTTACCGTGATCTTGATCGCATTTTGATCAAAGGATATAATGACAGAAACGGCATTCACGAATTGATGACTTTTTAGCTCTTGCTTCTCTCGCGCTGAGCCGTTGCATTTATTGAGGAGCAACATTGCATGGTAGACGCAAGAGAACAGGCTACAATAACGAAAAACCAAAAAAAGTGTTTTGAAGTTGCTTCTACATGCATACATTGCTTTTTCCACGGTTCAGCTGTACACCACGGTGCTCAAAGGTGTACGAGCCAGATTTCCAACCGCGACTCATTTAACCGGACTGAACCGTCGTTTAATACGCAGTGTTCTTGTTCTCCTCTCTACTCTTGACCCATACAGCATGATTGTTGGAACGCTCTCCGGTGCATTCTAAAAAACCGCAAACGACAAAAAGACCTTCCCTGTCAGGGGAGTGTTTCGCAGGCACGTTGATGGTCATTACACTCTCTGATTTTCCTTATCTTCTATCTCAACATACCGAACTCCATACACTCTTTGAACAAACATCGACAGTATCACAAACATTGCCAGAAACACCGAAAATCGAAAAATCTACAAAACAAATCAACTCTGGCAACCCACTATCTTTCAATCTCTTTTCATCTCTTTATCTCGTCCTCATATCTTCCCACCGAATTGAATACTCAACATTACCGTGCGATCCGTCTTTGATCTTGATGAACCTTTCGCATGCCCCTTTAGCATGCGCAGTGATGATTGGAATGGAGAGACGCCGCTATTGAATGAATGACTCATAGATGAAACGAATCCGCACGACTTGGCAGCTGCTTAGTGACGACGTCTTATGGAAAGCGCCCCATTGTCTTTGCAGCGTTTAGCTTACAGTTTCAGCCTTGCTTTAACTGACATTTTTCTTCGAACTTGCTTCATGTTCGTCCTACTTTACTGACTGACCATTACTTACATTGTTGTCTGTCTATCTGTTTAGCATGTCTTGCTCCAGTCAAGCATGTTTTTTATTGGCTTTCAACTTGTCTACATCTCTCATTATGTCTCTTACTATCTCTATTTTTTTTCCAAGAATACATTTCTTCTTTCTTTAACAATATGTAAAACTATTGACTATGGTTGCATTGTAGCTCGGCTGTTTAGTATAGCATTTTCAATCGATCTTGAACAATAGCTCATTATGGATATGGATAATGGTATTGAAGCAATCATAATAAGCAGAACTGGTATGATCCAATGAGTCTGAGTGAACGAAACAATACATACCATACCACCTAATCCCAACATCAGTTAACTGCCTATACCAGACATGCTAGATTTCTCTACAATATGATATCTTCGTACATCCATCTTCATCACAAGACTGTCCTTCGTCCCTGTAACATGAACTCATTCTGGTCTAATCACTCCGTTAAAATTGCTGCCAAGACTTCATCTCCTAGATAACTTATGAACTTAACCCTAACTCAAGGAACTCTCAAAATACTAGGACAACATACCATGTATGCTGTGCTTTGTATGTATGTAACTACAGTATGTATTCATTCAGACCAACGTCCACTATAATATAGTAACAGACAATAAGAACAAGGAAATTAAATACACATGCGTAAATGTGAAACAACAACAACCCAAACGCCAACGCTGCGACTAAGAGACAAGAAAAAGATAAAAAAAGACAGGAGGGGGTATAAAGTGCGTACGTACGTGTCACGTGCATCGTCGAGAGGGGATGATGGATTATTAGTGAAAGGACAAAGGGGGAGGGGGTGGGGTTGGTTGTAAGGGAAACAGTGAAAGAAGGCGAACAAAGGATAAAGAAAGAAGCACTTGGATTAACACTTTTCCAAGCGCTTCCTCCTTTCCGCATAAATAGCCTCTAATTTCCGGATCTGCAGTCCAAGACCCTTCTTTTCTGCATTAGCGAAGAGCCAAGCTTCCATTCTCTCGCGGAGATGTCTCATGGAGTTCGTCACGGGGAGGATAGGTCCGTTCTCACTGGCCATAGCGGCAGGGTTTTGGCCTACGCGTTCCAGTTGAGCCCATCTCTCTTCGCCGGGGTTGAGGAGGAGGTCGAAGACGTCGTTCCAGATGTCGCGCTCCCAGTAGCGTTTCAGAGTCTCGCGGATTCGGTACGTCTTTGTCTCAGGGGTATTGCCGCTGGGGATGGACTCGAGGTACTTTCCGAAGAGCATAACGTGGATGGTGCCTGCTAGGCCGTAGAGATCGATTTGGTGCGTCCAGGGTCGCTTCTCGCGGATCTCGTTGCATTCGTGCTTGCCGGTCTCCCAGTCGGCGACGAATTGGACGGATGGTTGGAAGACTTGCATGTCGATACTGCGGCCGAAGTCGATCAGGGAGAGACCCTTGTTGCGCCAGCCGTGGAGGCCCCGGGGGGAGTAGTGAATTTCGCGTGGGTCTGCGGTGATCTCGTCGCCTAGGTCGATCAGGGAGGGAGGCGGTACGGGCTTGTCGTCGAGACGGACGAGACAGTTGTCGGCTTTGATGTCGCCGTGTAAGATGCCACAGGAGTGAAGGGACTCGACGATACGGAAGAGCTCTACTGTGAAGAACATGGCCAGGACCTCGTCTATTCCGCCTTCGGCGTTGGTGGTAGCTGAGATCGGCTCGTTACGGATGAGGTTCACGAGATCGAGCAATGTTCCTTGTCCACGGTAATCTTCGACCAAGATGCTTTCTCCTTTGTAGACGTGAAGCTCGTGCGCGCGGATGATACTTTCAGTGGCGCGGGAGTATTCGGGATGCTGGCTCAATCGTTCGTTTGCCGTGCGGATCATGTAGAACTCCCACTCACTGGGTGGTCCTACCTCCAGCTTGATCGCTTCGAAGCCGTGACGGGGTGTGTCATATCGAATGGGACTAGGGTTGTGGGAATCTCTGTTGTTGGAGTCGGTTTCCGAGTCGGAAGGTAGACTGTCGATGCTCTCTGCGAAATAGACCGGCGCATAAGCACCGGCACCGAGCTCACGCCTAATGATATAGCTTCTCTCAGCACCTGGAAGTTCAAGGATGGGAACATCGAAAGATGCCTCATCCCCGCTTCTTGACCGCTTTGGGCTTGTCTTGAGGTATCGCTGTATCTCAGAGCCATAGTGAGTGTCCATGTCCGGGTGGCCGTGGTAGCCAGGGTACGATGCCAGCGGAGGCTGCAATGACCGAAGAATCTTGTTACGAATATCCCTGTCAGTGGGGTTGCACAGCTCATCCTTGATAACTACTCCTGTTTGAGTGATTTCCTTCAGGGGACTCAATTTGAAGCTTGTTCGAAACTTCTCCATCGTGGGGCTGAGAGCAACGTCTTCAGGAATATCAGGGAAGTCATCGTGGTGAGGTGTGGCAGGAAGCAATGGGCTCGACAACAAGAGATTGCCCATCGGGGGCTTCGACGGCGTCTTCGCATTGTAGAGGCTGTTCCTCGCTGCTGTCATTGACAAAGAATGTTCGGTCTGTTCAACGATTGGTGTCATGAAAGGCAGGCGATTCTGAGCCATGATTGCGGGGTCTCGATAAGGGCCATATGGTGGATTGTAATCTTCAGGCATTTGGGGGACAAATCGCTGCCTCTCGCCATTTTCATCTGCATCATCGAACTGCTCTGTGTTATCCTCTCGGCCATGGTATGTGGAGTCCTCGGGCATGGTAGGTGAATGAGCAGCGCCCAGATCCGGCACATCACAGGCCGAGAACTGCGTCCACTCTCCATCTGCCACACTCTCAGCGCGAGTGTTATCTTCGAACCCATCCTCGTCACCTTCGACAAACGACTTATGAAAGGTCGTATCATCATCGCCGAAGTCGCTTGATGCAGCAGACATGCGACCAGTGACCGTGCTCTCTCCAGCGCTCGTATAATCATCGTCATCGAAGTCACTACTCTCTGCATTCTCGGTCTCTGCTTTGAGTGGCTGGTTGAAGATGCTATAGATCTCGTCTGTTGCAGCGCGGGTGTGGATAGTCATGGTTGGCTCCGCCGTGCTCTTGCGGCGAATCTTGCCTCCAGTGGGCGAATCAAATTTCATTTTGACTTCAGTTGGATTAGTACACAAGACAATGAATGAAAGAGCATTAAGTACGAAATGAGTCAAAGTAGATACTTACTCGTCTGTGTCTCTCCCTTCACTTCACGAAGCTTCAACTTCCGCGCTTTGCTGGTTTTGCTTTCCTGGACCGAATTTCCCCGGTCGGGGTCGTGAGTCTCTGCATCTTTGACAGTCAACTTCTGCTTAAATTGTTGTGGCAGGTCATTCTCAAGGCCATGCTCAAGAGGATTCTCGGAGGGAATCTCCGCAGAAGCAGCATTGCCTGAGATCTGCTTGAGGGGCTCTTTTTGGGCCCACCAGCTCTTGCCCATCCAACCACGGCTGATGGCTCTAAGTTCCTCGAAGCTCACTTCATGATTCGGATTCTTGTAGTCTGGGTATACTGCTTCAAGGTTGACGAAGACGCGCTCCCGTCTCCCTGTACGTGGGTTAACCGCTTCCCTTACGCGATGCTCTGGTACATGTTTCGATTGCAATGCTTCTTTTGCTTGTAAATTTGAATTTGACTGAATACATAAATCGTAAACCAATGCGGTTCATGCCACCAATTAGTCCTGTGATCGTAAATATACGGAAATCAGAAAGAGTAGGTAAAATAACCTGAACTTACCTCATCCCTGAAAATCGTCATCTTCTGTGCCGGTGCCGGCTTCTTCCCTGCCTTCAAAGTCTCTCCTGCCCATGGCTTTGCCTCAACCTTGTTCTCCTTCCGTCGGTCATGCATCGATCCAATGCTGTCCCACCCTTGTGCCGGCGCGCTGACAGTTGGTTGGCTGGGTGAATCAGCATCGGAAAAGATCGCCATCTTCGGCTTGCCGGATTTCGTCTTCGGGGCAGCGCTGCGCGCGGGCGCTGGGCGCTGGGCCTGGGGATCGGCTTCTTCCGCAGAAGCTGAAGCGAAGGGGTCGACCTTGGCAGCCAACGCTGGGCGCACAGCCGGTAGTGCAGGCGATGAGGGACCATTGTCCTGTGTGTGGTTTTCGTAGCGGTGCTGGAACTCGCTGTATTTGCGCACAAGTCGTTCTGCGGGGCGCGCTTCCTTGTCAATGCCAAGCCGGTACACCTCGTCGGCCTGTGTCCATCTTCCTGCACTTTCCAGCCAGGCCGCAAATTCTTCGTAGAACAATGCAAGTCCTTCTCCAATGCGGTGGCGTGCCAGAAAAGCGAATGTCTCGCGGGGTGAGTCGGAGAAGAGTCTGATGTAGTGGAGCCACAGGCGCAGGTAACGGGGGTCGTTCTTATAATGAGGGGAGTTGAGGAAGTGTTTCACGGCACGCTCCAGCAGGGGCAGAAGGCCGGATTCAGTTGTAGCCTGGGCGGTAGGATATGCATTTAGCGTCCATTTCACATATCGGTCGTAAATATCCAGCGGGTCGTCGGATTCTCCTATGGCCTGCAATTCTGTTTCGTATTCCTGGCGGATACCATCATTCACTGTGCGGGTATCATTTGGCGACGGTGTGGCCAAGATGTCTGTAGACTCGCGCGGAGAGAAGATGCGAGCCAACTCTCTTGCTGAGCGGCCTCCTGGTAGCGACTGAATGTTCTCCTTCTGGCCTTCGATGATGTCGAAGTTGACGTGGTCTTCGTTGGCCGCCATTGCGGCGACAGATGATGAAGAGAAGTGGATCAGAGCGAGTGCGTGGAGGGTGGTTAGTGATCGGTCGTAGTAAGTTTGCGATGATAGCGGTGAAGATGTCGAGATGGTGGGCTGGCGCGATGAAGCAAAGGGACTCGAGGAGATTGAATGGATGGGATTGACCGACTCGGGCAGTTTATCGATAAACAGCCGCTAGTCCCACTGTGGCTCGTTACCTCGACGACCAGTCACATGGCCGCTAGCCCATATCGGGTAATATTCGCTGCCGCTGCTGCAGAGATGTTCGTGATGCTCTTTGAGGACAGTCCATAATTTATCAGGGAAGTATTTATGATTCAAATCAGTTACTAGATCGAAATACACCTAAGCAATTCTTATTCCACTCGATCTAACACGTGGGAGGTCCAGATAAAGAAATCGCCTCAAGCAAGCAATTCCCGCTCGCGTCGACCGCGTCAAACCGCCGGGCCGATCCTGCTGTCTTTCACGGCCCACCATCGCCTGCCATCCCACCATTCCAGAACGACTGGCCAGATCGGGTGACTTCATACTCTTTGAAGTGCCCCAAACAAGCTGCGATGCCTCCGCGCGGTAGCCGAAAAGCAGCCTCAACCGCAGTGGCGACTGAGCCGCCACGCTCCCCCGAACCGGGAGGCAACAAGCGCAAGCCAGACGACGCTCAGGAACAGAGCTCCCCGCTACGAAGATCGAAGCGCGTTAAATCCGTCGAAGGTCTCGGAACGCAGTCGCCGTCTGGCAAATCCACTGCGCGCACAGCACCGACCGAATCTGCTGAGAGCCCCAAGGCGACACCGAGGAAATCTCGTGGTCGGGTCGTTTCGGTGAAGAAGGAGGTTGAGGAGGAAGAGACAGTCACGGTCGAGGCAGACATTGACGACGAAGACGAGATCAAGGACGAAGAAGTGGATGAGAAGCCGAAGGTGAAGGCCAAAGTTACGAGGAAGAGAAAGACAAAGGAAGAAGTCGAGATGGTACCATTGAGGGCGCGCACGCAGGGTCTGCGCATGTGCGTAGGCGCTCATGTCAGCGCCGCCAAAGGTTGGCATTGCTGAATACAATCATTCATGATATGATGCTTACGATGTGTTACAGGCGTCTTCAACGCGGTTCACAACAGCATGCACATCGGGTATGTCCACTGACCCCAACCCAACCAACCATCACTAATCCCTCCCAGCGGCAACGCCTTTGCCCTATTCCTCAAGTCCCAGCGCAAATGGGACAACCCGGCCCTCCAAGATGACCACCGCGACCAATTCCGCAACCTCTGCATAGAGCACAAATACGACGGCGCAAAGTGAGCCTATACCAATGAACCTACCTACCCAAACCCTAATCTAACCACATACCAGACACATCCTCCCCCACGGCTCCTACCTCGTGAACCTAGCCCAAGAAGACAAGACCAAAGCCAAGCAAGCATACGACTCATTCCTCGACGACCTCCGCCGCTGCGAAGCCCTCGGCATCACCCTCTACAACTTCCAGTACGGCCCCCAACCACCCCACATCTATACCCTCTACCCCCAACTCCCCCAAACAACTCCCAACTAACTCCCCAACCCCACAGCCCCGGCAGCGCCAACCAAACCCCGCACGCCTCAGCCATAACCCGACTCGCAAAGGCCCTAACCTCCGCCCTCTCCGCCACCAGCACCGTCACCCCCGTCCTGGAAACCATGTGCGGCCACGGCAGCACAATAGGCGGCTACCTACACGAATTCCGGGACATCCTATCCCAAATCCCGCAAGAATACCACCACCGCATCGGCATCTGCATCGACACATGCCACAGCTTCGCAGCAGGGTACGACCTCACCTCCCCATCAGGCTTCGCCTCCTTCATGCAAGAATTCTCCGACGTAATCGGCCTCCAATACCTCCGCGCCCTGCACCTAAACGACTCCAAAGCACCGCGGGGAAGTAAACGCGACTTACACGCCAACATCGGCACGGGATTCCTGGGTCTCCGCGCATTCCACAACGTCATGAACGAGCCGCGGCTCGAGGGATTACCCATGATATTAGAGACGCCGATTGATCGACCTGAGGGAGAAAATATCAAGGAGGAAGGAGATGATGGGTCTTCCAAGGGCAAGAAGAAGCCGGCTGGGGCTTCTGCAAAGCTAGTACCGGATTTCAACGTCTGGGCGGGGGAAATCGCGCTGCTTGAGTCGTTGATTGGGATGGATCCTGAGGGAGAAGAGTTCCGGGCGTTGGAGGCGAAGTTATCTGAGGAAGGGAGGGAGATGCGTGAGAAGCAAATGGAGCAGTATGAGCGGAAGATGGAGGCGGAGGCGAAGAAGGCGGCGAAGAAGGAGAAGGGGCAGAAGACGTTGATGGAGATGATGAATGGGGGTGGGAAGGCGAAGGGGAATACGAAGACGAAGTCGAAAACTACGAGGGGGAAGAAGGGGAAGGATGAGAGTGATGGGGAAGGGAGTGATGAGGAGGGGTGTCAGAGTTGTTCGGAGAAGTGAAGCCATGTATTAGTATAGTACTACGTATGGAGTATTTAAATGTATGAACAGAATGATGTGTGTGAATGGTATAATATTGGAGTAGATTGTTCTACTTCGACATCGATATTACGTAGACTGCAATGCGATTAAGCTCCGTTAGAGCTAAGAGATAGATAACATGGTATCACTCGATAAATCACTGTCTATACCAGACATCGTCTGCCAATATGTGCGGGACGCCCAATGTACTCCAGACATGCCGATTTCTAGGCATGCTGATCAGAACCGCCGTTATAAAATGAACAAGGACCATCCAAATCAGAAACGTGCTGCGACCATCGACGAACTCGAACGCTGATGCCATGACGTTGTAGACCGACAAAGGGGTCTTGGGATATCAAGAAAAGTAGGGAAGCAAAATCCAGGTCGAACCATACCAGTGGTCCCATGAACCATGGTGAGAATGCTTGAAGCAGCAATTCCAAGGATCCTCGTCTAGCTAGCTGAGCGTCCTTCAGGTGAAGCCCGTTCTGGAGATGTCTGGGGCTTGCTACCGAGGCTAGGGCCGGAAGCCGTCCGGTTAAGCTCGGCTTCCAGGGACGTGATGACGGGAGGTGCTGATTTCAAGGGCGAGGGGGCCGACACTCGAGGGGAGAAATTTCTATCGTGGTCCCCTACATTGGTAGTGTTAATGCTTAACCCGAGCGCATTGCTAGCGCCGCTGGCACGAACACGGAATGAGCGCCGACCGCCAGCGGTCAAGTCATCCTCAGGAGTGATATTCACATTGTCCTCGTCGACATGAATGCCCGGAGAGTGGAACGTGCTCGTTTCGGGGTTGCGGATCCGACTGTACTCTCCACGCTCCCCAGTCGGATCGGAATCGTCCTCAGAGTCCAGGTTAGGACTCCGTGTCCACGCGCCCTTCTGAGCTTCTGAGCGCATTTTCGAAATCTTCATGTAGTTATAGGACGCGATGCTGCCAATGGTGACCACCAGGCCCGTGATGTTGACTGCAGTGAGCTGATCGTGGAAGATGACCCCGGCAGCACTGATGGTGACGACTTCCTTGAAGATGCCGCAAATGCTCAGCGTCACGACCGAGGAGCGCTTGAGGAGCGCAAACTCAGAGGAAATCATGCAGAAAGCCAGGATACCAGGGAAGATCAGCAGGAAGACAGCAAACAGGCCTCCACGGGCAGCCGCCAGGGCTTGGAAGCCAGCGATGATCTCCAAAGGCCCCTCTACCGCCAGCGCAATGACGATCAGGGAGAAAAACATCACAGGCGTAAGGAAGAAGAGGGTCGAGAACGGGTTCGCCGTCGCCGGGTGGCGTAGAAGGAGGATCTGTGTGAGACCCCATCGGAAGCCCGAGAAGAAGGCGGAGGCAATGACGAGGATAAACCCAACCGCATTGAACGCGGTCTCGCCGGCGACCATCATGACCACACCCACGGTCATCGTAGCAATGATCACGATCAACTTGACGGATGGGGTTTCGAGGCGGAAAACAAAGGCAAAGAGAAGGACGAATGCTAGTGCGGATGATTTGCACATGGTGAGGAAGGTGAGGGAAATGAACTTCAGGGACATATTTCCTAGACCAATATCGAGGGAAGTCGCCGCACCGCAGGGGACGAGACGTGTAAGGTAGAATAACCGGGTGACCACCGGTCGGGACTCATGGGGATCATGTTCGCTCACGGGCGAGCCTGTGGGTGTGGATGCAGCGGGCGCTTTCGGACGCAGGGAGGGTATCAAATATAGGAGAATGGATGAAAAGGTAAACTGAACGGCCATATGCAAGCTCGTGGTAAAGAGGGGGAAAGGAAAGACAACATCGTCATCGGAGAACATCCACTTGTTGTACTACCAAGACCGACGGGGGGTTAGCATGTGAGCCAGGAAATACGCGCACGGGAGCAACCAACTCACAATTGAAATCGACAGCGAAAAGAAATACCACAGTAGGATCAAGCCCGCATTGATGGACAGCCTCCTGAAGACATCACTGTCTGTGAATCCAAAGGGTAATGTATCGTGCTTCGAGGCCTTGACGTCGGCGATGCGGGCATCCAACTGTCGACGCTGCTGCCTTCTGCGGCGCCTTTGGCGTCTCTGCTTCGCTGTGAGACCCGTCTCTTCGTCATCATGGAGGTCGTCGTCTGAGCTAATATAATCCATTTCCAAGCTCTCTGCGATTGAGGACAGGTCGGAGATGTCGGCGTCCTCAGCCGGCGAGGACTTGGGCTCCTCTCGTTTGGAGCCAGCAGCGTCTCCAATGGCCCTTGGGGTATCGTCCCGGTGTTCGATTGGAGCTGACTGTGAAGCGCCCGCTAGCACTGAGCTCCGCCGTCGATGATGATTGCCAGATGGGGAGACACCCATGGTCGGAGAGGGAGTGCCGTCGGGGCGGGACGGCGCACGATTTAAGAGGGCGATAAGGAGAGGGAAAGGAGGGTTAGTCGCTAGGATGGCGCGAGCCCCATCAGTGACGAAAGGTAGGACTAGGGTATGTGTATGTGTCTCAAGTGGGCCAGCGCTGAGGGAGAATACTAGTTTTAGGACCGGAGGGGAGGGATTCGCGAGGGTGAAGAATGGCGAGGGGCACCGGATGCCCGAAGGAGAGTGATGAAGGAAAGCCGGTGAGGGAATTGACTGGTCTGAGTGGGGACGTTGACAAAAAAGCTCACGCAGAAGAAGGCAAATCAGAGTCACGAGAGAGAAAAAGGAAAATGTCAAGGGAGGGTGTGTGTGTGGGAGGGAGAAATAGATAGGAGTGGCAGCAGGACAGCCCGAGCAGGAGGAGAAAGGATGGGGGATGCAAGGGCGACCGATGCACGAACGCCGTCCCCGTTGATAGCGGCAGAGAGAGAGACAGTGAGCCAGGAAAGAGGCGGGATAAGCACGCGAAAGGAGGAAAAGAAAAACAGGATAAGGGAAAAAAGAAATGAAAGGAGGAAAAAGAAGGAGGGATTCACACAACCAGTCAGCACAGCAGGATGAACCAGTTGAGACGGAGAAACAGAATGAGCATTTGGGAAAATGGAGAATTGGAATGGAATGGCAAAGGGAGAGAGAGGAAGAGGGAGTCAAGGCAGGCAGGCAGTCAGTTACAGTCTAAACAGTAGTAGTGCCAGTTTCAACCCAAAAGTGGATATGGGAATTATTGTTTTTCTCGCCAAGGGAAACAGAGAAATTCGAACAAGATTATTACTATTACAATAATAATCATCAGAATAATAATAATATGGATGTTGTTGCCAACAGCCACAGCCTCTCCAACGTCATAGCGCGATAGTCCACTAGTAGTTAGTTAGTTAGTTAATCCTCTCCCCCTGGTCGATTAGGGATACGAGCATCACCTGGTGCTGAAGGTTATTAATCAATCATGAAATGATAAATGATGACAGAAAAGAAGGACCGTCCGAAAAAGGCCAGGCACCAGGATCCACCATCCATCCGCGTCTCAAAAAGAAGACTCAACCAAGGGCCCTTTGTTTTTCATCTTCCTTGTCTTGTTTTGGCCCCTATTGAAATAATCCTAGTTCGAGTCAAGAATTGTGTACTACTACTACTACTAACATTGTCAAATGATGCTGGGTGTTCTGCTCAGCTCGACAAGTCACCAGCCAACCTTCCCAGATTCGGAGCGGGGATCCTCGTTTTCTAGATTCCTTCGGGTCTTTGGTCCCTTCCGGCCGATCCGGGGTCAGCATTAATTGCTTCCCTTGGAGTTAACTTGACTAAACTCGATCATCATCCATGGCTGGCGATCAACTGGAGCATTTCAGCTTCATCACTCGTGGAGACAATAGATCGATCGATCAATTGATACGGAGAAGATATGAGGATTGAACAAAGAACAACAACATCATCATCAATTTCCTCCTACGGGTAGCAAGAAAGAGAGGGATTAAACCAGCATCTCCTCACGCGATCAGGCAGCAGCAGCAGCAGCAGCAACAGCAGCAACAACCCGCGGATAGCCGATGGTTGTTGGCAAGTCAGAGTACTATTCAGTAAGTAACAGTAGACATGTAGTGAAACATCCACCACCTCACTAGGTTACTGATGTCTACACTGGTCTACAACTATTTCTGATCGTAAGAAAAAAAAGAATAAGAAGAAAAGCGGCGCTTCGTGCCGTCTCTCATGATCACAACTAATAGATTATTCACACCGACTCTTGGCGGTTAGACCTGAATCGACTCGGAGCTTCCTTGGATCCAACTTTAAACACGACCCCATCGCTGGGCTGATTGGGTGCCGCCCAATGCAATAATCCACGGCCGCTTCTGGTCCTTTTTTCCCTTTTATCTCCCCTCGGCAGGAACAAGACGGCCGTCTTTCCGATAGAAATGACCACAGCCAAGGTATCTAGACTGGATAGATAGGATTTCATGAGTTGAGGTGCATATGGCTAGTGAGGTATGCCATTGTTCCCCCCCCCCCTCAATGCCCCATTCATTGCCCCAGAACCTGGGCAGAACAGCTGCTCCCTCATTTGGGTCAAGTCACACTCCAGCAGCGAGAGCGAGAGAGAGAGCTAGACTACTTTCAAAGCACAAAGTATGCTGATCCCATCCCATCAACCCCATCAATAATGCGGGGTGGCCCCAACACCGATCATTTGCTTGAAGAATGATCTTCTGTCCCTTGTATCCACTTCCTCAACTCATTGAGTCATCATTATTTCCTTCCTTTTCGCCATGTCTCAATCGCCACCACCCATCAAATCATGTCATCACACTTATGCCATGCAGACTTCACCCAACACATCCCACAGTAGACCAGACCATGCCCTAAAATGATCCCCATCAAGAGAACACACACACTCACAAACTATCAATCTCATGCAGCCCTGCACCCGCGTTAGCTAATCCCATAGTTCATACAATAGCCCAATCTGCATGATGCTAAACCTGCATCTGATGATCCACTGATGATCCCGATTCTGTTGCAAAAAGAGGGGCGGGAGCTGCAGGGAACCCGGAATGCACTCACTCACTCACTCACTTCTTTTCCATACCCTTTTTCTTTTTCTTTTTCTTTTCTTTGCTTATGCTGTTATGCTAGACTATGCACGGAGTCTCTACTACTAGACTACTTTATTGTACATCAAAGTACAATGGGTCCAAGCGGCTCGGAGAATTCCATTGTGGCTTTTGCCTTTTTCTTTTTCTACAACACTCCCTTGCCTTGCCTGAACCTTTTTCCATACTAGTAGTTATGTGAGGGCTGAACAGCTGCAGTAAGCACAGACGAAGTCATTGTCACTCATCACACTATTTTCATCCCGCAATGCAATCAATAGTTCGAGCTACTAAGTTATCTACTACACAGTAGTTTATTGAAATTCTGTCAGTCAGCCACGCTTCACATCACTGAAGTTTGATTATGCTTTCATAGTGCTAGTAGATAAGCCGCTGCTGATATTATTTCTCCGGCGAAAATAATAGTAGCGACAGTACTGAAGGCTTTTGTCCCGTCCAGCTCTCCTGCGCACTCACTGATCGCTCTGAAGCACGCACTGGACGTATACAACTTGGCATTCTCAGTCGATGACAACAAGCTATTACTCTGAGGACATAATCAATGAAACAACAGATAACTGCATATCATTCCAAATTGTATTGATGCAGCTGCCAATGTAACATGCGAGTATTTTAATCACCCGAATATCATGGATAATGTAGCTCCTGGTTTAGCTATCTTCTCTTATTTGTGCTACTATCATACAGGTGGTTATGTGTATCTCTTCTAGGAATCTATTCTTTGTTGGGTTGACCATTAATATACACTTTACTACATGGATATAACCTCAATTGTAACAAATAAGAGAAAATCCTGCTTAACGTTTGAAGCCCATAGAAAATTAGATGAGAGCAAGCAAAGGTTGTGTAGGCATAAGAAGTCCGCACTCCGGGGATATAAACCTGCTATCTATATGACGTGAACCCTTGACTACGGTATAGACCGAATCCACGAGACACACAGACAATGGAGACCAATGTCACAAGTATGCTTGTGCATGCACTCAAGATTTATTCCAGTCCTCCTGTCCATCCACACAAGTACCTACGTTGACCAACTAGAATCAACATGATCACATTTTCAGAACCGAGGACAAGTACTACTCGACGATTTCCTGGAAAGCGAACATGTTCGTGGAACCTTTCACAAACTCCCCAACCACGTGCATGTGGGACTTGAAATGATTCCGTAGAAATGGTCCTGTCAATTCTTGAAATGAATGTACACTCCGTATCCCTCTCACTCTCGAATTCCAACGAAAGAGCTTCGTCTCGTAGATTTCCACAAAGTCAGAGAGAATAGAGTTGACAATCAAACTAACTAAGAGTTCTAAGTCTAATGTTATCGATGTAGTATCTAGATCGTAGACTCCCGCAGTGGAATACTACAGGCAATGTACATATGCCACATCAACAACCATCAAAAGCAATAGCAACTCGGCATCTCAGCATCTCCATGCTCTTCTCTCAAGTCTACTGATATTATTACTTCTCAAAATCCCCATACAATACACCTTAATACCCATCCTCAGCGAACCACGAACCATTACCACACTGCACCACCACCATAATTCCCACCCTTCATATAACCTCCTAATACCCAACCCATTAAGACCACCATATATACCACTGCCTGCAATCTACCCCCCAAGCCAGACCGCGCTACAAGCGGTTCCAACAAAGCATGAACCAAGTTCATCACGCCGAAGGATCAACTTCACCTCGTGACAGATACGTGGTCCATGCAGGTGTGATGGTATGTGGGGGTATGCCACTGGCTAGAACCAAAGGGCATTTTCTTGGGGTTCGATTCCGAGCCATTCCACACGCCAGAGATGAGAGTACTTCATGGAGTTGTTCCTTGGGTATCAATCTTAAGACCATTTTTATGCATATTTACACTGTACCAACTAGGTAGCTGAGTGCTATGGCATGGTTCTGGACTAGAAGTAGTATACTTTATACTTTTATACTTATATTACTGATCTTGGGGTCGATTCCTTGTCTGATAGTATATGTAGTTATAGCATTGTGAGATGACCAGAGCCGCAAGGTCAATAAATAGTATAACTAGCGATTCAGATCTAAGTAGATTACAGCATCGATAATCCCTTTTCTTGTCGAGCAGTCTATTTCCCATCAACCTCCTATACACCCAACTTCAACCCTAATAACCTACTACAACTAACACCCTCCTCCCAACCAAACCAGCTACCTCCCTCTCTCCCTCCCCTCCACCACATCCACCTCCCTAACAATCACACATCTCCAGACAATAACAACAACAACAATGCCCCGAAAATGCCCCACCTGCGCCAACACCGGCGCGATCACAACCACGTGCGCGAACTGCCAAGGCTCCGGCGGATGGTGGAAATCGACACGCACGGTCTGCGATCGATGTGCCGGGGGGGCACTACGGTCCGTGAACACGGGCACATTCTTCGCTCGAAGAGTGACATGTCCGAATTGCAGGGGGGGCGCAGGCAGGCAGCTGGGTGAAGAATCTGTGGCATAAGCGTGGGAGATGTAAGGGGAAGAGTCAACGGGCTTTGGCGCCTTGTCCGAGTGCTGCTTGTAGGAGGGGGGGGAAGGGGGTTCATAGGAATTGGTAGTTAATAACATTATTATTGTTGGTGCAGAAGGGGTTGGGTACTTACAGAGATTCAGTATAGGAATTGGTGCAATTGAATGATTACTATGTGATGAGTACTACTAGTTGTTTGGCTACTTTTGTTGCTAGGAATATAAGGATTCCTACAGGAGGATTCTTATGCTGTGTTTGTTATAATCGATAGAGAATGTGTGTTATATCTAATCTACTATCCACCCAATTCATTCCTTACTGCAGCTAGCAGTCTACCTGCACCACTACACATAGACCAATATGATAAATACTAGATAAGCCTGGTAAGGTTAACCCAAGCGCATGACCGTCAATCACAATCTAATCAACTCACTCAGCACACGCACTATATGCTCATACCCACATCCCAGCCAAAAGCGATACCTCTCTCTCTCTCTTTTCCGGATCTAATCATCTAGTGGTTCAATAGTACCAAGGTAAGCCTCAGCTGAACAGAACTACTGTATTCCCGACATAAGTAATCTCCCATCAATATGCAATATACACATCAAGCAACAAATAATCAGTTGTTGCTTTTTCGGAGAAAGGGAACTCAAAATTGACTCCACTAGTTGGTCTTATCGGGATCTATTTCTTTTTTATGAATAATATCGAGACGGAGATAGGGTGTAGATTGTTGTTCCGTACGGAGACGGTCATTCTTGATGGGACATGTGCTGCTTGATGACACAACTGATTAATACAGTAGTCGTTCAGTCAATGAAGATAAATAGATCAGATAGGTCTCATATTCATGCCGCCCCTGTATCTAATGGAAATAAATCTAAAGAACATGCCAGAAGGCAAGGCTCCATTCCCGACCTATATGATGCGCTGGTTTCCAGGACAGAAAGCTTGTCCACTGCACCAAGCATGGGTCAAGTACAAGTCCGCTTCTGTATAAGCCATGTCGCCCTTGTCCATGTCTGTGCCTGCTTGAAGGACCGTCGACCATGGCCCCTCGCGCAATCCTTTCCGTGTATAATTGACAATCAGGGAGAACTCGTATTCTCCGGTTTATCATTTTCGCTAAATTGCGTTCATGGATAAATGAGTCCCACGCAAATCATCATCCCCGGCACTGCACCTAAGAGGCAAAATCAAGCCTTTCAGATGGGTAAAAAAATTTAGGAAGTAGTATTCAGCCCCCTTTACGTTGTCCAGCAGCACCGGCTCCTAGAATCAGATTGTTAGTCGCCATTCTTCATGCAAGCGGGTCCGTCCCAAACGAATGGTATTAGGCTTACCAATAGTTGCACTCGCGTTGCGCAGTTCAATCTTCTTACGCTCCATCTCGAGCTGCACAACTGTCAGACGTATCCTGTCTTATGTATAAGGCCAACTTACCACCATGCGTACTCGGGCAAGAGCAGCCGTGTCACCCGCCACAAGCGGCCGGCAGTCGTCGGGGCGGTAAGGAGCCGCAATGGAGACGGCATCGGCTACGATGATCTTGGTTCCATCCCACCGGGCCGGCATTGTGCGACTGAATGCGTCAAAGAGATCCTGTGCCTCCTTGGTGACTCCCTTGCCTCGACGTGCTTCACCTTCCTGCAGCTTCCCGACAGCAGCGGCCTCCCGCGCCTTCAGAGCGCGAATATCAAGTGCGTGCAAAGGCGGTACGGCATCAGAGAAAGAAGCCCCATCGGTGTTGGACGGAGACAAAGAGAGGACTTGGAAGGATTGTATGCGCGACACCGGGATGACGTGGTAATCGCCGGTCTGTGACTTGCCTTCTTCGGCAGTATTGATGGCAACGAGGTTTGTGATCGGACAGGCTGTGAACAGAGTCCCCTCAATGGTGGAGGCGACCGGAGATGTACTGATACGAACACTGTACAAAACACAACATCAGCATGAACTTGAGATCTCTATACATCCATCCAGAGGCTTTCTGGCAAAGGGATGCAGGTGCTAGCACTTGCTGGACAGACGAAACTCTGCTCAACAGTGCTATGATAGGTCGAGGCTTACCGTGCGCCAATTGCACGGCTCAATGCCACCTCCAAAGGCACCATGGCACCAGCCATTCCCTGGCCTGCAGTTGCGCCAGACGATCCCTGTGCAGATGTTCTTGCTCCCACGCTGTGGCGCTTGTTATCTGCCATATGCTCGGGCAGGAGACAGTTGAACTATCCCACCAAGAGCAGTGCAGGACAGGACAGGCTCCACAGTCAGGCAGTAGCTGGGCTGTCTCTGCAGAGGAATAAAGGCGGAGTGAGTCTAAAATGCCCCAAGCACACGATTGCTCAAGGTGAGGGCTAGCCACGTCAAACGCAGGTCGAAATGATAGATCGGAATGGGATTCCAGGCTAGGTGGAAGCCACGGTCGTTACCAGCAATGACGATGGCACTCGAGCGCGGAGCAAGCAAAAGTGGGACGGGCGGGAACCGCAGCTTAGTCGTAGTTGGGTAAAGGAACGACAAAAAGTAAAGACATAAAATATCCAGTAAAACAACAAACACAGAAGTGAATACGACGCCAATAAAGTACAACCAGCCCGGGAGGAAAGCTCCTCAGCGTCCTGGCATGCAGTTGGGCAGAATGGTGGTGTTATTGTGCACCATTGGATTGACACGATGGCCGCCGAAAGGGAGTCACGACCTTCCCGTCGCCCAATCCGGTTTAGTCCAGGGCGGAGTAGCACCTCCGGCAATCACCAGTTGGCTGCTCTTTCACCAGCCTCAACTTTGTCTCTTCGGAACTACGTCCTTTATTCATCCCACTACTCATTAGGATTCAGGATTCAATCTACTATTATACTACAGTGTTGAGAGACTTGTGAAAAGAAACGTAAGACTA
This sequence comes from Aspergillus piperis CBS 112811, assembly GCF_003184755.1. Lineage (NCBI taxonomy): Eukaryota > Fungi > Ascomycota > Eurotiomycetes > Eurotiales > Aspergillaceae > Aspergillus > Aspergillus piperis. Next base: position 611,909 of record NW_020291599.1, on the reverse strand, counting down.
TTTCATTCCATACGTTTTTCCCATCAAAAAAAGAAAAAGAAAAGAAAATAAACATCTAGATACATGTTAATGAAAATATAATAGAAATTCATTTCCTGTTTTGCTGGTCGTTTTGATCGTCATCATTCTTATTTATGTGCTCAGGGGAGCCCGACTAGTTAACTCTCCTGATTCTAGCCCAGCCTGTTCCCATGCTAGACCAGTGCGAGGCTCCACGTCCAGCGTTTTACATCGCATTTTCGTTTAGGCAATGTAGGTGGACGCAGACACGTTACCACCGCGTCCAGTCCAGTTGACGTGGATGTCCTTGCCCTCGGGGTAGGTCTCGCTGGCGTGCTCAGGCTTGATGCGGAAGGTGTGGGCACCGAAGTAGTCACGCTGGGCCTGCAGCAGGTTGGCGGGGAGGTCGCGGGTGCGGTAGCCGTCATAGAAGCTGAGGGCAGTGCTGAAAGCGGGAGTGGGGATACCCCAGAGAGCACCCTTGCTAACAACGTTTCTCCAGCCGCTCTGGGCCTTCTTGATGGCGGTGTTGAAGAAGTCGTCGAACAGGAGGTTCTCAAGGTCGGGGTTGTTGCGGTAAGCGTTGGTGATGTCCTTGAGGAAGACGGAGCGGATGATGCAACCACCACGCCACATGAGGGCAATGGAGGGCTTGTTCAGCTTCCAGCCGTACTCACGAGCAGCCTATAGTAACTTGTCAGTGGCCGAAAGGAGGTTAGCCATACTGTGGACAGACTTACCTCCTGGATGAGCATGAAGCCCTGGGCGTAGGAGATGATCTTGGAGGCGTACAGGGCCTGCTCGAGGTCATCGATGAAAGCCTGCTTGTCACCGGTGAATTCGGGGGTAGGGCCGTCGAGAAGGCTGCTGGCACGGATACGCTCGTCCTTGAGGGCGGACAGGCAGCGAGAGAAGACAGCCTCGCCGATCAGAGTGACGGGCATGCCAAGGTCGAGGGCGTTGATGGCGGTCCACTTGCCGGTACCCTTCTGACCAGCCTTGTCGAGGATCTTCTCAACGAGGGGAGTGCCATCGTTGTCGTTGAAGTAAAGGACGTCACGGGTGATCTCGATGAGGAAAGAGTCCAAAACACCCGTGTTCCACTTGGCGAACACATCGGCGATCTCCTTGGCGGGGAGACCAAGACCACGCTTGAGGATGTCGTAGGCCTATAACATATGAGTCAGTTGCCATACACTTATACCTAATCGTTGCATGGTCTCAAGCTTACCTCGCAGATCAGCTGCATGTCACCGTACTCAATACCGTTGTGGACCATCTTGACGAAGTGACCAGCGCCCTCGTCACCAACCCAGTCGCAGCAGGCCTCGCCGTCGCTCTTGGCGGAGATGCTCTGGAAGACGTCCTTGATGTAGGGCCAGGCCTCCTCGTTACCACCGGGCATGAGGGAGGGGCCGTAACGGGCACCCTCCTCACCACCGGAGACACCGCTGCCGACGAAGCGGATGCCCTTCTCGGCGAGGTACTTGGTACGGCGGTTGCTGTCGGGGAAGTGGGAGTTACCACCGTCGATGATGATATCACCCTTCTCAAGGTGGGGCAGGAGAGACTCGATGAACTGGTCAACGGGCTTTCCGGCCATGACAAGGAGCATGATACGACGGGGGCGCTTCAGCTTGGCGCAGAACTCCTCAACGGAGTGAGCACCGACGATGGGCTTGCCTGATGACCCGAATCGTTAGTCGATCCAAGGGCTGAGATGCATCCTGGCAGAGCGAGCTTACCCTTGGCCTCATTCTCAAGGAAGCGGTCAACCTTGGAGGTTGTGCGGTTGTAGGCGCAAACAGTGAAGCCGTGGTCAGCAGCGTTAAGGATCAGGTTCTGACCCATAACGGCCAGACCGATGAGACCGAAATCAGCACTAGGCAAAGGACGCGCCGGGGCGCCGACATTGATGCCGGCGAGACGGGCGCTAAAGTCAGTTGCCAAATCCTCTGTCAATAGCTGGGCAGAAATGTGACAATTGGGGGATGACGAGTGAAGCTGCGTTGCCTCTAACGCTACTATGACGTCGAGACGCAAACCCCACGAAGCTGGCGGTCCATTGCACCATCACCACTAATCAATGGAAGATGGATCCTGGAAGCCATATGAAGCAGTCTTTTCATTCTCCAGCTGACTCACGAACAGCTGCTGGATCTCCCCCGGCTCAAAATTGATGCGTCGGAGGGGTACCAAGCTGTGGGGGAAAGCAGATGATTGAGGGACATGTAGGCTTGAAAGGGGATAGGGGAAGGGAAGAGAGAACAATGGTAGCCGCAGGGTACTTACACAGCTTGGTCAGCCATGATGAAATAGTGGGGGGTATGAGACTCTGGAGATGGAGATATGGGAAGAGGTGGAAAAGTAGAGGAGAGGGGGAGGTGGTGGATATATGTACAGTCAGGAAGAACTAACTGCCTAGAGGAAGATGGAGAAAAGGAGGAAGGTTTTAGTTTGGAGGGGAAGGAAGGGAAAGAGAGGAAGAGGAAGAGAAGCGAGCGAAAGGGAGAAGGCGTTCGAAGATGTCAGAGCAGGATTCGCTGCAACTGGACGGCTTACGGAGCAGCTCTTCCGTCATGGTGGGACGGAGGGCGGGGCAGCACCTGAACAAGAGAGGAGCAGAGTCCTCCGGTGAACAAGACTTGGTAGTAGTAAGTCAGTACACCGGTGGGAGAGGGAGTTTGGTACCGGAACATACATGGAAGCCCGCGGATAGAATGGTTGTTGGTGAGTAATTATTGTTATGTGAGTAACTATAGTAAGTAGTAGTAGTAGTAGTAGTATCTAGGAGTGATGGCTGTTCTTTTTTTTTCTTTGAATTAAATCTGGTTTGGGTAATACAACAAGCATGCATACATACTACTACTATCTACTGCTATGAAAACCCCCACCATTTCCACTGTCATCCTCGTAATATACGACCTCTACATTATATTTGTTCCCAGATTGAGGATTTCAGTCTCGTCAATTCCTTATTGATGAAAGACACTACATCCCTCAACTCCAATCGCCAATTGATTCCCTGGGGATGACATGTTCGGAGATGACGGTGTTGCCAGGAGCTTCAAACATGGCGGGGCATGGAGGGGCACTTGCCGGCCGCAGCAAAATACGCCCGTAACGCAGGTAAAAAAGCCCGCGTTTCCTAATTCCTACATCGGCCCAGCAACAGTCAAAAAAGGGACCGAAATTCCCAGACTTCCCAGAACACGTTCGGTGAAGCACCTTCGGAGGCGGATAAATCGGTCTCCCCTCCACTCTTCCCCATCTTGTCTAACTGCGAACAGTAATTCACTGTTACTGTTGGTTCAGACAGTGGTTCCTCCATCACCTCATTCCAGTGTATCAACAATGCCTATCTATCGGGTACAGCATCGGACTTCCTCCTGTATGTAGTGTGTCAATTGTCATAGTATGTTCTGCTTTTCGATGGCCCTTCGGTATCCCAGCCATCGGATTTTGTTGGGTATCTAGACCCCGCGGAGGAGAAAATCCATAAGCCGGAGAAACTGGCCGCTATTTCCGGGGACTTCTTATCTTCATCCCGCACTGGTCTTTTTCTCCTCTCGTGATGGAATTGGCACGATGCCCTCCTATAGGGACGATCCTCCCCCGGCGGTCGGCTACTGCATTTCCCAAAGGGGCTTAGGGTGGGGGTTGCATCACATGTGGGAAATCCGTTGGGGGCTCAAAGTCGTGCTTGGCTGGCTGACTCAGGAGGTCAGCCTGGCCGGCCAGCTGTTTTATCACGTGAGTTTTATGGCTCAAGTCACGTGGTATAGGCAATGCCCGGTTTGCATCGAACGGGAGGCGAGAAAAACCATTCATGCGGTCTTTTCTCTCCTGCCGCGCTGGACTTCATCCGTCATCTGGGCCACCAAACTTGCCAACCCGAACCTTTCAACAGCACACGGTTCGCAATTATTCGATACACTACCCATCTGACTATCGGGACCGCCGTCGCCTCTTCACACTATACCGCAAGGAATTGTTAGATATTCCACCACCACTTCCCCTTCTGTCTACTCACCTGTCTCTGTACTAGTGCTAGGAAAGATCTAGAAAGGCTCATCACTAGTCCTTTCCCCCCATCAAGATTCGGAACCTTTTTCAGGCGTGACGTCTGGCGTATGACTGCTGCGTCAGTCAAACCCTGAAGGTACGTGTCTGCTGCTAGTTTGCACACGGCGCATCACATCATCCACCACCTTTCTCTCCATACTATATATCGGACTCTCCGTTCATCATGTCCTTTCCGCCACCTCCAGGTCTCAGACAAGCCCCGTCATCTCTCCCTCCCCGGCCGCCGGCGACAGCAAGTGCTGCCTCATCATCTACCTTTCAACCTGCATACTCGGCGGCACCGTCAGGCGCAAACAGCAGCTATGGCGGAAACGGGTCTCGACCGGGCTACAGCGCCATCACAGCATTCCAGCCTCGCTCGGTAGCTTCCAGTCAATCTTACCGTACCAGCAGCCCTGTCGTGTCTGCTCCGCCTACTACATCTAGTGGATATTCGACACCGACCACGGGCAGTTACGGTGGCTACTACCCTCAGGCGCAAGCGTCATATCAAAGCGGCCCTTCTTACTACGGGGCCGCCCAGTACAATGATAACACATACGGTCCGTCTGTACCTCGAATTCAAAACCCCTTCACGCCAGCAGGAGGCGATCAGTCTGGCGCCTATGGCATGCGTGGGAGGAACTTTGGCCGGAATGAATCGGGGCTGGACCCTGAAACGGAAGCCCAGATTGCACAGTGGCAGAGTGCCTACGTAAACAAGGAGGAGATGCCCGTAGCCGGCAAGGTCCCTGGTCGCCCGGGTGTCAACCCGGGTGTTGCTGGTCCCGCTTCTGGTGCCAATACCCCATCCGGTTCCAATACAGCGGCTAACACGCCAGCACCCACCGTGGGTAACCCGGAGCCTGCTCCGAAGACTGTGGTTCGTGCCGGAGGTGGTCAGACCTGGTCCGATTCGACCCTCCTTGAGTGGGATCCCGCACACTTTCGCTTGTTTGTAGGCAACCTGGCTGGAGAGGTCACGGACGATTCGCTACTCAAGGCATTCTCCAAGTACACCTCCGTTCAAAAGGCCCGAGTAATCCGCGACAAACGTACCCAGAAGAGTAAAGGTTACGGCTTCGTCAGCTTCAGCGACGGCGACGACTATTTCAAGGCCGCGAGAGAGATGCAGGGCAAGTACATTGGCTCGCATCCGGTTCTGCTCCGACGAGCCACCACGGAGGTCCGACCCGTGTCCAACACGAAAAATGGGAAGAAGCATGGCGGTGGCGGCGGTTCGGGTGGTGGCTCCGGCAGTGGTAAGGTCAAGCATGATGGAGTCAAAAAGCATGGAAAGACCAAGGGAGGACTCAAGATTATCGGATGAAGGAGTCATGTTGTATGTTTCAAAAACTTAGTGTGTATCGGATAAATAATAATGCATAAAGCTAAGCAGAGAACTCTCTTATAGCATAAAGGACGCCTACACAGTTCAAATAAATGGTGAGCAGCTGGATGTTACCGAGGCCTCGGGAAACTATCATGCATATAGACAAGTGTCACAGGGGTCATTATACGGAGTAGTATCGGCTACAGCAGTCGCGGGATGGAAAACAAAATACTACTACTACCGCGGGAGCTCGAAAATCAGTTCTAACGTAATTATGAATTACTTGATGTTCTACCTGCCATGGGAACAGTATACCTCCGGCGGATTTTGAAAACTATATTATGCTTTCCTGGACTGTGACGGTGACTCTCTCTAATTCTAAGCCATCGAAACGACTCTCGATATAACTAACTAGCAATCAGCTAACTACTACTATGTAACAGACACCGGTCACGGTATTTTCCCTTCCCCGTTTAGGAAAGTCTCACTATATACTATATTTTCTGCACTTGTATAAAATCGACTCATTCAGCCCGCTGCAATTGCCCCGCTTATTATTTCTCAAGTCCGGGCATGAAGAGCTGCTTCTGCACTGTGCGTTGCAACACGTTAATCGGCTAAAGCCCTTACTGCAGTAAATCTACAAAGTCCTGGTTTTTTCAGTACCATAGGTAGTTCTTCTGGCTGGTCTGTATTTGAACCAAATCATTATGTCGGTATATCTTGCTAGATAACTTTAGGCTTTGCCAGAAATCTCTTCTATTCCATCCCATGGCGAGTTTGATATTTAAGGATCACTATTTCCAACCCCCAGAGTCAGCGTAACCCTGCGTGTACAGAACCGGGGGGTACTCACCATCAAGAAGTGGCCTTCATCGTCAATCTCGGGGACGACGAGGGTGTTCTCAGCATTATCACCAGGCCGAGCAGGAGGACTATAGCCGGATAAAGACTATGTCAGCAATGGGTGTATAGTATGATATGGAGTCTGTACTCACGCAGGGTCGTCTTCTGACAGGACTTCCTCTATCCATCGGTCTGAATAGCGGACATAGTCCTCAAACGGACCGGCCAGGGCAGCGGGCGAGGCACGCCAGGTCGGGATATTCGATTGGCGAGTCCTCGCGTATCCCTGGAGCACGACCATTGCGCGGATATGGAGGTCGTTGGGATCGACAGTCAACTCCTACTCCCTGATCCAGTTTCTAAGGAGGAAGACTTCCACGAAGATATAGTTGGCGCCCTGGCGGATTTTGGAGAGTACGTGATTCAGCGCGCTCAGTCAGCAGAAATATCAGATGGGGAGGTCTGTGTCATGTCCGTAGAGGGTATCATTAAGCCCGGTGTAAGGATTGGCGCAAGCTCGCTGCATAACAATTTCGATCCATCTCAAGGTCAGCACAGTCAGAATGGTCATGAGTGTCTATTAGATTAGACAATTAGCCGGCGGACATGGAACACGGTAAAACAGAGAGCACCAACCTTGCCATAGCCAACGTCATCAGCCAAAATCCGCCGCGCAAGTAGGTCGTCACCTCACACGCCAACATCCAGATTGCACCGTACACCTGGTACGGAAGAAGATATCGCTTAGTTTGGAGACCCGCTATAAGAATCCTGCATGGAGTCAACTGTAGCAACTTTACCATGTCCTCCAAGCTATATTGAGCCTTCCCAGGAACTTCGTCATTTAGTAAAAACGTACTCTTTCTTCTGACCTGCATATGTCATGATGACAACAACTCTTTCCCCTTTCAGCGCACCACACTGATCAGGTACTCCACGAGTTCCATGACCACAGAAACATTGGAATTGATCCTGAGCGAGAGCCGCTCATTGTTCTCTGATATGTAATAGATTCTGGATCAGTGACTGCCAGACTCGACTCCCACTGGTAGAAATGGGACCCATCATTCCCGATGTTCCGCAGCACTAGTACTCACGGGATGAGAGCATTGGTTAGGACAATCCTGAATCTTGCTGGACATGCTCCCGACGAGTATTCTATGATCAGATGTGGCATATGAGGACGGTATAAATCGTGCGGCTTATCTGGGGTGAGTCGCTAGCATCGAGATGGGCAAGGGGGTCTCGAGTAAGGAAGGTTGTGGTGGAAGTCGTGTACACTTCGAAGTTACTGATACCATAGCAAGCTTTGAATAGGAAAGAAAAGATGGAAGGTTGGAGATGAACGGAACAAGACGGTTCAGCAAACCCCCCAGCGCGTCAACCTGGGGGCAGGGGGTACCCTCAGATTGATTCTCACAGGCTGGAAAGATCGCCCTCTCGGCATGGCCCATATCATCCTGCGTATCAGTCTCAAGAGACTCATATACACAGGATAGCCTAATCATGAGTATCTCAACATCTTTAATAGCAAGCTGGTTGTTTTTGGCTGGGGCTTACCGCTTACCATAAAAATAAATCGGCCATGCCGACCACCGCGGTTTGGGTCACTAGTACAAGTCACACCAGGCTTGAATGGATCACTTCCTCTCTCCTCGATTAGGTAGACGCGGGGGCACGCAGGAAAATGGTCGCCTGCTTGTGTGTGCCAGATCGGCAGTGTGAGCGGCCTGGCGTGGAAAAGGATGACTTGAAACACTCTTTCTGGGCTCTGTGAACTATGTGTGTATTAGGGCAGCAGGACACAAGATGAGGAAGGGAACAGTGGATAATTGTTGGTCGCTCTGTCTTCGTTAATGGCAGGCAGTTAGGGTTGTCACACTCTTCCCCAGGCCATAGTCATCGGCGAGAAGACCTCCCCAGATAGAGACTATTCCTGACCACGAGCTTATGTACGTTTGATAGTCTGCCAGGGGAGTAAGAAAAGGGAGGGACCTGGCTAATCCAGATAGATGGTCGTGCGCCTCCACGAGCGTGACCGGGTTCGCTGAGAGGCTTGTCCGTGTTCACCGGCACGTCGTCAGTGCTTGTTTCCAGGGGGAGGACGGTTGGCTTCACGTCAGAATAGATGAAACCTGTTGCTGCTTCTTCTCGCTCAGACTGTGGCTGTGTGACTGGGTAAGATAGCACGACTGAGGAACTCACGCCGTCCCGTCCGTCCAACGCAGTCTGTCAAGGATGACAGAGGCGAGAGAAGGCCAGGAATCGGAATCGATGGAACCTGCTGCTGCATCTTACCCAGTCTGTAAGCCGGGTAACTGGAGTACCTCCTGGCGTGACAGAAGCGAGAGAAGGCCGGGTTCTGAATCGATGGGACCTCCCTCTCCGAGAGTGCGGCATGTGTATCTGCGTGCGCGGCCATTGTGGCTATGCCGTGGATATCTTTCTCCGCGGCGTCTGCAATCACTGTATTTTTCTGGCCCATATAGAATACACTTCTTCTTACATCATGACTTGCTGGTACTGGACCTCGCAGTAGACATAATCCATAGGCGGTTCATGCATACCTCCGACGCGGGTGCAATCGAGTGCGTTCCCCAGATTGCAATCCAGGACTTTTTCCATGGTCACGGTGTCTTTTCCCGGTGATCGAAACAGTTTTGCACAAACCATTTCTAGTAAATCTCTTGAATGTCATATCAATTTCACTGAAATAGACACCCCGCAAGAGCATCTTCCTCTGGAAGACCGAGCAGGTTTTCCAAATAGCCTACTGCTCTTTCTCAGAAAATGGAGTTGATGATGGTTCGGTGCGGCTTATGCTGAGCAGTCTATCGTCTGATAGACTCGCAGTAGAAGACCCCATGTTTGCTTTGGTGAGAGAGCAATGGGTGCTACTGTAACATGCTTTTTTCTGTGTTGGTAATGGATGTAAAACCGACAGAAGTGCCAAATGTTGCTTAGGAAAGACTCAGCAACACTGATGCTGCTTGTATACTAGATCATAGTATAGTAAGTCAAGCTGTTCAGAACGAAGTAGAGAGAGGATCATACATATATAGTAGTAGTGTAGAGGATAGGGAGGGAAATGAGGATGAGAGAGGGGAGGAGAAGAAGAAGAAGTCCAGCCATATATATAGGGTAGAGGAAGGTATTGAGTGAAGATAAACCTTGAATAGAGACCGGGTCATGGGGAATGGCCCCTATTATTCATCGGGATAGGACAGTCAACGTATGTGCAGGAATGATTTCAAATCACCTCTAGCACTTAGTGAAGGTCTAAAGCATAGTATATTCGGGGAATACTGGTATCAGAACCCTTTTCCAAAGCGTTTTATAAGTGAATTTTCCAGTTACTGCCTGACGGAGCTTGCCAGAAGGATTATGGTACTGCGAAAGGAAGAAACCGAGAATGCGGTAAGGAGGAACTTGCCGGACACATGGACTGCCATCGCAGATGCTATATGAGTAGTAGCCCTTCAAAATTGATAGTTACTACTTATACTATTCTGGATCTGGGTCTAGCTTTTCACTTTGAAGGAAGGAAACATAAATGTGGAGAGCAGCATATATAGTGGCTGATATATAAAGATGGCTACTAGTACTAGTATATAGCTAGCCAGCAGTAACAAGCAGAATAATGTATGAAAATAGAAGGGAGCATATACATATACCACAAAACACCAATCCAAACCATCAACCCCGAGAATCAGTAAACAAACGGTCAGATCCCGTCCGACGCAGACAACGAACGCTTTTCACAGCATGTATATATGAACCAGACACACAGCGTATAAAGAATCATTCAACAATGCATATGCAGAAGTACTCCGTACCCAAAACAATCGAAGAGGAAAACAATCATGACATAAACCCCATACATAAATGCAAATATTTCATATCAGACAACGTCATGTTCCATGAACAATAATCGTAAATAATGCGTAATAGTAATAGCTCAACAATAATCGCAGCGAGCTAAGCCGTTTAAGTCGTCGAATCGATCAGATCAATCAATCGTAGTCTCGTAGTTTTCGTGACAGAAATGCTTCAATGAGCGGAAGAAAGCTGGGCAATCCTCAATTTGAAATTTAGGCCTCAGCTTCACCACCGCTTTCTTCGTCGACTGCGCGTTTCCGGGAGTGCGCAATGCGGTTCTTCATTGTGTGAATGAAGTACCCTGCGATGGCGAGGATGATGAATAGGACGATGATAATGACGGCGATGGCGATGTTTTCTTGCATTTTGGTGAATTTTTTCTTTGTCTTTTTAACTTTCAAGATTGGAGAATGAAGTATTGGCGGAAAGTCGTAATGCTTCCTGATGAGAAGGGATAGTATCTGTTGTGGTGCTGCTGATGATGGTAGAATGCAGGTATAGATCCCCAATCAATCTATTGATAAGATATGGATATGGATGTCCGACCGGAATGTAGATAGTAAACAAATGGTGTGGAATTCCACCCTGACAGAGCTTGTATGTAAAGAGCCCTGAATAACCCCAATTTGAGTAGCACGGGGAATGGGGGAGAAGGGAAAGAATGAAAAACCACGCAGCTCCCAGTTATAAAAGGGGAAATGGCGTGGGCGTGAACGTGGCCCAGCCATGTTGATTTTTGCTCCCCTGTTGCGGGTGGCTGGGGATAAGAAACGGATCCATGATTGCTGAGCTTATTGGGCGCTAAAAGTGTTAGTGCACGGCTTGGGCGCAGTTGGAGTGATGCTTGCTTGTTCTGCCGTGTAGTGCCGCCTTAGGGTGTTCAAGAATAACTGCTTCATTCTGAACTTTGCTTGATTGTGAATTTTAGCAGGTTGAAAGGTGAAATATCCTGGTGATGGTTGTTAACGATAGTTTTGTTAGGTTAATAGTCTCTCGTGCAAGGCCTAGTTCCCGGTACATCCACTATATCTACCTGCCATCTTCGTTCCGCCTACTTAGAGAGAGTAAGCCGAGCCCTGTCTCGCCTTCGGTGGGTAGGCATATCACCGCATCATCTCACTCAGGAAAACCAGCTTCTTCACAGCTAGTAGTAGTGTAGGTTACACCAGGAAATGTAATACCAGCGCAGTATCTAATTCACAGATTCTGACCATTGCCTTTTGTTAAGACTCAGACAATTCTTCTCATGTGCCCATGTTCGACTAGGCCGCTTACTTTACAGACCTCAAGCTCCAATCTGGTTTTAGGCACGCAGTGAGGCAAGGCGCCCATACATGCAGTAGAGAAATTAGCAAACATCATGTCCACTACTAAATTATGCCTCCCCTTTGCCCTGAACAAAACAACAAATCAGCCACTGCACGATCCAGACAAGAAACCAACCCAGACTTAGCAGCAAAGACGCACAACTTAGCCCTATTTACCACTCAAGCAACCCCTACTTCCTCGTCTCCACCACCTCCCCAATCATAGCAAAACTCAACATCTTCCGATCAAAAAACCGCTCCTCATCCTCCGCAATCTGCGCCGCCGCCTCAGGAGCCGTCACCTTAGCCATGAAAGCCTGGAAAGAAGGCTGATCAGCAAAGGTCAGTTCCGCCGTCGTATCAAAGTCAAAGTCCGACTGCTGGCCCTGAAGGATAGTCGCCGGGGTTGTGGCGTTGCGGGCCGTCGCCCCAGCAGGTGGGGTCTCAACGGTTGTGCGGGCTATATAGGTACGGCGGTG